>NC_065438.1:6250000-6875000 GCF_024364675.1 Aethina tumida
ATTAATAACCAAAAATTAGTCAGAATTCAACTTTCGAAGAATGTCATTAAGAGTGTGGAAAAGAATCTACAGTAATATTTTTCAAATGTCAAATTCTAAGCAATTGAGACAGCATAATGATCTAGAATTGGTCAGATACTAACATTAGAAGAAAAACATTAAGGATGCTAAAAAGGATATATAATAGTATTCTTCAGATATTAAATTATGAGCAATTGTAACAGTAAAATGATCAAAAATTAATGGAAATGCAAAAGTCAAATAATGTTATTAAACATGTCAATAAGATATATCATGATATCCTCCCAGTGTTGAATTATGAACAGTTGTTGGAGATTAATAACCAAAAATTAGTCAGAATTCAACTTTCGAAGAATGTCATTAAGAATGTGGAAAAGAATCTACAGTAATATTTTTAAATGTCAAATTCTGAGCAATTGAGACAGCAAAATGATCTAGAATTGGTCAGATACTAACATTAGAAGAAAGACATTAAGGATGCTAAAAAGAATATATAATAGTATTCTTCAGATATTAAATTATGAGCAATTGTAACAGTAAAATGATCAAATATGAATGGGAATACAAAATTCAAATAATATCGTATGGTGTTAAATTATGTGCAGTAGTCAAATTTTGAGTAATTGATACAGCAAACTGTTGGTTAGAACTCAATATTCGAAGAATGAAATTTTCTCTAAAATTCTACAAAGAATGTACTATTGTATTTTAACATAATAACAACATATGGGTAACATCATTAGAAAGTGCCATATTCCAGAAATCCTGTTTACTTTGGAAGATTCCTTATGAATTGCCCAACAATAAAAACGATTTTATAGAATGGATTGAGTAAGTATAAGGAACAATTTGCCTATTTTGAATGCAAATTATAGAAGTTGCTGAAAATGAACAAAGACCCAAAGTAGAACTTTCAAGTTCCGAAACCATTAGCAGGAAAACTTATCAAAGAAAAAAGTAAATAATTTACTTTACAATTTTGAAGATGTAAACTATAATTATGTATGTCTCTCCATGTTGCCAAAATTGAAGTAGTTCTGTAATTGAATTGTGAAAAGTTATTTTATACCGATCCAATTACGATACATAATTTATGCACCATAATTGGATTAGGCACGATAAACTTTCCAGACAATTTACATTGTGCTACCTCTCCATTCGGTCTCGTAACTAGGAAAATTTTATCGGGAACCAAACAAAACAAAAACAGACTATAGGCATTTATTAAAACTTCCCGATTAAAACAACACGCATCTTGAGGGAACTTTCCAATCTCCGCTCTCCGGTTGTAAACCGTTGCCATGCCGACGACGGTTCACAACCACTCACAAAACGCCAGGGAAAAAGCCATAAATTCGACAATAAAACACAAAGTCATAACGAACCGATTTTGCTCTCTCGCGAATCATACCGACTACGAAGGCAGATGGACTGTTGCTGCATTAATTTCGGCCTACAAGGTATATATTTTCATTCGTGACGGCGGGACCTTTTTACCGGACGGCTCTTGCTTAGCAACAGGGGGAACCAGATGTCGAAACCGAACCGAAAACGTTTTCCGAACGGGATGTAATTGCATTCGTACGATTCCATCCAAAAAATATCAGCGACGGCCGTTTCGTCACTCCACACGCCAACGTCTACAATATTTATTTGTCTCCAGCTTCCTGATGGTGTTACTAGCATTGATTTGCTTCGTTACTCTATTTTTCTATTGATTTTTTGTCACATTAACTTTGTTATTCAAATAGGACCACTTGTACATAAAATTCTTAATGAGATGACCAATATCATTGATCTGATGATATAATGCTTTTAGATTTTGTAACTTTTGGTTTGTGGGATTCCTCCTGTATATGTTTAGATGTATACTAGATTAATTTTTTAAAGAATTCATCAATGGAAATCATTGATTCTCTAAAAACAAAGATTCTTTCAAATTCTTAATGAAATAGCTATTCCAGTGACCAATATCATGGCCATAGGTAGATTATCAAAATTGGATCTGAATACAAGATTCAAAGAATATTATTAAGGATGCCAAAAATATATATAACGACACGTGTCTAAAAGAATCTACAGTAATATTCTTCATATATTAAATTCTGAGTAATTGATGCAGCAAAATGATCAAAAATTGCTCAAAATTCAACATTCAAAGAACGTCATTAAGAAAATTAAAAAGGATATACAGTAATATTCTTCTAATATTGGATTATGAGAATTGGTAGCAGGATGCCAAAAATATATATAACGACATCTTGTGTCTAAAATAATCTACAGTAATATTCTTCAAATATTAAATTCTGAGTAATTGATGCAGCAAAATGATCAAAAATTGCTCAAAATTCAACATTCAAAGAACGTCATTAAGAAAATTAAAAAGGATATATAGTAATATTCTTCTAATATTGAATTATGAGAATTGGTAGCAGGATGCCAAAAATATATATATAACGACATCTTGTGTCTAAAAGAATCTACAGTAATATTCTTCAAATATTAAGTTCTGAGTAATTGATGCAGTAAAATGATCAAAAATTTCTCAAAATTCAACATTCAAAGAACGTCATTAAGAAAATTAAAAAGGATATATAGTAATATTCTTCTAATATTGAATTATGAGAATTGGTAGCAGGATGCCAAAAATATATATAACGACATCTTGTGTCTAAAAGAATCTACAGTAATATTCTTCAAATATTAAGTTCTGAGTAATTGATGCAGTAAAATGATCAAAAATTTCTCAAAATTCAACATTCAAAGAACGTCATTAAGAAAATTAAAAAGGATATATAGTAATATTCTTCTAATATTGTATTATGAGAATTGGTAGCAGGATGCCAAAAATATATATAACGACATCTTGTGTCTAAAAGAATCTACAGTAATATTCTTCAAATATTAAGTTCTGAGTAATTGATGCAGTAAAATGATCAAAAATTTCTCAAAATTCAACATTCAAAGAACGTCATTAAGAAAATTAAAAAGGATATACAGTAATATTCTTCTAATATTGAATTATGAAAATTGGTAGCAGGATGCCAAAAATATATATAACGACATCTTGTGTCTAAAAGAATCTACAGTAATATTCTTCAAATATTAAGTTCTGAGTAATTGATGCAGTAAAATGATCAAAAATTTCTCAAAATTCAACATTCAAAGAACGTCATTAAGAAAATTAAAAAGGATATATAGTAATATTCTTCTAATATTGAATTATGAGAATTGGTAGCAGGATGCCAAAAATATATATAACGACATCTTGTGTCTAAAAGAATCTACAGTAATATTCTTCAAATATTAAGTTCTGAGTAATTGATGCAGTAAAATGATCAAAAATTTCTCAAAATTCAACATTAAAGAACGTCATTAAGAAAATTAAAAAGGATATATAGTAATATTCTTCTAATATTGTATTATGAGAATTGGTAGCAGGATGCCAAAAATATATATAACGACATCTTGTGTCTAAAAGAATCTACAGTAATATTCTTCAAATATTAAGTTCTGAGTAATTGATGCAGTAAAATGATCAAAAATTTCTCAAAATTCAACATTAAAGAACGTCATTAAGAAAATTAAAAAGGATATATAGTAATATTGTTCTAATATTGAATTATGAGAATTGGTAGCAGGATGCCAAAAATATATATATAACGACATCTTGTGTCTAAAAGAATCTACAGTAATATTCTTCAAATATTAAGTTCTGAGTAATTGATGCAGTAAAATGATCAAAAATTTCTCAAAATTCAACATTAAAGAACGTCATTAAGAAAATTAAAAAGGATATATAGTAATATTCTTCTAATATTGAATTATGAGAATTGGTAGCAGGATGCCAAAAATATATATAACGACATCTTGTGTCTAAAAGAATCTACAGTAATATTCTTCAAATATTAAGTTCTGAGTAATTGATGCAGTAAAATGATCAAAAATTTCTCAAAATTCAACATTAAAGAACGTCATTAAGAAAATTAAAAAGGATATATAGTAGTATTCTTCTAATATTGTATTATGAGAATTGGTAGCAGGATGCCAAAAATATATATAACGACATCTTGTGTCTAAAAGAATCTACAGTAATATTCTTCAAATATTAAGTTCTGAGTAATTGATGCAGTAAAATGATCAAAAATTTCTCAAAATTCAACATTAAAGAACGTCATTAAAAAAATTAAAAAGGATATATAGTAATATTGTTCTAATATTGAATTATGAGAATTGGTAGCAGGATGCCAAAAATATATATATAACGACATCTTGTGTCTAAAAGAATCTACAGTAATATTCTTCAAATATTAAGTTCTGAGTAATTGATGCAGTAAAATGATCAAAAATTTCTCAAAATTCAACATTCAAAGAACGTCATTAAGAAAATTAAAAAGGATGTATAGTAATATTCTTCTAATATTGGATTATGAGAATTGGTAGCAGTAAATTGATCCAAAATTATAGTATGTAAATAACATTTTTTTAGTGTTAGATTAGAGGCAATTGTTAGACTATAAGGGTCAATAATCGATGTTGATTTCTAACTAATTTTTGATCATTTATACACCGGTAAAAAAACACAGAATCGCTTAACATATGTGTCTCAACATTATAAAAAGTACAATATCGAAAGTACTGTTTAGTTTGGACGTACCGTATGGATTAATAAATATAGAAATGTAATTGCTAATAAAATAAACACCTTTACAGACTTATCTATTGCTCAAGAGTGTTCCACCCACACTCACAATCCTCTAGTCGTACCATGTATCGTTCGAACGTTACAAGCGCAGAGAATCTCGTCGGGCATTTTGTAACGCAACAACAATACAAATCGAAATATGTATTCCGTAACACCGGCAGCCAATTACATGCAAACCGACCGAATGAATGCAATTAATGCGATTTGCATTGCTAATAAAATCCGACGACGACGACGACGACGTTCAAGATTGTCGTATTGTTACAAAGTGGCCGGTTCCAAGGGAGCGATATTTTCGCTCGTCCGGTGTCGAAGCAGTTTGCCGTTCGACCCCGAGGACGGAAACTTTGCCGCCGCCAACCACCCCCGTCGACCCCGTTGTTTAACTTGTAAGTGGGAAAAATAGATGGACAAAAGGACGAGTCCTTTTATAAACGTACAATGTACAATGTGTTATTCTTGAACGACTTGCGCAATTGTATTTTTAGTTGGGGGGAATTATTTTTGACGTTTTATTAAGCATAAATTTATCTTTTACTTTTGCCGTATTGTGTGCCTTCAACGTTTTCATTTCGGGAAATTTTATGGCGGCCATTTCCTGGCTTTAACTGCAGAAAATGTTCTTACGTTGAAAAATGTTTTTCCAGTTCATACACTATCGTTCATATGTAGAGAAACAATTTTTTTATTTAAATTAATTTTATAATTATTCAATATTTAAAATTTTCTTTAAAATTACTTTAATTATTTAATTGAGTATTCATTATTTTAAGTTAATAATTGTTTTTTATATATTTCTTCAGAATTTAATCACATAAATGAATATTTACCATTTTCCTAAAAATCCAACTAAGAAATACAAATTTTTTTCGAGTTTTCTTTAAATTTATTTTGTTTAATTAAATATATGTCCATTATTTAAAATTAATAATTGTTTTTTTCTATATTTCTTCTGAATTTTATATCACATAATTGAATATAAGAACATTGTCCCAAAAATAGAAAATCCAACTAAGGAATACAAAAATTTTGAAGTTTTCTTTGAACTTATTTTATTTAATTAAATGTGTGTCCATTATATCAAATTAATAATTGTTTTTTCTGTATTTCTTCAGAGTTTTTGTTACATACAAATACAAGAACATTGTCCCAAAAATAGATTTCCAACTCAAGAACACAACAGTATTTAAACTTTTGTTTAAAATTACTTTGATTATTTAAATGAGTGTTCATTATTTTAAATTAATAATTGTTTTTTTATATTTCTTCAGAATTTAATCACATAAATGAATACAAGAACATTGTCCTAAAAATGGAGAATCCAACTATGAAATACAAATTTTTTTAGTTTTCTTTAAATTTATTTTGTTTAATTAAATATAGTCCATTATTTCAAATTAATAATTGTTTTTTCTATAATTCTTCGTAATTTTATATCATATAAATGAATATAAAAACGTTGTCCTAAAAATAGAAAATTCGGCTAAAGAATACCAAATTTTTGAAGTTTTCTTTCAACTTATTTTATTTAATTAAATGTGTGTCAATTATTTCAAATTAATAATTGTTTTTTTCTGTATTTCTTCAGAGTTTTTGTTACATACAAATACAAGGACATTGTCTCAAAAATAGATTTCCAACTCAAGAACGCAACAATATTTAAACTTTTCTTTAAAATTACTTTGATTATTTAAATGAGTGTTCATTATTTTAAATTAATAATTGTTTTTTATACATTTCTTCAGAATTTAATCACATAAATGAATACAAGAACATTGTCCTAAAAATGGAGAATCCAACTATGAAATACAAATTTTTTTAGTTTTCTTTAAATTTATTTTGTTTAATTAAATATAGTCCATTATTTCAAATTAATAATTGTTTTTTCTATAATTCTTCGTAATTTTATATCATATAAATGAATATAAAAACGTTGTCCTAAAAATAGAAAATTCGGCTAAAGAATACCAAATTTTTGAAGTTTTCTTTCAACTTATTTTATTTAATTAAATGTGTGTCAATTATTTCAAATTAATAATTGTTTTTTTCTGTATTTCTTCAGAGTTTTTGTTACATACGAATACAACAACATTGTCCCAAAAATAGATTTCCAACTAAAGAGCTCAACAATATTTAAACTTTTCTTTAAAAATACTTTGATTATTTAAATGATAATTTTAATAATTATTTTTTATATACTTCTTAAGAATTTAATCACATAAATGAATACAAGAACATTGTCCTAAAAATAGAATAAAAATTTCACCCACTCTTTTAACCAGAACATCCAAAAAGGTATTTGGTTAAGACAAATAAAAATTTCTAAAGTTGCTCTACATAAGTACTAAAGTGTACGTTCTCTTCAAAACTAATAATGATGAATTTTAAAGCATCGTCTTGGCGTTGATGGACACGTAGTTGATTTCAATAAAAACCTCATTATCCACCCACTTGGTAACCTGTGCGTTGCAAATCATAGACTAAAAGTACACTCGGCGTGGGCGTAAAAATAGTTATCCGACGTACTTTTTGGGGGTCACCTTTAGCTTCTGCGAACGAATTTAACGTTTAATTTTCCCATTCGCACTTCAAACTGAGTGAACACCGGTGGCGGGTTTTCCATCGCGTAAACCAATTGCTGCACACGCCACTTTTACGATCGATCAATCAATTAATCCTTGTAAATATTAATGAAGTTTCTTTTAGTTCCATTGGCGATTTGCGCTGGATACCTGTACGAAAAAAATCGTTATCGCTCCTCTAGATCAACTAAAACGGAAACCTGCAATTATCGCTCGGTGTTGTAGGAAATCGTTTCGTTTTAGTCTTCTACGCAACTTTCAGTTTTAATTAAATATATAATTACGTGCAATAACGAATGTGAGAAACTTATTTAACTTTGTGGAAGAATAATTAAAAACTATTCTCGGAATACGCACGCAACCGGCGCAGATGTTGAAATATTAATTTAAAAATTTAAATTGAAACAAAATAAATGTGCGAGACTTTTGGGCAATTTATAAAATGAAATAATTAATTTTTGGCAGGCGCTCACACGGCTTTAATGCGGCCTGGAATTGTTGAAATTCGTATTGGAAACCGCATTTGAAAACTATTTTTGTACATTCCTTCGGATTTTAGGTCACATGTGTGAATACAAGAACATTGTTCTAAATATAGAAAATCCATCCAGAGAATATAAAGAATCTTAAATCCTCCCGTAAAATTATTTTGTATATTTAATTACGTTTCAATTATTTCAAACTTATTTATTTTATTTATTGTATATTCCTTCACTTTTTATGTCACGTCTTTGAATTCAGGAACTTGTACTAAAAAAAAATTTCAAATTCAAAACTTAAATTTTTTCATATTATTATTGTGTATGTTTTAAATATGTGGAAATGTTTCTAATTTATAATCGTTTTTTTCTATTTTTCTTCAGATTTGGTGTTACATATATGAATACGAGAACATTGTCCTAAAAATAAAAAATCCAGCAGGAAATACAAAAACTTTTAGAGCTTTTTTAAACTTATTTTATTTAATTAACTGTATATACATTATTTCAAATTGAAATTGTTTTTTTCTGTATTTCGTTTTAGTCACATACCAATACAAGAACATTGTCACAATTAATAATTGTTTTTTATATATTCCTTCACAATTTAATCATATAAATGAATACAAGAACATTATCCTAAAAATAGAAAATCCGACTAGAAAATATAAAATTTTTGAAGTTTTATTTACTCTTATTTTGTTTAATTAAATGTGTGTCAATTATTTCAAATTAATAATTGTTTTTTTCTGTATTTCTTCAGAGTTTTTGTCACATACGAATACAAGAACATTGTCCCCGAAATAGATTTCCAACTCAAGAACTCAACAATATTTAAACATTTCTTTAAAATTACTTTGATTATTTAAATGAGTGTGCATTATTTCAAATTAATAATTGTTTTTCCTATATTTCTTCAGAATTTTATATTACATAAATGAATACAAGAACATTGTCCTAAAAATAGAAAATTCAACTAGAGAATACAAAATTTTTGAAGTTTTCTTTGAACTTATTTTTTTTTTTTTTAATTAAATGTATGTCTATTATTTCAAATTAATAATTGTTTTTTTCTATGTTTCTTCAGAGTTTTTGTTACATATGAATACAAGAACATTGTCCCAAAAATAGATTTCCAACTCAAGAACACAACAATATTTAAACTTTTCTTTAAAATTACTTTGATTATTTAAATGAGTGTTCCTTATTTTAAATTAATAATTGTTTATTATATATTTCTTCAGAATTTACATAAATGAATACAAGAACATTGTCCTAAAAATAGAGAATCCAACTAAGAAATACAAAATTTTTTAAAGTTTTCTTTAAATTTATTTTGTTTAATTAAATATATGTTCATTATTTCAAATTAATAATTGTTTTTTCTATATTTCTTCAGAATTTTATATCACATAAATGAATACAAGAACATTGTCCTAAAAATAGAAAATTCAACTAGAGAATACAAAATATTTGAAGTTTTCTTTGAACTTATTTTATTTAATTAGATGTGTGTCTATTATTTCAAATTAATAATTGTTTTTTTCTATATTTCTTCAGAGTTTTTGTTACATACGAATACAAGAACATTGTCCCCAAAATAGATTTCCAACTCCAGAACACAACAATATTTAAAGTTTTCTTTAAAATTACTTTGATTATTTAAATGAGTGTTCATTATTTTAAATTAATAATTGTTTATTATACATTTCTTCAGAATTTAATCACATAAATGAATACAAGAACATTGTCCTAAAAATGGAGAATCCAACTAATAAATTCAAAATTTTTTAAAGTTTTCTTTAAATTTATTTTGTTTAATTAAATATATGTTCCTTATTTCAAATTAATAATTGTTTTTTCTATATTTCTTCAGAATTTTATATCACCTAAATGAATACAAGAACATTGTCCTAAAAATAGAACATTCAGCTAAAGAATACAAAATTTTGTAACTTTTGTTTGAACTTACTTTTTTTAATTAAATGTGTGTCAATTATTTCAAATTAATAATTGTTTTTTTCTGTATTTCTTCAGAGTTTTTGTCACATACGAATACAAGAACATTGTCCCCGAAATAGATTTCCAACTCAAGAACTCAACAATATTTAAACTTTTCTTTAAAATTACTTTGATTATTTAAATGAGTGTGCGTTATTTTAAATTAATAATTGTTTTTTATATATTTCTTCAGAATTTACATAAATGAATACAAGAACATTGTCCTAAAAATAGAGAATCCAACTAAGAAATACTAAATTTTTTAAAGTTTTCTTTAAATTTATTTTGTTCAATTAAATATATGTTCCTTATTTCAAATTAATAATTGTTTTTTCTATATTTCTTCAGAATTTTATATCACCTAAATGAATACAAGAACATTGTCCTAAAAATAGAAAATTCAACTAGAGAATACAAAATATTTTAAGTTTTCTTTGAACTTATTTTATTTAATTAGATGTGTGTCTATTATTTCCAGAACTGAACAATATTTAAACTTTTCTTTAAAATTACTTTGATTATTTAAATGAGTGTTCATTATTTTAAATTAATAAATGTTTTTTATACATTTCTTCAGAATTTAATCACATAAATGAATACAAGAACTTAAAAATAGAAAATCCAACTAAGAAATACAAATTTTTTTAAAGTTAATACTTTGATTATTTAATTAAGTATTCATTATTTTAAATTAATAATGTTTTTTTATATGTTTTCAGAATTTAATCACATAAATGATGAATTTTTTCAACAAATCAAATATTTACTTGTATTGAACTGTTTCACTACTTCATTCTGTTTGATCAATAAACAATTACTTATATGTTTGATGACAAATAATAAATTTACAAAGGAACAAAACCATTAATTTTTTGTTGGCTTGTAATTATTAATTACCATTTAGGAAAATCCCTTAATATTAAAAAGAAAGTTTCTTTGTCTAACTGAAACATAATTTTTATGTGTGCCCAGTAATCTTCGTCAAATTAAATTACTGTAGAAGAAAAAACGTTCTTTATGATTTTTCCATTATTGTTTCGGTCCAATTAGGAGCTGAAAGTCCCTGGCAGCTTTCAGTAAAAGAACGTAATATTTAGAGTGGAGCTAATTTGGACGTAGGAAAAGCCAAAAATCCGTTGCGAGAGCTTTCGGCGTAATGAAAAAAATGGAATAACAGACATTTATCATGAAGCACTTTGAAACAAAGCAAGGTTATAGGCCTTTTGTGAAATATTGCCACATTCGATGTCGTTTATTAGGATTTGTTGCGTCATTCTAACCTCATTTCACTTTTCCGTGGATCAACAAATGGTAAATGGGGCTTCAAATACACTTTTTAATAATATATTGTCTAACGTTTCCCACCGATTCTTTCGGGTGTGTAAATAACCGCAGATAAAAGCACCGATCTGGTGTTGCTGTTTTAGGAAAGATCAATTTATTACGAGCTTCCCCGCTGATTTATTATTACACAACTTTAATGTTAAAATTAGTTTACTCAATTAAATTTGTAAATTTAGGGTCGAGGTCGGATTATTTTTACGAAATGTTGCACCGAATCTAATAATCTGGGCAACGTTGAAATATTACACGACTCTTGCCAAGTGTTCGATGCAAGATGGACATATCATTTGAATAAAGACCAAGATAAAGTCTAAGCGCAGGCGAATGGTTTAGCAAATTCACTTATCTCGTTTCGTCGTGCTCACCATACAATGTTGCACCGAAAGCGCATGGAATATCAAACGATCGTCTCGCTATTCCAGTTTTCCTTTTTGCGGTTTTAAATAAAATGCGGGTGTTTGCTTTCATGCTCCCGATTATTGACATCGATTATCGATTCCGGGCTGATTCTTAAGCTGGATGCATCCACAGTTAAACCGTAATGAAGTGTCGGTTTTTATGGTCTTGGCTTCAAGATGGTTTTGATGAAAGTACCTTTGTGCAATCTTAGAACTGGGTTAGTTCAGTTTTTGTATTTTTATTACCCCTAACTTATTAACCTGATTACTGAACCTCTTTCTTTTGGATGAACTTCTATCTTAATACCTAATAGATATCGTAAAAAGTAATTTACGTCTTTAACTGTTAACTCAATTAACTTTTTACAAAAATTTTATAAGCAAACTGTTACAAGGAGGAAACAATTCCCGGTTCTTGAAACTAAAGAAAAGATCAGCCTCATTTTCTCATTTCGTAAACAATTGAACGATGATGCATAAATACTCACTAAGAGAAATTTTGGATGAATACATTTTCTTTGAGTCTATTTCTACATGTGTTGTACGAGGATTTTACTTAACATAAAACTAATTTCTTTGTTGGTTCAGGTTTAAGGATAAACTTAATGTTGTTCAGTTTTAATGGACAAATTATAGTACTTTAATTTACCATAATTATCCCCAAAAGAGTGTTTTAAATGGAGAAGCAGAACTCCTCTTCTATTGTTTGTATCTTATCTTTAAGTAAGTTTTTGGTGAAATAGAAGACACTTGCATTGATTGATTAACATTTTGTTAGACAGTAAAACTCCCTTTGAAGTTCACCATAGACACATCAAAATATTTATTAATTTAGGACTTTTTAAGTATTGTTTTACTAGATTTATTGACTGATCCAATCAATAAAATATTTATTTGTCATTTTTGATGAAATTAAATCTTTGTAATGGTTGATTCATCTCAATTTAATGATTGGTCTATTTATAAACGTGTACGAGGATTTTACTTGACATATTACTTAATTTCTTTGTTGGTTCAGGTTTAAGGATAACCTTGATGTTGTTCAGTTTCAATGGACAAATTATAGTACTTAAATTTACCATAATTAACCCCAAAAAAGTGTTTAAATGCAAGTCTTGCATTGTTATGGAGAAGCAGAACTCCTCTTCTGTTGTTTAAAGTATCTTATCTTTAAGTAAGTTTTTGGTGAAATAGAAGACACTTGCATTGATTGATTAACCTTTTGTTAGACAGTAAAACTCCCCTTGAAGTTCACCATAGAGACATCAAAATATATATTAATTTAGGATTTTTTAAGTATTGTTTTACTAGATTTATTGAGTGATCCTATCAATAAATATTTATTTGTCATTTTTGATGAAATTAAATCTTTCTAATGGTTCTAAATGTGTTGTACGAGGATTTTACTTGACATATTACTTAATTTCTTTGTTGGTTCAGGTTTAAGGATAACCTTGATGTTGTCCAGTTTCAATGGACAAATTATAGTACTTTAATTTACCATAATTAACCCCAAAAGAGTGTTTTAAATGCAAGTCTTGCATTGCTATGGAGAAGCAGAACTCCTCTTCTGTTGTTTAAAGTATCTTGTCTTTAAGTAAGTTTTTGGTGAAATAGAAGACACTTGCATTGATTGATTAACCTTTTGTTAGACAGTAAAACTCCCTTTGAAGTTCACCATAGAGACATCAAAATATATATTAATTTAGGATTTTTTAAGTATTGTTTTACTAGATTTATTGAGTGATCCTATCAATAAATATTTATTTGTCATTTTTGATGAAATTAAATCTTTCTAATGGTTCTAAATGTGTTGTACGAGGATTTTACTTGACATATTACTTAATTTCTTTGTTGGTTCAGGTTTAAGGATAACCTTGATGTTGTCCAGTTTCAATGGACAAATTATAGTACTTAAATTTACCATAATTATCCCCAAAAGAGTGTTTTAAATGGAAGTCTTGCATTCCTATGAAGAAGCAGAACTCCTCTTCTGTTGTTTAAAGTATCTTATCTTTAAGTAAGTTTTTGATGAAGCAGAAGACACTTGCATTGATTGATTAAACTTTTGTTAGACAGTAAAACTCCCTTTGAAGTTCACCATAGAGACATCAAAATATATATTAATTTAGGATTTTTTAAGTATTGTTTTACTAAATTTATTGAATGATCCTATCAATAAATATTTATTTGTCATTTTTGATGAAATTAAATCTTTCTAATGGTTCTAAATGTGTTGTACGAGGATTTTACTTGACATATTACTTAATTTCTTTGTTGGTTCAGGTTTAAGGATAACCTTGATGTTGTCCAGTTTCAATGGACAATTTATAGTACTTAAATTTACCATAATTATCCCCAAAAGAGTGTTTTAAATGCAAGTCTTGCATTGCTATGAAGAAGCAGAACTCCTCTTCTGTTGTTTAAAGTATCTTATCTTTAAGTAAGTTTTTGATGAAGCAGAAGACACTTGCATTGATTGATTAAACTTTTGTTAGACAGTAAAACTCCCTTTGAAGTTCACCATAGAGACATCAAAATATATATTAATTTAGGATTTTTTAAGTATTGTTTTACTAGATTTATTGAGTGATCCTATCAATAAATATTTATTTGTCATTTTTGATGAAATTAAATCTTTCTAATGGTTCTAAATGTGTTGTACGAGGATTTTACTTGACATATTACTTAATTTCTTTGTTGGTTCAGGTTTAAGGATAACCTTGATGTTGTCCAGTTTCAATGGACAATTTATAGTACTTAAATTTACCATAATTATCCCCAAAAGAGTGTTTTAAATGCAAGTCTTGCATTGCTATGAAGAAGCAGAACTCCTCTTCTGTTGTTTAAAGTATCTTATCTTTAAGTAAGTTTTTGATGAAGCAGAAGACACTTGCATTGATTGATTAAACTTTTGTTAGACAGTAAAACTCCCTTTGAAGTTCACCATAGAGACATCAAAATATATATTAATTTAGGATTTTTTAAGTATTGTTTTACTAGATTTATTGAGTGATCCTATCAATAAATATTTATTTGTCATTTTTGATGAAATTAAATCTTTCTAATGGTTCTAAATGTGTTGTACGAGGATTTTACTTAACATATTATTTAATTTCTTTGTCGGTTCAGGTTTAAGGATAACCTTGATGTTGTCAAGTTTCAATGGACAAATTATTGTACTTAAATTTACCATAATTAACCCCAAAAGAGTGTTGTAAATGCAAGTCTTGCATTGCTATGAAGAAGCAGAACTCCTCTTCTGTTGTTTAAAGTATCTTATCTTTAAGTAAGTTTTTGGTGAAATAGAAGATACTTGCATTGATTGATTAACCTTTTGGTAGACTGTAAAACTCCCTTTAAAGTTCACCATAGATACATCAAAATGTTTAATAATTTAGGAAATTTTAAATATTGTTTTACTAGATTTATTGACTAATCCGATCAATAAAATATTTATTTGTCATTTTTGATGAAATTAAATCTTTCTAATGGTTGATTCATCTCAATTTAATGATTGGTCTATTTATAAACATGTTGTACGAGGATTTTATTTAACATATTACTTAATTTCTTTGTTGGTTCAGGTTTAAAGATAACCTTGATGTTGTTCAGTTTCAATGGACAAATTATAGTACTTAAATTTACGATAATTAACCCCAAAAAAGTGTTTAAATGCAAGTCTTGCATTGCTATGGAGAAGCAGAACTCCTCTTCTGTTGTTTAAAGTATCTCATCTTTAAGTAAGTATTTGATGAAGCAGAAGACACTTACATTGATTGATTAACCTTTTGTTAGACAGTAAAACTCCCTTTGAAGTTCACCATAGAGACATCAAAATATTTATTAATTTAGGACTTTTTAAGTATTGTTTTACAAGATTTATTGACTGATTCAATCAATAAATATTTATTTCTCATTTTCTTCTAAATGTGTTGTACGAGGATTTTACTTAACATATTATTTAATTTCTTTGATGGTTCAGGTTTAAGGATAACCTTGATGTTGTTCAATTTCAATAGACAAATTATAGTACTTAAATTTACTATAATTAACCCCAAAGAAATGTTTTAAATACAATGTGGGAACAAATAAATAATAACAGATAGTTTAATACAAAAATGTTAAAGGGTGTAACATAAAAATTGCTTCAGATAAATCATGAATCATTAAGGTAAATTACTTTTAACTAAAGTGGCCTTCCATTTCTTATTCTGGCCATGCTTTATATTTTGATGGATCTAAAATATGTTGCCTCATGATCGTATCAAACAAAATCATGGAAAAAATGGATTTATCCTTCCAAATCAAAAGATATTTCAGGTTCCATCAAAATATGTAATCATGCCCAGAATGTGCCTATCAATTTGTAATGAAATAGGCCAGGTACAAATCGGTAGTGTTCGAAATTGGATGCCAGCACAATGGAGTTTTTATCTCCACGCAACCGTTCGAAGGATAAGTCCCCGCCAACAATACTTAATTATCGCATATTATACTTGCATTGTATGATGAAACTGTAATTAATGCGTTTGGCTAATTGAAAAACAATACCTTTTGTACAACGGTACGTTATTGCTAATGTATGCGAGGTTGCAAGTGCCTAAGAACAAAGAAATTCTTCCATAAATAGAAGCTGGTCGTGCAGAAAAAATCCAGGATTAATCAGTGAATATGATTTATGGCCTTTTGTGCCCATGGCTAATATAGCACGCGCTATTAATAGTTGGATTTATTGCAGGTTCTTTTATTACCCACTGCAATCGTTATATAAGAGGAAAAATATTATTTGCGGCGCTGCAACCTCCTTCATCTCCATTATTCCGTGCGCACACAATCTAATGGGCAGTTTACGTACCAAATCCGCATTTCCCGATTTAAGAGTAAATTACGAATTAATTATCATTGTTTCACGCACCATTCCAGCGTAAATTCGTAAATTGATGCGTGCAAATCCTGCGGCAACGTATACAACTGCTCCCCGAAGGATCACACCGTCCCCAGGATGAATTAAAAACCGATTCGCCCTCCTTAAAACGGGCGACGACGCAATCGAATTAGGTGCAGCCGGTTTTCGGGCGTCCGCAAAGATGCTAAGTCCCAAGGCCGGGTGCCAAATAAACGTCACTTTGCATCAGCGGCGGCTGATTTAATTTGACGTGTCACCGCGTGATTTGATGTCGTGCGGCGGAACAGGATCGCCGTCCAGGACGTCGCGTTTATTTTTGGTGGGCGAAGGATGCTGTCGACGTCCGACTGACTCAGGTTTTTTCCGGCCAAATTAAATTGCTCTTTGAATATGGATTATATTTCGTAATGGCTTCTTGGTGGATTATATAGATCAACAACAAATTTATAATTTCTTAAACGGGACAAAATTAGTTTGGCTTTGTCTAATTAAGTTAGATGTACATATTATACATTTTTTTAAACTAAAAGTCGGAATTCTTTTTAATGTACCAAGAAAAAAAAATCAAAATAATACCAAAAATTTAATTTAAATTTTAAAAGCATATGTTTTTATATAATTTATTCATGAGATTTACCTACGTTTAATCTATTACAAATATGTATGCATAATTCATATAATATATTACGAAAAAATGAATTTTAAATTTCATTTAATTTACATACTTACAATTAGTTGCAATTTTGTTTGACCTTAATTAATTTTTTATACTAATATATTTGGTTTTCAAATTTAAAATGGAATGGACAAAAAATCTATATGTGTAAGTTTTTCCATGATTAAACTTCATATTTGAAATCTATATGCTTTATAAAAACATTAACTTTTGATACTACTCTTAATTTACACAATCTTATTTAATTAATTTAGGAGTAATTTAAATTAATTCAGTTATGGTAATGATTTTTAAATTTCATTTCATTATTATAAATTTAAGTATAATTTATAATAGTTTTATTTGGCTTATTATTATTTTTAATTTTATTATTAAACATTCGTTTTTCAATATTGAATAGAAACAATTCTATTAAGAAGAAATTTCAATTCAATTTTAATATTTTATAAAAATTCTTTAATCATTTTATAGAAAATATATATTTAAATTTACATAAATAAATTTATCTATAGTATTTGTTCATTTATTATTCATTCATCCATTATTTTATATTAAATTTTCGATTTATTTCAAATTATTTTCATATATTGAAATTTAATCATAAACATATATTTTATTATAACATATTTAACAAATTACAACATTTGTATAGAAGTAATTATAGAACTGTAGAATTTTTGTCAGAATTTGGAATATTCCTAAATTATTTTTTGATACTGAAATAAATATTTTATCATTATATATTTAACAATTTTTTTTTAATATCAATTAAGTTTTCAAATTAAAATATTTCTGTTTTAAATATACATAATTTAAAAAATTATTATTAAATATAAATTTTCAAAGAAATGGGTGAATGAAAGAATTTTAATATTTTGTTGACAAAAAAAAATAATCTAAATTTTTTCGATGTTTTCTAATAATTTTATAATTGAATTGTATTTTAATCTACATATTACCCACAAATTTGTCTGTAACTAATATTTTTAATTAAATTTTAATTTTAAATTTATTATTTTGATTTAAAAATATTGTTTTTTTTTATTAATACTGATATTCAATCAAAAATTAATTAAATATTTAATTATATTTTATCATTATATATTTAATAATTACAGTTTCCTTTTTTTGTTTAATACTAATTAAGTTTTCAAATTAAAATATTTGTGTTTTAGATGTACATAAATAAGTTAATAAAATGTTATTAAATATAAATTTCCATAGAAATAGGTTCTTGCAATATAAACTGATAAATGAAAGAATTTTAGTAATTTGATGGTAATTAAAAATAATCTGATTTTTTTCAATATTCTGTAATAATTTTATAAATTTATATTTTAATTTACGTATTTCACATAAATTTGCCTGTAACTAACATTTTTAATTAAATTTTAATTTTAAATTTATTTTGATTTAAAAATATTGGATTATTTATATTATTTTACTAATGCTGAAATTTATTTATTTATATATTTAATAATTACAGTTTACAATTTTGTTTAATATTTATTAAGGTTCCAAATTAAAATAATCGTGTTTTAAATTAAGTTAAAAAATTACTATTAATTAAAACATTTGCTTCAAATGTAAATTAAAAAAATATTTTAAAGATAATATAATAAATAAATTATATTTTAATTTATATGCATACATTTTCCAATATCTGATATTTTTAATAATTTTAAGTTTAATAAAGACTAAAATGTAAAATGAATTTAATAAAATTAAACTAGATAAAATATCTATTATGGAAAATGTATTTTAATTTTCTTCAATTTGTTTGACCTTAATTAAATCATTTGTCATTCAAATTTAATTGGAAAAAATACTATTAAAGATAAAATTCACTTGAAATAGGTTTTTCCAAGTTTTTCCAGGTTTTTATTTAATTTTGGTTGATTAACCATTAAAACTAATTGATGCAAAATAAAGCATTTTTAAATTTTACATAATTGTATATTATTGTAGCTATTTCATAACCAAAATATACTAATATGTTTCAATTTAAAAATATTCCAGCCCGTCATTGTTTTGTCCACTTAAATTTTAAGCACAAATTGCATCTCTCACTTCGCAACATTTTACCTCGAGAGCGAGGCATAAACGGCAGTCACTTTTACAAGTTCACAGTGGCTCAAGTATTGATTAACTTTGCACAGCTATTAATATTTTATTGCAGCCCGCTTTTTTCTAAAAAAAAAAAATAAAAAAGAAACGGAACACAGTGAATGGAGTTCCTCATTTTTCTGTAGCTAAAAGCGGTGTTCACCATTACAATAACAACCTGCCAAGTCTTAAGTAAACTTTATTATTGCTCGGCGACAGTAAAAATTGCTGCAACGCGAAACTTTTCCCCTTCGGACTTTTGTGCCGGCGGAATTTTTGCGAATTTCAAATATCCTCGGCGAACTGCAAGAATGTTTTCTATTAAATTAAACGCACGGCTACGGGGGCAAACGGTGGAACTGAAGTAATTCAATTTGTTTTAATTTAATAAGGCAAAAACACACCCCATGCCAGACGTAAAATACACAGTGGCTTCTTTAAACCGAAACCGTCAAAACAGTCGAAAAAAGTACTCACAATCCAACTTCTCCCTAACCAGACAATGGGTAACGTTAAAATTTTAAATTGCATCCAAAATACGTCTAGAACTTTTACATTTTGTAGACCTTTTTACTTAAATATATAAGTTTTCTTACATTAAATTTTATAGTTTCTATGATATTAAATTATAAATATCTATATCTATTTAGTTAATTAATATTTTAAATTCAAACATTTGTCTTTCCAATTAAATTGGAAAAGTAAAATATATTTTATGTCAATTTTTTTGTTAAATTACATTTTATAGATCTTTTTACCTAAATATAAAAGTTTTCTTACATTAAATTTTATAGTTTCTGCGGTATTAAATTATAAATATATGTATGTATTTAGTTAGTTAATATTTTAAATTCAAACATTTGCTTTTCCATTTAAATTGGAAAAAGTAAAATATATTTTATCTCAATTTTTTTGTTAAATTACAGTTTATAGATCTTTTTACTTAAATATTAAGATTTTCTTACGTTAAATTTTATAGTTTGTGTGGTAATAAATTGGAAATATGTATATGTTTTAGTTAATTAATATTTTAAATTCAAATTTGTCTTTCCATTTAAATTGGAAAAATTAAAATATATTTTATCTCAATTTTTTTGTTACATTACAATTCACAGATCTTTTTATTTAAATATAAAGGTTTTCTTACATTAAATTTTATAGTTTCTGTGGTAATAAATTATAAATATGTATATGTATTTAGTTAATTAATATTTAAAATTAAAACATTTGCTTTTCCTTTTAAACTGGAAAAAGTAAAATATATTTTATCTCATTTTTTTTTTGTTAAATTACAGTTTACAGATCTTTTTACTTAAATATTAAGATTTTCTTACGTTAAATTTTATAGTTTGTATGGTAATAAATTGGAAATATGTATATGTTTTAGTTAATTAATATTTTAAATTCAAACATTTATTTTTCCATTTAAATTGGAAAAAGTAAAATATATTTTATCTCAATTTTTTTTGTTACATTACAATTCACAGATCTTTTTATTTAAATATAAAGGTTTTCTTACATTAAATTTTATAGTTTCTGTGGTAATGAATTATAAATATGTATATGTATTTAGTTAATTAATATTTAAAATTAAAACATTTGCTTTTCCTTTTAAACTGGAAAAAGTAAAATATATTTTATCTCATTTTTTTTTGTTAAATTACAGTTTACAGATCTTTTTACTTAAATATTAAGATTTTCTTACGTTAAATTTTATAGTTTGTATGGTAATAAATTGGAAATATGTATATGTTTTAGTTAATTAATATTTTAAATTCAAACATTTGTTTTTCCATTTAAATTGGAAAAAGTAAAATATATTTTATCTCAATTTTTTTTGTTACATTACATTTCATAGATCTTTTTATTTAAATATAAAGGTTTTCTTACATTAAATTTTATAGTTTCTGTGGTAACAAATTATAAATATGTATATGTATTTAGTTAATTAATATTTAAAATTCAAACATTTGTCTTTCCATTTAAATTGGAAAAAGTAAAATATATTTTATCTCAATTTTTTTGTTAAATTACAGTTTATAGATCTCCTCTCTTAAATATAAAGGTTTTCTTACAATAAATTTTATAGTTTCTGTGGTAATAAATTATAAATATGTGTATGTATTTAGTTAATTAATATGTTAAATTCAAACATTTGCTTTTCCATTTAAATTGGAAAAAGTAAAATATATTTTATCTCAATTTTTTTTGTTAAATTACAGTTTATATATTTTTTTACTTAAATATTAAGATTTTCTTACGTTAAATTTTATAGTTTGTGTGGTAATAAATTGGAAATATGTATATGTTTTAGTTAATTAATATTTTAAATTCAAACATTTGTCTTTCTATTTAAATTGGAAAAATTAAAATATATTTTATCTAAATTTTTTTATTACATTACATTTCATAGATCTTTTTATTTAAATATAAAGGTTTTCTTACATTAAATTTTATAGTTTCTGTGGTAATAAATTATAAATATGTATATGTATTTAGTTAATTAATATTTAAAATTCAAACATTTGTCTTTCCATTTAAATTGGAAAAAGTAAAATATATTTTATCTCAATTTTTTTGTTACATTACATTTCATAGATCTTTTTATTTAAATATAAAGGTTTTCTTACATTAAATTTTATAGTTTCTGTGGTAATAAATTAGAAATATGTATATGTTTTAGTTAATTAATATTTTAAATTCAAACATTTATCTTTAAATTGGAAAAATTAAAATAAATTTTATCTCAATTTTTTTGTTACATTACATTTCACAGATCTTTTTATTTAAACATAAAGGTTTTCTTACATTAAATTTTATAGTTTCTGTGGTAATAAATTATAAATATGTATATGTATTTAGTTAATTAATATTTAAAATTCAAACATTTGTCTTTCCATTTAAATTGGAAAAAGTAAAATATATTTTATCTCAATTTTTTTGTTAAATTACAGTTTATAGATCTCCTCTCTTAAATATAAAGGTTTTCTTACAATAAATTTTATAGTTTCTGTGGTAATAAATTATAAATATGTGTATGTATTTAGTTAATTAATATTTTAAATTCAAACATTTGCTTTTCCATTTAAATTGGAAAAAGTAAAATATATTTTATCTCAATTTTTTTGTTAAATTACAGTTTATAGATCTTTTTACTTAAATATTAAGATTTTCTTACGTTAAATTTTATAGTTTGTGTGGTAATAAATTGGAAATATGTATATGTTTTAGTTAATTAATATTTTAAATTCAAACATTTGTCTTCCCATTTAAATTGGAAAAATTAAAATATATTTTATCTCAATTTTTTTGTTATATTACACTTCACAGATCTTTTTATTTAAATATAAAGGTTTTCTTACATTAAATTTTATAGTTTCTGTGGTAATAAATTATAAATATGTATATGTATTTAGTTAATTAATATTTAAAATTCAAACATTTGTCTTTCCATTTAAATTGGAAAAAGTAAAATATATTTTATGTCAATTTTCTTGTTAAATTACAGTTTTTAGATCTCCCCTATAAATATAAATTCTTACATTAAATTTTATAGTTTCTGTGGTAATAAATTATAAATATGTATATGTATTTAGTTAATTAATATTTAAAATTCAAACATTTGTCTTTCCATTTAAATTGGAAAAAGTAAAATATATTTTATCTCAATTTTTTTGTTACATTACATTTCATAGATATTTTTATTTAAATATAAATGTTTTCTTACATTAAATTTTATAGTTTCTGTGGTAATAAATTATAAATATGTATATGTATTTATTTAATTAATATTTAAAATTCAAACATTTGTCTTTCCATTTAAATTGGAAAAAGTAAAATATAATTTATCTCAATTTTTTTGTTAAATTACAGTTTATAGATCTCCTCTCTTAAATATAAAGATTTTCTTACAATAAATTTTATAGTTTCTGTGGTAATAAATTATAAATATGTGTATGTATTTAGTTAATTAATATTTTAAATTCAAACATTTGCTTTTCCATTTAAATTTGAAAAAGTAAAATATATTTTATCTCAATTTATTTTTTTTTTTTGTTAAATTACAGTTTATAGATCTTTTTACTTAAATATTAAGATTTTCTTACGTTAAATTTTATAGTTTGTTTGGTAATAAATTCGAAATATTAGTTAATCAATATTTTAAATTCAAATTTGTCTTTCCATTTAAATTGGAAAAATTAAAATATATTTTATCTTAATTTTTTTGTTACATTACATTTCACAGATCTTTTTATTTAAATATAAAGGTCTTCTTACATTAAATTTTATAGTTTCTGTGGTAATAAATTATAAATATGTATATGTATTTAGTTAATTAATATTTAAAATTAAAACATTTATTTGTCTTTCCATTTAAATTGAAAAAAGTAAAATATATTTTATCTCAAATTTTTTGTTACATTACATTTCACAGATCTTTTTATTTAAATATAAAGGTTTTCTTACATTAAATTTTATAGTTTCTGTGGTAATAAATTATAAATATGTATATGTATTTAGTTAATTAATATTTAAAATTCAACCATTTGTCTTTCCATTTAAATTGGAAAAAGTAAAGTATATTTTATTTCAATTATTTTGTTAAATTATATTTTATACATTTTTTTACTTAAATGTGAAAGTTTTATTACATTAAATTTTATAGTTTCTGTGATATTAAATTATAAATGTGTATTTGTATTTAGTTTATTAATATTTTAAATTCAAACATTTATCTTTCAAATTTAATTGGAAAAAATAAAATATCTCAATTTTTGAGTTACATATTAAATTATAAATATGTATATCTAAATCTCTTCATCGTCTTTAACTGTTTTAGGTGAATTTGAAATAAAAAATAGAGGTGTCTAATTAATATTTCAAAATTACCACCCCTTGAGGAAACAAAGGAATACTAGCTAAGCAGGGGATTGAAAAGTTAATTATTTGAAAGATTCAGGTTAAAAAAGTCACCCTGTATTTATTACCCAGTTCATTCAAGCCAATTGTAAATTGGAGTGCATTAAAATTAACGTGAACCGGCTAAACTAATTAAACCAAGGTCGATGATGCAAGACTGTTGCAAGTTGTCAGGAGCGTTTATTTGAAGAATGTCGATGTAAAAGTATTCGATGAACATGACACGACATTTTTCGCAGAAAGATTAATAGCTGGCAATTAAGAGAAACACCACTGATCTTATTGTTAGAAGTAATTTATGGTTAAATAGTGGGTTTTGAAACCTGTTTTTTCGATGTTTTTGACGAGTTGCTGAGTCGTCCATCATTATCTTGCGGAGTGGATGCACTATTTCTGAAAGTGTCATTGAACGTGCGACAAAAAGCTTAGGATAAAGGCCTGGCTTGAAATAACTATTAATCCTTTTTATTCGGAATATAAAACGGCGTCCTGAAAACCGTTGGCTGGATGAATAAGACTCTGTTGATTGGAGAGAGAATTTTTTTCTGCCGCTCCGAAGATAATACGTAACACACACTCGCCATTAATCTCTGTCAGGAGAAACGTTCCAGTGTATTTATCACGTCCCAGACTGTAGCAACAAAGTATTAAAATCTTATTAATTTATAAACTAGTCCGTTTCGAGCATAATCCGCAATTTCATGCCGGACAGGGCGAAGAAAAAATAAAAAAAAAAAGGGGCGAACTGGACTGGAGAAGGATCAGCTGAGGAATTTTGAGACGTGTTCTTTCGAATTGGAGACAGCATAAATTAGCACGGTCCTTTCAAATGTCATCCCATTAAATCATTCTATTAACTTGAAACGTGAATATTTTTATCTCGGCATCGGGCGGAAGAATGTCGAAAGTTTCTAGCCATCGAAACCCATAAATCATATTTTTTTCCTCTTTGATATTAAACGGTGTCTTTGTGTGTCTTTGTGACGGGTTCACCTTAAATCCGATATAGCCGTGCGATAGATATCCATCTCCTGGGGGCGCCGTTTTCGAGGTCTCAATGCCGGTGCATTTTTTACCGCCTCCAGGTCCGACCGTTCGGCCTTGGACATTTTTTCTTCCCCCCTCCCCGAAGTTTGACGCCGCGACGTGCGGTGAAAGTTCGACGGGCTGGAAGTGACTTATTGTCCTTTTAGAAAACGCCTCAACGGCCGACCGACGACGCCGGATTTTCACATTTTCTAATTTATTTGTCGCCGCGTTGGACGTTGTGCGGCAGGTGAAATTGCATTATTAATCGAGGATGTGCCGGTTGAAAAATCCGTGCCGGCTTTTTGATCGTATCAATGCAGGAACCGAGTTAATTAAAAAGTTGGATGGCTTTTCTCAATGGGTTCGGGCGTATTCGGTGGGGAAAAAAATGTTAAGAACATCACATTTAATTTTATGAGATGACTTGAAACGATGGCGTTTTTAATTTGGGTCAATGACGGCCGTAAACACAAATACAAGTCGCATAAAATGTCTGGAATTATTGCAAATATGTAAGAAATTGACAGAATGTGTTTAACGCCGTTTGTACTTTAGTATACCATTGAATTTGTTATAAAATTAGTGAAACGGCTTTTGTGGCAAACTTACGTCACCATTATTAATATGTCTATTAATGAAAATTTAATAAATATTTTGCAATAATTATCTAAGAGAAAAAGCTTTCTTATTCATAAAATAATCCAAAAAAATACAAAAATTTTACATTATTAATATATGTATAAAATATTAATCATTAATTAATTATTTAAATGAAATCATATTCAAATCATTAAAACTTGAGTGTATAAAACACTATTAAAGGTAAAATTTATTTTATAATAAAAAAATATATCTTTATTTTAGTTTTATAATTTAATGTCTCATATTTTATTTATATTGTAACAATAAATTTAATTACTTCTACCTAAATTCAAACATTTATCTCCTTCATTTAATTGGAAAAAATGAAATATATATTTTTTTGAAATATTTTTTGTTACATCATATTTCATAGATAATGTTAAAAAATATTTTATATAAATATAAATTAAGTTTTATAGATTTTATGGTATTAAATTATAAATGAAATTTGTATTAAATTAATTAATATTTTAAATTCAAACATTTGTTTTTCAAATTACTCTATAAAAAATCAAATATATTTGACAATTTTATTTTTTATAATCATTGAGCTTTTTACTTACTTACTTACTGAATAAATAATTTAAATTCAAACATTTGTCTTTCAAATTTCTATAGAAAAAATCAAATATATTTGACAATTTTGTACGTTATATTTATAGAACTTTTTATTTATATATAAGTAATATTACATTAAATTTACATATTTTATAGTATTATTTATAAATAATATACATATTTAATTAATTAATAATTTAAATTCAATCATTTGTCTTTCAAATTCCTCTAGAAAAAATCAAATATATTTAACAATTTTATTTGTTATATTTATAGAGCTTTTTACTTATTTGTAAAAGCTTTATTACATTAAATTTATAGATTTTATAGTATTCAATTATAAATGAAATGTATATTTAATTAATTCACAATTTAAATTTGAACATTTGTCTTTCAAATTTCTCTAGAAAAATTCAAATATATTTAACAATTTTATTTGTTATATTATAGCTTTATTACATTAAATTTATAAATTTTATAATATTAATATATTTAATTAATTCATAATTTAAATTCAAACATTTCTCTTTCAAATTTCACTAGAAATAATCAAATATATTTGACAATTTTATTTGTTATATTTATACTTATATATAAAAGCTTTGTTACAATAAATTTATAGATTTTATAATAATAAATTGTAAATGAAATATATATTTAATTAATTATTAATTTAAATTCAATCATTTGTCTTTCAAATTCCTCTAGAAAAAATCAAATATATTTAACAATTTTATTTGTTATATTTATAGAGTTTTTTACTTATTTATAAAAGCTTTATTACATTAAATTTATAGATTTTATAGTATTAAATTATAAATGAAATGTATATTTAATTAATTCACAATTTAAATTTGAACATTTGTCTTTCAAATTTCTCTAGAAAAATTCAAATATATTTAACAATTTTATTTGTTATATTATAGCTTTATTACATTAAATTTATAAATTTTATAATATTAATATATTTAATTAATTCATAATTTAAATTCAAACATTTCTCTTTCAAATTTCACTAGAAATAATCAAATATATTTGACAATTTTATTTGTTATATTTATACTTATATATAAAAGCTTTGTTACAATAAATTTATAGATTTTATTATAATAAATTGTAAATGAAATATATATTTAATTAATTATTAATTTAAATTCAATCATTTGTCTTTCAAATTCCTCTAGAAAAAATCAAATATATTTAACAATTTTATTTGTTATATTTATAGAGCTTTTTATTTATATATAAAAGCTTTATTACATTAAATTTATAGATTTTATAGTATTCAATTATAAATGAAATGTATATTTAATTAATTCACAATTTAAATTTGAACATTTGTCTTTCAAATTTCTCTAGAAAAATTCAAATATATTTAACAATTTTATTTGTTATATTATAGCTTTATTACATTAAATTTATAAATTTTATAATATTAATATATTTAATTAATTCATAATTTAAATTCAAACATTTCTCTTTCAAATTTCACTAGAAATAATCAAATATATTTGACAATTTTATTTGTTATATTTATACTTATATATAAAAGCTTTGTTACAATAAATTTATAGATTTTATAATAATAAATTGTAAATGAAATATATATTTAATTAATTATTAATTTAAATTCAATCATTTGTCTTTCAAATTCCTCTAGAAAAAATCAAATATATTTAACAATTTTATTTGTTATATTTATAGAGCTTTTTATTTATATATAAAAGCTTTATTACATTAAATTTATAGATTTTATAGTATTCAATTATAAATGAAATGTATATTTAATTAATTCACAATTTAAATTTGAACATTTGTCTTTCAAATTTCTCTAGAAAAATTCAAATATATTTAACAATTTTATTTGTTATATTATAGCTTTATTACATTAAATTTATAAATTTTATAATATTAATATATTTAATTAATTCATAATTTAAATTCAAACATTTCTCTTTCAAATTTCACTAGAAATAATCAAATATATTTGACAATTTTATTTGTTATATTTATACTTATATATAAAAGCTTTGTTACAATAAATTTATAGATTTTATAATAATAAATTGTAAATGAAATATATATTTAATTAATTATTAATTTAAATTCAATCATTTGTCTTTCAAATTCCTCTAGAAAAAATCAAATATATTTAACAATTTTATTTGTTATATTTATAGAGTTTTTTACTTATTTATAAAAGCTTTATTACATTAAATTTATAGATTTTATAGTATTAAATTATAAATGAAATGTATATTTAATTAATTCACAATTTAAATTTGAACATTTGTCTTTCAAATTTCTCTAGAAAAATTCAAATATATTTAACAATTTTATTTGTTATATTATAGCTTTATTACATTAAATTTATAAATTTTATAATATTAATATATTTAATTAATTCATAATTTAAATTCAAACATTTCTCTTTCAAATTTCACTAGAAATAATCAAATATATTTGACAATTTTATTTGTTATATTTATACTTATATATAAAAGCTTTGTTACAATAAATTTATAGATTTTATAATAATAAATTGTAAATGAAATATATATTTAATTAATTATTAATTTAAATTCAATCATTTGTCTTTCAAATTCCTCTAGAAAAAATCAAATATATTTAACAATTTTATTTGTTATATTTATAGAGCTTTTTATTTATATATAAAAGCTTTATTACATTAAATTTATAGATTTTATAGTATTAAATTATAAATGAAATGTATATTTAATTAATTCACAATTTAAATTTGAACATTTGTCTTTCAAATTTTTCTAGAAAAATTCAAATATGTTTAACAATTTTATTTGTTATATTATAGCTTTATTACATTAAATTTATAAATTTTATAATATTAATATATTTAATTAATTCATAATTTAATTTCAAACATTTCTCTTTCAAATTTCACTAGAAATAATCAAATATATTTGACAATTTTATTTTTTATAATTATAGAGTTTTTACATATATATATATATATATATATATATATATATATATATATATATATAAAATATATTTTTATGTTTATAGACCTTTTACATACAAACATTTCACTAAATTATTAAATTTGTAAATTTAATATTATTAAATTATAAATGAAATATGCATTTGATTTTAAAATCAAAAATTTGTTAATTCAATTTAATTTAAAAAATAAATAAATAAATAAAATATATTTTACAATTTTGTTGGTTATTTACTAATATTTATACAAATTTAGTTTTATCGATTGTGTTTTTTATGTAAACTAATTTTAGTATGCAAAATTAAACTTGAATCTAATATTTGCTTACAATACACAGTACGTATTTGTTGTAAAATTAATGAACGGAGTTTCGTGGCAAAATTACATCAGTAACAGAACATTATTAATCATAAAGCCTTTGTGATGGGTCAGCCTAATTCAACATTGTATTCTAATTGAAATTATAATTAAAATATCATTAGTATTGCGGTGCTTTACATATTATGTAAGTAATGAATATTCCCGTCTAAAATCCTCGCCCATCGAATGAATATTCATAACTGCAAAGAGAAAAAAAGAACTTGTCCGCGTTCTTGCAGGAAGACTGCACTTTTTTTCGTTCTGCGGCGCAGCGTCTTCGAGTGAAAAATTAAAAATTGAAATTAGGGTGCCCAGTTCCGAAATATCCTTGATGGCTTTAATATGATAAACAAGATGTAAGAACTGGCTTGATAAATTACGCTTTTAGCGTTTAAGGAACTATTGTTTTCCTAGTAAACTTCACTAGAGAATGCGATTTATCATAATCACGATGGCCCGCACAACATAATGGCGTAATTAATATTAATAATTACGTTTCGTGCGCTCTATAATTTTTTTGCTTGACTAATAGCCACGGCATCTTATATTCTGGTATTGTGTTCTTTGAACCGAATCTTTAAAATACATCTTATTGTGCCTTTCTTATTTCTTGTAGTTCCCACCAATTTTACTGTATTATAACTCTTTATGGTTAATTATTTAAACATACAAATTTGTAACTAATTTTAGAAAGTTATAGTCACTTTTACTACCAGGTTTTGGAAAAAAGTATTTGAATTATGTTCTTGTAGATAATCAAAAACTGATTAATATTCATTTTGTCATATTATAATGTCCAAATCATTTGAACATCTGAATAAAATATTGAAGAAGATATAAATATCTGTGTATCTTTAATAAATAGAATGAAGAAACATTTAATTTATCTATTTTATAACCGATGGCCACATACTCCGTTTCAAAGTGTAGGCAATGCAGTTTACACATCACATTGCGAAATTAATCAGTTTTAGTTGGAAATTAAACGCCAACAAACAAAATTATAGTAAATTATATATATTTATTAATTGTAAATAAAATTGTTTTAAATATCTAAATAAAATATTGAAGAAGGCATATATATTTATTAATTGTAAATAAAATAGTTTTAACATCTGAATAAAATATTGAAGAAAGTATAAATTTCTATGTATCTTTAATAAATGGAAGTAAGAAACATTTAATTTAACTATTGTATAACAGATGGCCACATATTTCGTTTCAAAATGTAGGCAATGCAGTTTACACGTCACATTGTGAAATTAATCAATTTTGATTGGTAATTAAACGCCAACAAACAAAATTATAGTAAATTATATATATTTATTAATTGTAAATAAAATTGTTTTAAATATCTGAATAAAATATTGAAGAAAGTATATATATTAATTAATTGTAAATAAAATAGTTTTAAATATATGAATAAAATATTGAAAAAAGTATAAATTTCTCTGTATCTATAATAAATGGAAGGAAGAAACATTTAATTTAACTATTGTGTAACAGATGGCCACATATTCCGTTTTAAAATGTAGGCAATGCAGTTTACACATCACTTTTCGAAATTAATCATTTTTGGTTGGTAATTAAACGCTAACAAATAAAATTATAGTAAATTATATATAGTTATTAATTGTAAATAAAATTGTTTTAAATATCTTAATAAAATATTGAAGAAAATATAAATATCTATGTATTTTTGATAAATAGAAAGAAGAAACATTTAATATATCTATTTTAATATTTTATAATCAGTTTTGGCTGGTAATTAAACACCGACAAAATAAAATTATAATAGATAGTCAAAAACTGATTAATATTCATTTTGTCATATTATATTGTCCAAATTGTTCAGGAAAATCTTAAAAACTTCAAATAATACTTATATTCACTAAGATAAAAGTATGTAAACATTTTCTATCACCTCCAGTTCCAAATTTTTATTAAATTTAACTTGATTATTCTCCATTAAATAAATCAAAATCGTAAAATATTATGAGCCAAATCAGGTTGTACATTAATGAATTTCTCTTCGTAACGTTGTGTCATCAAATTCTCTCAAGTCGTTAGCTCTAACTTTTTTCCTTATCATCCAGAAGAGTGTGTTCTTCAATCATCCAGCTAGAATTAATTTGCCCGGTCGAGCCAGGACGTTGACAGGAAATTATTAAACTTTATAGACATTATTAATAACAATCTAACGAACATGCTATTGCCAAAGGATGCAAAATATGCCATTACAGATTATTCCAGTGTCATTAGTCGAGGAAAAAAACTGCTGGTTTCACGTAAGAAACATAATTATTTAATATTAATTACAACATTACCTTGTAGTCGTTCGTCTTTATGATGTCTAGAATTAATTGGCTTCATTTTTATGTGCCTTTCATTCCATGTTTTGTCTCACTGTTTCCAGTCCCACTGCACAACACAAATATGAACGTATGAGCATGTACAGACGATAAAAAAGCAACGTTTGTGTCTGTTAAACATTATTTTATAACCCCATAAACTGCATATAATATTGTTTTATTGTTTTCTCATTTACAAAAAAAAAACGATACATGCAAGGCGAGTGCAGTTTAGTTTAAACAAAACCAAGTAGGTTTGGGGAGGACATAAAAGTGAGTTGTGTGCAATAAAATTTCGCTCAAAAACCTAACGTGCCTCACCTTCTGTATTAAAATTTATCGCAGCCTGCAACAGCACCCCATTTATTAAGTACCTGGAAAGGTAATTTACGTATTTAATGTTACGTAACTTTCTTTAAAATAGCTTTTATTCTATAGTTTTCCATACAAATTTGGAATTTCTCATTAATATACTAAATAAAAAAGATAAATTGTACCATATATGTATTTTTAATAAATTACTAGAAGGAGCTATCGTATAACAGATGGCGACACATTCTGTTTCAGGAAGTTTACAAAATATATTATGAAATTAATTAGTTATGTTATGTTTAATAGATAAAATACCATTTTACAATATAAATTATATAAGGAAGAAGCTATTAATTTATCTGTTGTGTTAGAGATTACAAAATTATCTGTTAATTACTTAACCAACAAATAAAAATATAATAAATTATGTTTGTATATAAATTTTAGACTAAATAGTTTTAAATATCATATTACAAATTTGTGGAAAGTATAAATTTATTTGTATTTTTAATAAATGAAAGGAAGAAGCATTTAATTTATCTATTGTGTAACAGATGGTCACATATTCCATTTCAAATGTAGGCAATGCAGTTTACACATCACATTACGAGATTAATCAGTTTTGGTTGATAATTAAACGCCAACAAAACAAAATTATAGTAAATTATATATATTTATTAATTATAAATAAAATTGTTTTAAATATCTGAATAAAATATTGAAGAAAGTATACATTTCTATGTATCTTTAATAAATGGAAGGAAGAAACATTTAATTTAACTGTTGTTTAACAGATGGCCACATATTCCGTTTCAAATGTAGGCAATGCAGTTTACACATCACATTGCGAAATTAATCAATTTTGGTTGGTAATTAAACGCCAACAAAACAAAATTATAGTAAATTATATGTATTTATTAATTAATAATATTGTTTTAAATATCTGAATAAAATATTGAAGAAGGCATATATATTTATTAATTGTAAATAAAATAGTTTTATACATCTGAATAAAATATTGAAGAATGTATAAATTTCTTTATATCTTTAATAAATGAAAGGAAGAAGCATTTAATTTATCTATTGTGTAACAGATGGTCACATATTCCATTTCAAATGTAGGCAATGCAGTTTACACATCACATTACGAGATTAATCAGTTTTGGTTGATAATTAAACGCCAACAAAACAAAATTATAGTAAATTATATATATTTATTAATTATAAATAAAATTGTTTTAAATATCTGAATAAAATATTGAAGAAAGTATACATTTCTATGTATCTTTAATAAATGGAAGGAAGAAACATTTAATTTAACTGTTGTTTAACAGATGGCCACATATTCCGTTTCAAATGTAGGCAATGCAGTTTACACATCACATTGCGAAATTAATCAATTTTGGTTGGTAATTAAACGCCAACAAAACAAAATTATAGTAAATTATATGTATTTATTAATTAATAAAATTGTTTTAAATATCTGAATAAAATATTGAAGAAGGCATATATATTTATTAATTGTAAATAAAATAGTTTTATACATCTGAATAAAATATTGAAGAATGTATAAATTTCTTTATATCTTTAATAAATGAAAGGAAGAAGCATTTAATTTATCTATTGTGTAACAGATGGCCACATATTCCGTTTCAAAATGTAGGCAATGCAGTTTACACATCACATTGCGAAATTAATCAATTTTGGTTGGTAATTAAACGCCAACAAACAAAATTATAGTAAATTATATATATTTATTAATTGTAAATAAAATTGTTTTAAATATCTGAATAAAATATTGAAGAAAGTATATATATTTATTAATTGTAAATAAAATAGTTTTAAACATCTGAATAAAATATTGAAGAAAGTATAAATTGCTATGTATCTTTAATAAATGGAAGAAAGAAACATTTAGTTTATCTATTGCATAACAGATGGCCACATATTCAGTTTCAAAATATAGGCAATACAGTTTACACATCACATTGCGAAATTAGACAGTTTTGGCTGGCAAAATAAATTAAATTTGTTTGTAAATTATAAATAAAATAGTTTTAAATATCTAAATAAGAAAGTATAAATTTATCTGCGTCTTTAATAAATTATTCTAAATATAAGAAGAAAATAAATATCATACTTGAAAAGTGCTTAAAAAAGCTTTCAAATAAACACAGTTTAATACAAAGTAACATAAAAATTTATTGAAATAAATCACGACCCAGAAACGTAAATTACTTTTTCCTCTGCCTAATATTTCCAGACGCCGCGGTTTTAATTGATGCATTAATTTTTGAAACTTCCTCGCCGCCCCACCCCGAAGACAAAGTTGCCAAGCCGGTATGCGCCTCGTTTCGCCTTCGGTCGTCGAAACCGTAAGGACGTATGACATGTGACATGCAAAACCAGCGCCGGAGAAAAAGAACAATAATCATACAAATGACAAGTCCCGGGCGCACACGTCCGCTTATAAAAATGTAATTTAAATTCAGCAAGACGGTGCCGCGCGCCGTGGGGCGATATCGACTGGCGCACGGATTTTACGGTGTTGGACGTTTGCCCAATGATATTTTGTGCAGTTGTAAAACGTGGCGGAATCGAAGCCCGGTCGCGAAATTTTAATAGAAGTCGTGCGAACAAATGGTCGATTTATTGTTGTTATCCGATTTGTTTTAATTAAATCGGTGCGGTTTGTTTAGTTTTAGTGCAGCCTTGGCGGATGTCCTAGAATTTCTTATTTCAATTTTATTAATTGTTCGCTATAAATCCGGCCGTAAATGTTAGCTGTGTTCTTGGTTTTTATTAGAGGTGGTTTATTACAGTGTTAGATAAGCTACTGCATTTAATGCATGTTGTTACTGATGTAATTTTATTAAAAAACATTAGTTTACATTAAAATATCTTTTTATACAACAAACAATTCTAAAAAACGAAAACAAAATTCACACACACATATATATATATATATATATATATATATATATATATGAAAGAAAAAAATATTAATATATATATATAAAAAAAATATTAATTTAATTAATCTTTTTATGATCTCTAGAAATAAGACTTAATTACGAAAGTATAAAATTATTTTAATTACATTTTTTATCTGTTTTCTATTTACTTTAAATTCTTTTAGTATTACAAATATCTTAAAACAGTATTTTATAAATATCTAAATACAAAATTTTCTTTAAAAACATTTGTTTATATTACAATATCTTTTTAGACAAAAAATAATTCTAAAAAACGAGACGAATTATATAAAATTCACACATATATACACGAAAGAAAAAAATATTAATTTAATTAATCTTTTTATGATCTATTGAAATAAGACTTAATTACGAAAGTATAAAATTATTTTAATTAAATTTTTTATCTATTTTCTGTTTGTTTTAAATTCTTTTAGTGTTACAAATATCTTAAAATAGTAATTTTCTTAGTTTTAATTAAATTATTTTTTAATAATTGTAATTGTAAATGTTTAGAAAAGAATCATAAAATGTTCTGTAAATACAATGAAAAAGTAAAATAATATATATATATATATATATATATATATATATATATATAATTATTAATTAATTTTATAAAAAAATAAAATATGGAAAAAGACATTAAATAATTTTTATATAATTATTTTTATATCGGTTTTTATCATTACAATTATCTTAAAATAACAATGTGAATTACAAAATGTAAACACAAGAAAAAATTGAAAAAATTGAAAAAATATATAATAATTAAATAATTTTCTGTAAAAATAAAAAAAAATGACTAGAAAACATTATTTTTGATAATTTTTTATAAAATAAGTCGTAATAAGTCTTAGTTACGAAAATATAAATTATTTTATTATTTATTATAATTAAATTATCTTTTTCCTGTTTATTTTAAAAAATTGTTACTGTTACAAATACCTTAAAATACAATTTTTTATAAAAGAATTATAATATAATATATTAATCAATTTTTATGTTTATAATTTGAAACGATAAATAAATATTAATTACGAAAATATAAAATTATTTTATTTCTATCTTTTCTGTTTATTTTAATTTTTTACTGTTACAAGCAGTAATTTTTAATAAAAGAATTATTAAATATTCAATAATATTGTTTAAATAATTAACTAACTTATTTTTTATTTGATATTCTGTTTATTTTAATATTTTTATTGTTACAAATATCTTAAAATGGTAATCTTTTATAAAATAAATAGAAAATATTGCATTATTTTTATCTGATATTCTGCTTCTTTTAAAGTTTTTACGGTTACAAATATCTTAAAATGATAATTTTTGAGTCTTAATTAAGTTATAAATTATTTTATTTAATTAAATTATCTTTTTTTCTGTTTATTTCAAATATTTTTATTCTTATAAACCTAAAATATACTTAAACTAAACTTGTAAAAGTATTGTATGATATACAATAAAACAGTTTAAATAAATATATAAACCAAAATTAAAAAATATTTTTTTTTTTTAATTCTATCTATTTTAAAATTTTGTGTTACCAATATCTTAAAATGGCGATTTAAAAAAAAAGAAATAAAGAAATATAAATTATTCCACAATATCTAAACACAAAGAAAAAAAATAGTAAATAATTTTTGTATAGTCTGTAAAAATATGAGTTAATTAAGAAAATGTACATATTTTTATTTTAAATTAATAATTATTTTGAAATTTTATAAAATAATTGATTAAAATATTTTTAATTAACTACACATATTTATTAAACATTTGGTACGCGCAAATCACTATAAATTATTTTCAATGATATTACACGTTTGTAATTAATTCCTATTTAACATGAATTAATTATTAATTGCATTTCAATTAATATTATTTGTCATTATTATAATTTATTGTCTTAATTAATTCAGTTACGTATAAACTTTAATTATAATATTGGTTAAAATATAAATTAATTATTAATAATTGCTAAGTAGTGTTTTTGTAAATATTTAAGTGAAACACTAAAAAAATTGTATAATTAAATTGAAAAGGAAAATACAACATAATTTAACGATTTGAATTCAAATTTGGGTATGAAAATGTGCAAGTCAGTGCAGCCAACTGTAATATTTATATGCAAATTATGTTAAAAATTAGGAATATCATTATCTATTATAATTAAACATGTAGTACTCTATTGTAGTTTAATAAAAGTTCACTACTATGCACTGTTAAGGACTGAACTAAACTATTAAAATATTAGCCTTCTTAATTAGTCCCTATTTTATTTATGTTGGTAACGAAAAGGACAGGTACGATCTTCAAGTACTATTCAGTTTCTTTGGTGTGATCTGTGCAAGTGACAAGAAGTTTGAAAATGCATCATAATTATTATTATTATTGTAAATATATGAACAATAACAACATAATGGTATGTTACATTTTATTTATATTTATTTTGTTTATACTTTTTCTTCGTTAATTATACTATTTTACACGTTTAGAACTAGAATTTTCTTTGTTTTAATTTTTGATAACATAATGTCATAATATATGTTAATAACAAAAATATATGACTAAAATATATATTGTTTTCAATAATTCACATGAAAATTTCTTTGGGCCCATTTGATAGTACGTGAATTGAATTTTACCATAGACAATGTTTCTTGTAATGGTATCAGTATCAATTAGTTTTACATTAGTTAATCGTGAAAGTAAAGATAATAATCGTTTACTTAATTTTGAAATATGTGTGTTTTTGTCTTGTCAATAGATGGATATTTGACCAGTCAATTAACCTTAGGGATCTTTACCTGTTGAAGGCACAATTCTATTATTATTATTGTTGTCTGGAGTAATAAATGCATTTGTAAAATTGAATAAATAATATGTTTTACATTATTTATATTACAATTATCATAGTATCTATGTAAAAATATTTTATTGTATTTAGTATATTTAATATTTTAGTGATTTTGTACTGACAAAACATTTTTTGTAAAAAGATTTTGGAATGAACTTATTTACTTACTTATTTAAATTTTTTAGTGTTACAAATATCTTAAAATAATAATATAAAAAATATAGAATTAGTAAATAATCTGTTTAAATAAGTCTTAATTTCAAAAATATAAAACTATTTTATTTAATTAATATTTATTATTACTTATATTTTATTATAATTATTATATATTATTGTCCGTTTCTATTTATTTTGAAATTTTATAAAATAATGCGTTATATATTTTTTACTATTTATATTTTTACTTCAACATAATTATCTTAATATCTAAATATAAATATTTTATTTTATTTAATATATTTAATATTTCAGTTTTTTATTGACAAAACATTTTTTCTCAAAAATTACAAAATTATAAATATATATTAACAGTTATTTTTTATGTATTTTTATGTTTATTTAAATTTTTTTACTGTTACAAATATCTTTTTTTTATAAAAAAATATAAAATACTCAATAATTCAGTTTAAATATATATCTAAACATATAAAAATAAGAAATTAAAATAAGAAATATGAAATTAATAAAATATTTTTATATAATCTGTAAAATTAAAAATTAATCTCAAAATTATAAAACTATTTTATTTAATTAATATTTATTATTACTTATATTTTATTATATTTATTAAATATTATTGTTTGTTTCTATTTATTTTGAAATTTTATAAAATAATGTTATACACATTTTTTACTATTTATATTTTTAATTCAACATATTTATCTTAATATCTAAGTAAAAATATTTTATTATATTTAATATTTTAGTGATTTTTAATTGACAAAACATTTTTTCAAAAAAAAATATACAAAATGAACTTAAAAATAATTTATAAATATAGATTAACAGTTAATTTTCATTTATTTTTCTATTTATTTAATTTTTTTTACTGTTACAAATATCTTAAAATAGTATATAAAATAAAAATATAAAATATTCAATAATAGAGTTTAAATAAATATTTAAACACAAAAATGAGAAATTAAAATAAAAAATGTAAAATTAATAAAGCATTTTTTATATAATCTGTAAAAATATGTCTTAATTTCAAAATTATAAATTATTATTATTTATATTTTATTATATTTGTTATTGTCGGTTTCTATTTATTTTGTTGTTTTGTGTTTTCTCCCTCTCCCGGAATAAACGACTACAATTTATTATTACATCTTAGTCTTTATTTACAACGTTTTGTTCCATTTCCTTAATACAATGTTCCAAGAAATTAATAATAATTGATTTATTAACAATATTTTATGTAAACAAGAAAAATAAACGTATTCACTCTTTGTATGTTTATTTAAAAATGAGTTTTTGTTTATATTTGTTACACAAAATCTTAAGAAATATTGTATATCTAAAAAAATAAAAATTTGAACTTAATATGGGATATTTTCACCTCTACTACAAATGACAGCCTCACATCTTCTGTTCATACCCAAAATCTGGGTAAAAATAAGTGTTAATTTCAAAAATATACAACTATTTTATTTAATTAATATTTATTATGTGTTATATACATATTTTACTATTTATAATTTTACTGCAACATAATTATCTTAATATCTAAGCAAAAATATTTTATTGTGTTTAATATATTTAATATTTCATTGATTTTTAATTTATAAATATAGATTAACATTTAATTTTTATTTGTTTTTCTAATTATTTAATTTTTTTACTGTTACAAATATCTTAAAATAGTATTTTAATATAAAAAATATAAATTTTATAAAAGAATGTGTTACTATGTTTACTTCAACATAATTATCTTAATACCTAAGTCAATATTTTATTTAATATATTTAATATTTTATATAATTATATATTTAAATAGTAATATTTTTATAGATAAAACATATATTCTAAAAAATATTAGTAATAAGCTTAATTTCACAAAGAATTATAATATTTTATAAAAATTTATTTAGACTGTTTAAAAACTTATTTATTTTCTTCTTTTATTATATAATTTATTGCAAAGAAAATTATTTTTGGATGTTGAAATTTTCGAGAACGATCGAGATTAACGAAAGGGTCCCCACGGTGTTATTGGTGCGATGCATTGCCCCCATGTAGTTATGTAAGCATCGGCCTGTTCAAGATCTCGTTGGCAGTTTACGGCTCTTCTAAACCAACCCACATTCATGCTAAAGGTAACACAGTCAAGGTCAACGTCTACAAAATTAAAAAGATTTCTCCCGCTGCAACAATGCCGGGGCACTTGATCACTCGCCCGGCCGAATTAATTATTTCATAAATGTCCGGTATTTAATATGTTGCGAGCAAAACCGACCGTGGATGGAAATTGAATAAATTCCGGTTAGCGGCATCGATATTACTCTTGGGGCCGTAAAATTCCATTTCGGCCAGATTTCACTTCATCAACCGTGAAACGGCGATTCGATTTTCGTCCACCTCGGGGCCACCCCGTTTATTTAATTTAATTTAATTTCATATTTCACCCGAACGAAACGGATCCCCGCACCGTCGTTTTCCGTCCCGTCTTCATTTTCCAGTCTATAACGCACACCTATTAGGATCGCTCCACGGACATGTTGCCTTAAACGTGGGGGGATTTGTGTTTGTAGACCTGGTGTATTTTTTACGTTGCTCCTTAGATTGTTTTCCGAGCCTCCGCTCCGGAGGATTTGGGTAATAGAAAATGGGGGGACGGTGCCCTAAATTAAAAAGCAAAAACTTTCTGGGGGATGTGTATAAATGCGGACCCACGACTGTGATTCTTTTTGTGCCATTGTCTCCGATGATGAGGCGACGGCGGCTGCAAGAAATGAATATTGTTTCGTTGGGGTTTCTCATCTCCGGAACATATGTCATACCTTAAGAGTGTTGTTTTGTGCTTTCTCCACTCCCGGATTAAACTACTATAATTTATTATAACATCATAGTCTTTATAAATCACGTTTTGTTCCATTTCCTTAATACTTTGTTCCAAGAAATTAATAATAATTGATTTATTATCAATATTTTATGTAAACAAGAAAAATAAACGTATGCACTCTTTGTATATTTATTTAAAAATGGCTTTTTGTTTATAATTGTTACACAAAATCTTAAGAAATATTGTGTAATTGTAACTTAATATGGGGTATTTTTACCTCTACTACGAATGACAGCCTCACATCTGTTCATACCCAAAATCTGGGGAAAAATAAGTCTTAATTTCAAAAATATACATTATTTTATATATTATATATTTTATTTTATTTATTATATATTATTGTTGGTTTCAATTTATTTTGAAATATTATAAAATAATGTGTTATATACATATTTTACTGTTTATAATTTTTCTTCAACATAATTATCTTAATATCTAAGAAAAAATATTTTATTGTGTTTAATATATTTAATATTTCAGTGATTTTTAATTGATAAAACTCACATCTTCCGTTCATATCCAAAATCTGGGTAAAAATAAGTCTTAATTTCAAAAATATACAACTGTTTTATTTAATTAATATTTATTACTACTTATATTTTATTATATTTATTATATATTATTGTTGGTTTCAGTTTATTTTGAAATTTTATAAAATATTATATATTATATAAATATTTTACTATTTATAATTTTATTTCAACATAATTATCTTAAAGCTAAGCAAAAATATTTTATTGTGTTTAATATATTTAATATTTCAGTGATTTTTAATTGATAAAACATTTTTTCTTAAAAATATACAAAATGAACTTAAAAATCGTTTATAAATATAGATTAACAGTTAATTTTTAATTGTTTTTCTATTTATTTATTTTTTTTACTGTTACAAATATCTTAAAATAGTATTTTAATATAAAAAATATAAAATATTCAATAATAGAGTTTAAATAAATATATGAACACAAAAATGAGAAATTAAAATAAAAAATGTAAAATAAATAAAGTATTTTGTATATAATCTGTAAAAATAAGTCTTAATTTCAAAAATATAAATTATTATTATTATTTATATTTTATCATATTTGTTATTGTCTGTTTCTATTTATTTTGTTGTTTTGTGTTTTCCCCACTCCCGGATTAAATGACTACAATTTATTATAACATCTTAGTCTTTATTAACAACGTTTTGTTCCATTTCCTTAATACTCTGTTCCAAGAAATTAATAATAATTGATTTATTATCAATGTTTTATATAAACAAGAAAAATAAACGTATGCACTCTTTGTATATTTATTTAAAAATAGGTTTTTTTTATAATTGTTACATAAAATCTTAAGAAATATCGTATATCTAAAAAATAAAAATATGAATTTAATATGGGGTGTTTTCACCACTACTACGAATGACAGCCTCACATCTTCTGTTCATAGCCAAAATTTGGGTAAAAATAAGTCTTAATTTCAAAAATATACAACTATATTAATATTTATTACTACTTATATTTTAATATATATTATTGTCGGTTTCAATTTATTTTGAAATTTAATAGAATAATGTGTTATATACATATTTTACTATTTATAATTTTACTTCAACATAATTATCTTAATATGTAAGTAAAAATATTTTATTGCGTTTAATATATTTAATATTGATATGATTTTTAATTGATAAAACATTTTTTTATTAAAAATATACAAAATGAACTTAAAAATCGTTTATAAATATAGATTAACAGTTAATTTTTATTTGTTTTTCTATTTATTTAATTTTTTTTTACTGTTACAAATATCTTAAAATAGTATTTTATTATAAAAAATATAAAATATTCAATAATAGAGTTTAAATAAATATCTAAACACAAAAATGAGAAAATAAAATAAAAAATGTAAAATGAATAAAGTATTATTTATATAATCTGTAAAAATAAGTCTTAATTTGAAAAATATAAATTATTATTATTTATATTTTATTATATTTGTTAATGTCGATCTATTTATTTTGTTGTTTTGTTTTTTCCACTCCCGGATTAAACGACCACAATTTATTATAACATCTTAGTCTTTATTAACAACGATTTGTTCCATTTCTTTAATACACTGTTCCAAAAAACTAATAATAATTGATTTATTATCAATGTTTTATGTAAACAAGAAAAATAAACGTATGCACTCTTTGTGTATTTTTTAAAAATGGGTTTTTGTATATAATTGTTACACAATGGGGTATTTCCACCCCTACTATGAATGATAGCCTCTGTTTATACTCAAAATCTGGGTTCAAATTTCATTTTGATCCAATTCCTCCCATTCCCACATTCTCTAAGTTATTTGGACAGTTAGGATGGTCCCTTAAACGTCTCCCAAGAATGTCCCAGATATGTTCTGTTGGGTTAAGGTCTGGTTTGTGAGCTGGCCCAACGTTGGCAAGATAATTTCGGACAAACGAAATGGGCTTTATGTGGTCCTACATTATTCTACATTAGTAAAAAATTTGTACCTATAAAAGAGGCATAATGGTATGTTTAATGTTTTTAAAAAGCATATACGAGGGTGTTTCAAAGTTAATACAAACAATGTACCATTTACTTAAAAAGAAAAATTTATTTACAAAATTATAGCTGGTGCGTTAATTTCATGGTACAGTGTTGCTAAGAACCAGACAACACTAAAAATTATTCAAATTTATTATTCATCCATCCACGTAAGACGCCATAAACTTTAATTTGTCATTGACTTCACTCGTGCAGCTCTTTTAGCACCTAAGTGCTAAGTTTTACAACCTTTTAGAGTGAATTAATATTTTTATGGGTAATTTTAATTAATGACTAATTTAATATTTATTCTTCATACCCGCCACACCTCAAAACCAACAAACCCATCAATCAATCAATTTCAGCTTGTTGTTTTTGCAACATATTAACATATTTTCGGAGTTGTCGCCCCGAAACTAAGACCGGCAACGGGAAACATGACGGGCACCGAAAGTTTCGAAGTCGACGTCCGCGGCGACAAACTTCTGGCCAAATTTAAATATTTACTTAATTACTTTGCGCCCGATGCAGCGAGGCGGAAAGTCAATGTAAATATTTTTATTTGCATAATTCTCGCCCCCCGTGTGAGGATAATCGGCGTGGTGTTTTGAGGAGCGCGAATTAAATTAATCCGCCTGCGACTTGCACCTGGACGGTTTCCCTTCGTTTTTGTGCTCGTTGGTCCGGTGGTCCAATTTTAACAAAATTAGGTTGTCCATTAAATTTTGAAGGTTATTTGTCGACGACTTTTTGTGCTCCACTCTTCTTTTTACAATTATTTACAATCACCATGTGATTGACCTCGATAGAGGACGAATTCTTGGCTTAGAAGAAGCAGGACTTCCGTTTCCGGAAGTTGAATTTGAATTCAATAAATTGAATGAATCGATGTTGGGACGCTATGTGGAATTATGGAAGAGCATCGTCTCAAGGTCGTTAATCATCTGAAAGAGGGCTAGGAAGACCTCAAGACACAAATAAACGTCACTTTAGAACTGTAGCTCTAAAAGATTGTTTAGTGACCATTCATATAATAACTAAGCAGTGGTTTACAGAATAAGGAAGATTTTTTTCATATCATCTCCAGTGTGAGCTTCTTCTTATAATGAAATATTGTCATCAAAGATTGAAGCTTTCTGAAACTATTCGAAGAATTTATTCATATTATCTCTAATTTGAGTTTTTTTCCACATTGGAATATTGTCATCAAAGATTTGAGCTTCTTTACTACTGAAATTCTAATAGATTATTTCATAACCATTCATATAATAACCAGACAGTGGTTCACAGAATAAGGAAGATTTTTTTCATATTATCTCCAGTGTGAGCTTCTTCTTATAATGAAATATTGTCATCAAATATTGAAGCTTTCTAAAACTATTCGAGATTCTTTAGAACTATAACTCTAATAGATTGTTTAGTGGCCATTCATATAATAACCAGGCATTTATTTACAGAATAAGGAAAGATTTATTCATATTATCTCTAATTTCAGCTTCTTTTCACATTGGAATATTGTCATCAAAAATTGGAGCTTTCTAGAGCTATTAGAGCTTCTTTACAACTGTAATTCTAATAGATTGTTTTGAGACCATACATATAATAACCAAGCAGTGGTTCACAGAATAAGGAAGATTTTTTCCATATCATCTCCAGTGAGCTTCTTCTTATAATGAAATATTATCATCAAAGATTGAAACTTTCTGAAACTATTCGAGATTCTTTAGAACTGTAACTCTAATAGATTGTTTAGTGGTCCTTCATATAATAACCAGGCATTTATTTACAGAATAACGAAGAATTTATTCATATTATCTCTAGTTTGAGTTTTTTTCACATTGGAATATTGTCATCAAAGATTTGAGCTTCTTTACTACTGAAACTCTAATAGATTATTTCATGACCATTCATATAATAACCAGACAGTGGTTCACAGAATAAGGAAAATTTTTTTCATATTATCTTCAGTGTGAGCTTCTTCTTATAATGAAATATTGTCATCAAAGATTGAAGCTTTCTAAAACTATTCGAGATTCTTTAGAACTATAACTCTAACAGATTGTTTAATGGCCATTCATATAATAACCAGGCATTTATTTACAGAATAAGGAAAGATTTATTCATATTATCTCTAATTTCAGCTTCTTTTCACATTGGAATATTGTTATCAAAAATTGGAGCTTTCTAGAGCTATTAGAGCTTCTTTACAACTGTAATTCTAATAGATTGTCTTGAGACCATACATATAATAACCAAGCAGTGGTTCACAGAATAAGGAAGATTTTTTTCATATCATCTCCAGTGAGCTTCTTCTTATAATGAAATATTATCATCAAAGATTGAAACTTTCTGAAACTATTCGAGATTCTTTAGAACTGTAACTCTAATAGATTGTTTAGTGGTCCTTCATATAATAACCAGGCATTTATTTACAGAATAACGAAGAATTTATTCATATTATCTCTAGTTTGAGTTTTTTTCACATTGGAATATTGTCATCAAAGATTTGAGCTTCTTTACTACTGAAACTCTAATAGATTATTTCATGACCATTCATATAATAACCAGACAGTGGTTCACAGAATAAGGAAAATTTTTTTCATATTATCTTCAGTGTGAGCTTCTTCTTATAATGAAATATTGTCATCAAAGATTGAAGCTTTCTAAAACTATTCGAGATTCTTTAGAACTATAACTCTAACAGATTGTTTAATGGCCATTCATATAATAACCAGGCATTTATTTACAGAATAAGGAAAGATTTATTCATATTATCTCTAATTTCAGCTTCTTTTCACATTGGAATATTGTTATCAAAAATTGGAGCTTTCTAGAGCTATTAGAGCTTCTTTACAACTGTAATTCTAATAGATTGTCTTGAGACCATACATATAATAACCAAGCAGTGGTTCACAGAATAAGGAAGATTTTTTTCATATCATCTCCAGTGAGCTTCTTCTTATAATGAAATATTATCATCAAAGATTGAAACTTTCTGAAACTATTCGAGATTCTTTAGAACTGTAACTCTAATAGATTGTTTAGTGGTCCTTCATATAATAACCAGGCATTTATTTACAGAATAACGAAGAATTTATTCATATTATCTCTAGTTTGAGTTTTTTTCACATTGGAATATTGTCATCAAAGATTTGAGCTTCTTTACTACTGAAACTCTAATAGATTATTTCATGACCATTCATATAATAACCAGACAGTGGTTCACAGAATAAGGAAGATTTTTTTCATATTATCTCCAGTGTGAGCTTCTTCTTATAATGAAATATTGTCATCAAAGATTGAAGCTTTCTAAAACTATTCGAGATTCTTTAGAACTATAACTCTAACAGATTGTTTAATGGCCATTCATATAATAACCAGGCATTTATTTACAGAATAAGGAAAGATTTATTCATATTATCTCTAATTTCAGCTTCTTTTCACATTGGAATATTGTTATCAAAAATTGGAGCTTTCTAGAGCTATTAGAGCTTCTTTACAACTGTAATTCTAATAGATTGTCTTGAGACCATACATATAATAACCAAACAGTGGTTCACAGAATAAGGAAGATTTTTTTTATATCATCACCAGTGTGAGCATCTTCTTATAATGAAATATTATCATCAAAGATTGAAGCTTTCTGAAACTATTCGAGATTCTTTAGAACTGTAACTCTAATAGATTGTTTAGTGCTCCTTTATATAATAACCAGGCATTTATTTACAGAATAACGAAGAATTTATTCATATTATCTCTAGTTTGAGTTTTTTTCACATTGGAATATTGTCATCAAAGATTTGAGCTTCTTTACTACTGAAACTCTAATAGATTATTTCATGACCATTCATATAATAACCAGACAGTGGTTCACAGAATAAGGAAGATTTTTTTCATATCATCTCCAGTGAGCTTCTTCTTATAATGAAATATTATCATCAAAGATTGAAGCTTTCTGAAACTATTCGAGATTCTTTAGAACTGTAACTCTAATAGATTGTTTAGTGGCCATTCATATAATAACCAGGCATTTATTTACAGAATAAAGAAAGATTTATTCATATTATCTCTAATTTCAGCTTCTTTTCACATTGGAATATTGTTATCAAAAATTGGAGCTTTCTAGAGCTATTAGAGCTTCTTTACAACTGTAATTCTAATAGATTGTCTTGAGACCATACATATAATAACCAAGCAGTGGTTCACAGAATAAGGAAGATTTTTTTTATATCATCACCAGTGTGAGCATCTTCTTATAATGAAATATTATCATCAAAGATTGAAGCTTTCTGAAACTATTCGAGATTCTTTAGAACTGTAACTCTAATAGATTGTTTAGTGGTCCTTCATATAATAACCAGGCATTTATTTACAGAATAAGAAAGGATTTATTCATATTATCTCTAGTTTGAGTTTCTTTTCATATTGGAATATTGTCATCAAAGATTGGAGCTTTCTGGAGCTATTAGAGCTTCTTTACAACTGTAACTCTAATAGATTGTTTCATGATTTATCATATAATGCGTGTGGTTTACAGAAAAAAGAAGAATTTTTTCATCTTATCTTCAGTGTGAGCATCTTCTCATAATGAAATATTGTCATCAAAGATTGAAGCTTTTTAAAACTATTCGAGATTCTTTAGAACTAGCTATAATAGATTGTTTAGTGTCCATTTATATAATAACCATTTATTCATATTATCTCTAGTTTGAGCTTCTTTTCACATTGGATTATTGTCATCAAAGCTTGAAACTAGCTAAAACTATTCGAGTTTCTTTAGAACTGTAGCTCAATGTAAATTTATTGCGACAACCATCAGATCTCCACTTCAATAATTGATTAGACACCTGTGAGACATCTTAGGCAGAAGACTTTAGCATTAATAAAAGTCCAACTCATTGTTAACTTAAAAAAATCAATTAAAATTGATCCATATATTCAATATTTTGTCTGAATTTCTCACTAGATCTATGAGTTCAATTTTCCCTGTCACTGAGCATATCAAACGTGTCGCGTGACATTTCGTTTCGATGCAAATCAGAAAATTGTCAACGATAATGTTTACGAAATTACGAAAATTTCGTGCGAACTGCAGACGTGACGGTTTTCGTTTTCCTGCCGAAAACAGTTTCCTCCGTCGCAGGAAATCGAGCCGCGGCCGGCAGGTGGTCGTTTCCATCGTCTAAACAACACGAATTCCAGACTACATTTCCGTGGCGGACGTCCGCCGTTCAAGATTGAAAATCCCGATACCACCTGCCACGGGCCTCCCACGCAATCGATAGCTGCACCTCCCGCCCGTTTCTTCGGCGTTTATTTACGATGTTTGTTTGCTTGCAGGAATCGGTCAGGTCCCGGGTTGCGATGGATTTCACGGGTCCGGTGGGCAGGATCGTAGAGGACCCGCAGGAGGCTAGGGCCATCGCAGTGGCCGAGGGCTACTCGTGGAAGAAGAGGTGGCGACCGACCGTCCGCATGCAGAACGCGGCCGCCGCCAACACGCACGGTCTCGAGAACGGCATCCACATGCTGCAGCCGTGGTTCCACAGCGGCATGAGCCGCGACCAAGCTTCGGAACTGGTCAACCGACATGGATCTGATGGGTACGTAAATCGACATTCTTCCGTGATTCAGCCGGAAATGTTGCGCCTCTAAATATTGTTTAATTATAGATAAATGCGCAGATGGTATTTGACTTTGCAAACTTGATCTGGTATTGCATGTATTGCTGGTCATACACGTGTGTATATTGTCATGAATATGCAGTTAGTTGCATTGTGTGCACCTTTTTTTTCTCTCCATTAATAGCGGCAATTTTCAGATGAATTTTCCGACTAATTACACTTTTTAATACAAACCAGCCATTTTTTTCCAATTACGGTTACATTGTTTTTGCATCATACAAAAGTTATTTTAATTTGCCCCATTGAATAATTTTGTGTAGGTTGATTACGTTCATGTTTTTTTTTTTTTTTTAAATACATATTGCATTAGTTTGCTTCGTATCTGCGTGAGAAAATTACATTTTTATTTATGGCATCGTGTAGTTTTTTGATCGTCCATGCATAAATACTTTATAAATACGCGGGTGATTCAGTTTACTTGCAAAACTGTGGTAATTATGTAAATTCTCTAAATTATCGCTTCTGTTATACACGTTGTAATGTATGAATAAAACGTTAATGTAAACATTTACTTTGAAATTAAATTTTAAAGAGCATATGTGTATTTGTATTTTCAACATGAGATCTTTTTAATTAGCGCTAACAAGACATTATAAATTACACGTGCAAAATATCGAAGTAATGATTTCTGAAAACAATTATTTCTATATATTAAATTAAATTTGCAAGTCAGATTTTGCCACCATATAATAATTTTTCTTTTTTTTTCTTAATAATAATTTTTAACTGATAATAAAACAACAATTTCATTTATTTCTTGAAAATATGAAAATCTATTTAACAAATAATATATTTAAGACAAAACTATATTATTATACCGAAACAATCTATTTAAACTATTTAAAAAAGAATAAATTAATAAAAAAATAATTAAAAATAAAAAAAAATATTCTTGAAAAATTTGTGTTAAAATTTATATAAATATATTTAATTTGACATACATTTATATTTTGTCCAAATGAAATAATTATTTTATTTCATGTTTCTAAAGATCTATATTATTAAAATAAATTAGAAAATATTTAAAAATATATCTAATTAAATATAAAAAACTTATTTTTATATTTCTATATTTTTACATATAAAAATAAAAAAAAATCATTTTTGTTTTTGTCAAAATGATAAAATAAATAATTGAAATATCTAAAAATTAATTAATATTTATTTATTTATTTATTTATTTATTTATTTACACAAGTTATATAATACATTAAATTTAACTATATATGTTTGAAAACATTAAAATAATAAATTTTAAAAAATGCTGGTTTTAAAATACCCAAAAAAAAACTTGATATTAATTAACTTAATTAAATATTTATTTTTTGTAACATTAAAACACAATTTTTTTTAAAGCTAAAATACAATTATTATAATATGTGTTTTATAAAATAATAAATTTGATTTGACAACATAAATGATTTTTTAATAATATAACCACATCAATGATACTGATACTATATCATGTCTGTAATAATGTCCATTTTTTTACCTGTTTGTTATGTATTTGTTTAAATATATTAACTATATTATTTCAAAGTACTTAATAAATATTTACTAAATTTAAGTTGGGCGCCACTTTTTACTTTTTGGCGGCTCAACAAATTTTTATTTTGTGATGTACATTTCACTTATATCAATTGCATCATGTAAAAAATATTCATTATAAGGTTTTCAATAAAAGGAGTTTAAATAAATAATAATTAGTTGATTTAAGATTAAAACTTATCTTTTAATATTTTGGTTGGCGCCCAACAATTTTTTATTTTGTATATTAACTTTTCCCACATTTGAGTAGTACTCGAAATTTTAAAGATTATTAATAAATGACAGTATATAATTCATTTGAATTTTATTGTAATTAATTATTTATTTGATTTCTTGCTTTATTATATATTTTCTAAATTTAAGTTGGGCGCCAATTTCTACTTTTGGCGTCCAACAAATTTTCGTTTTGTAATGTACATTTCATTTATATCAATTGCATCATATAAAAAGTATTCTTTTATAAGTTTTTCAATAAAAGGAGTTTAAATAAATAATAATTAATTCTCAAACTTATCTTTTAATATTGTGATTGGCGCCCAACAATTTATTATTTTGTATTTTAACTTTCTCCATATTTTGATAGTACTCGAAATTTTAAAAATTATTAATAAATATCAGCATACAATCCATTTGAATTTTATTGTAATTAGTTATTCATTTGATTTTTTGTTGTATTGTATATTTTCTAAATTTTAGTTGGGCGCCAATTACTACTTTTGACGTCCAACAAATTTTTGTTTTGTAATGTATATTTCATTTATATCAATTGCATCATATAAAAAGTATTGTTTATAAGTTTTTCAATAAAAGGAGTTTAAAAAAATAATTAGTTCCCAAATTTATCTTTTAATATTTTGGTTGGCGCCCAACAATTTATTATTTCGTATATTAACTTTCCCCATATTTTGATAGTACTCGAAATTTTACAGATTATTAATAAATGTCAGCATATAATTCATTTGAATTTTATTATAATTAGTTATTCATTTGATTTTTTGCTTTATTATATATTTTCTAAATTTAAGTTGGGCGCCATCTTAAACTTATTGGCGCCCAACAATTTTTTATATTTTAATTTTATTATGTCGCGACTCTAAAAATCTATAAAATTAATTTAATAAATAAATAAAATGATACTAAATTATTGAAATCCTGAAAAGTCCAAAATTTATAACTGGAGTAAATTTGATAAAACACTAATTATGTTTTATGTTTCTGTTAAACTTTGACAGTAAATTATGAAAAAGTCAGCAATCCTCTTAATAAATCAACATTAGTAACAAGGATTAAAGTAATTTTTCACACATCACATTGATTTTAGGAAACCTCCTGTTTGATGTCCGGAAATGAAATGCAAAATTAATGAAGCCTCGCACAGCTAATTAACTTGCAAAAGTTATTTGGTTAATTCCCCTCTGAAACTAGTACACATTGTTGTACACCTATTATGTTAATTCCGACGTAATGGCCAATAAATAATTTAGTATCTGGAGATTTACGTCAGCGATTACGCACTCTGCGATTTTTAATACTTAATTAATTGCCAGTCTCTGTATTAATACACACACACATACACAGACTTCATCCGCTTTAGATAAAGTGCAGTTGCAGCAATTAGTTCGAACACATGTTCTGGTGTGATTCGTTTGCGAGGGGAAAATGCATTTTATGTAACTGCCATAATAAACTACGACATTTGCAAACCACACTCGATAATGCAGCAATGCATCCACTCTAAGCAACCAATTTTTTTTTATCGTTGCGCAATTTAACAAAGGAAATTGTGCAGATATGACCGCATAAATCAACATGTGGTGCGGATGTTCGGACCACATAATTATCTAAGATAACTTTTTAGGAAAAAAAATTGTGCTATTAAGTCGTTGTCCTTATATACTACAACAATGGGACATTAATTTTAATACGAACCAGACAAATTGTAGTGTTTCAGATACGAAACAAGTAAACCGTGTCTGTTTCGTAAAAAATGGAAGAGCAACAAAAAAATGGAGACTCGTTCAATCGATTAGAATAATCATGAATAATTTACTAGGTCTGTTTTTATTAATTGATTTATTCCATTTCTTAATTCTGAGTTTTTTAGAACAGGTTTTTTTTAAACTGTTTTAATACACTCGGATGCTTTTTATTAAGTGTTTAAATTGATGGTTGTAGTTAATGTAACTAATCGTTAATTCATTCTTGGCACATTTAATAATTAGTTTTATTGGTGTTTTCAGCTCGCTGAATTAAAATATGGATTTAACTCTATTAGCGTGCCAATACATACATTAGTATACAGAATTTGTAAAATTTCATACTTCAATTTTTTTGAGGTAAATTATTACGTTGATGTCGAACATACTAATGTTTTTTTACAAATATTCTTCTGGGTATTTTTTTGGAAAATGAAACCAACAATTTTATGTTTTTGAAAATCATGTATGTAATAAATAAATTTTAAAAAAATCTAATTAAATATCAAAAAAATATTTATTTGTAAAAAATATATCTAAAAATTAATTGGAGTATGTATTTTTTCTAAGATATATAAAGATTTGCATAATTTAACAAAATATATAAACAAAATTTGGTTTTTATATTTATTTTTTTTTATCAAAATGAATTAATTATTTTATTTTATGTATAAACTAATAATTTTTAAAAAAATCTAATTAAAATAAAACAAAAAACATTTATTTCTAATAAATATATCTAAAAATTATTTGAAATAAGAATTTTCTGTAAAATTTATAAAAATATGTTTAATTTAATAAAAGAAATATATAAAAATTGATTTGTTACATTTATTTTTTTTTTCAAACTGAAGCGATAATATATATTTTTCATAAAATTTATAAAAGTTTGTTTAATTTACCAAATTAAATAACAAAAATTGATTTATTATGTTTAATTTTTTATAAAAATAAATAATTTTATTTTGTTTTTGAAAATCTATAATAAATAAATTTTAAAAAAGTCTAATTAAATATTAAAAACATTTATTTTATATCTAAAAATTAATTTAAATAAATCAATAAAAATTGATTTTTACATTTATTTTTGTATCAAAATGAAACAATAATTTTATTTTTTTTTTATTTTTGACAATCTGTAATAAATAAATGTTAAAATAATCTAATTAAATACAAAAAAAATATTTCTAAAAAATATATCTAAAAATTAATTCAAATATATATTTTTTGTATAAAAATATATTTAATAAAAAAATTAAATAAATAAAAATTGATTTATTATGTTTAATTTTTTATCAAAATGAAACAATAATTTTATTTTGTTTTTGAAAATCTGTAATAAATAAATTTTAAAGGAATCTAAATATCAAAATCATTTATTTCTAAAAAATTAATTGAAATAAAATTTTTTTGTAAAATTTATTTTTTTATCAAAATAAAATAATAATTTTATTTTATGTTCTTGACAATCTGTAATAAATATATTTTAAAATAATCTAATTAAATATCGAAAAAAAAAATTGATTTCTAAAAAATATATCTAAAAGTTAATTCTTATATTTAATTTTTTATCAAAGTGAAACAATAATTTTGTTTTGTTTTTGAAAATCTGTAATAAATAAATTTTAAAAAAAATCTAATTAAATATCAAAAAACATTTATTTCTAAAAAATATATCTAAAAATTAATTCAAATATATATTATTTGTAAAATTTATTAAAGTATGTTAAATTTAACAAATTAAATAAACAAAAATTGATTTCTTATGTTTAATTTTTTATCAATATAAAACAATAATTTTATTTTTAATTTTTTATCAAATGAATCAATAATTTTATTTTGAAAATCTATAATAAATCAATTTTAAAAAATCTAATTAAATGTAATATTTATAACAATATATTTAATTTGATAATATAAATGAACAAAATTTGTTTTTTCAGAGTTTTTTTGAAATATTATTTTGAGTATTTTTTATGGAAATATGCCCATTTCTTATTAAATTGTAGTCAAATGTTTTAAACTATTGTACAATTTCATAACTTTACTACTTTGATAACATGGAATACTAAATGTAAAAACAAATAATTCCTTTGTCTTTTTTTAATATTTTCTTTCAAGCATTAAGAGCTACAAAAAAAGAACAAAAAACTTTATGGTACAGAAAGCTTTTTACGAATATTTTGAACATAAATAAAACAATTTTACCTTACTTTTTTTCAATTTAAAGGTTTTATTTTCATATTAAAATATTAGAGTACAGCATAATGTCAGTTATGTCCACTATTTATACTGAGAAAGGTGTGTATATGTTTTTTGTACTTCTTATAATCAGCTTTTCTTATAGCTGTCCAACAACATTCACCATATCATACCATCTTTCTAATAATCCAAATATCTTATCTCCATAATAATTAAATTTTGGTGAAAATGTTCAGCTTGTTAATCATACTAAATTAGGAACAAAGTAATCTAGAAGACAGTGCAGTAGTTTTCAATGTAGTAGTAATAAACAATTTTTAGATACAGTAGTGGAAAAAAGTATGGAATATTTTAAGAAATTGGATATATATTTATATTTTCCATACTTTTTTCCAGCACTATATGTCACCATGTACTCCAATTTTCAAAATATGATTTTTTGGTGACATTTCAATAACGGTGATTACCTTAAAAAATTAACAGTTCTGCGTAAAAGTTGAGACAACATGTTTTGCACAGGAACGTATAATTGTTGCAGCTTACCTCCCCAGCAATTAAAAAAACATACATGGAACACGACTAATAACGGTTATTAACAAAATTTTGAAGGCGTTCCGAGAAAAGGAGCTCGGAAAAGTTTTCGTGCGCCACTGTCGCATGAAAATAATTACCAATCGAAAGCCACTATGTAACGTTGATGGCTCACGTATCTCACCGTTGGTGACCTTCATGCCATTAATTACCTGACCTACCGTACAATTTCGTTTTGTTACTAAGCAAAAGGCGAACTCGCACATTCGTCCGAAGCCGGGCGATGTTTGTTTGGCCGAGAGGCGGTTTCTTTCAGCGCCGAAATTAATACTTGTCCGACTTTTGGAGGCCGCGACGGAGTGGCGTAATCGTAATGCAAGCCTTTGTCTTTGGAAGTCTTGCGGACGACCGCAGAGGAACGATTGGCGAAAAAAACGTCTCAATTGTATTTCCTGACTGGGAAATAGTGGGGTAGATGTCGCTGTTGTGCTGGGTGATTCCTGGAGCACTCAAATATTAGGTTGGGGAAAAACAAATACATTATTTTTATGGTTTTATGGTCCTTGTCAAGGTAACAAGGTATTAAAAAAATTCTTTTTTGTTGGAATTTCCTAACGTTTCGCCAGCACAAGTGGCTTCTTCAGAGGTCTGATTTGGTTCGTGTCACTTTGACATCTGATTGACAACTAAATGACAACTTAGACAACTTATGTTCTAGAAATTTCGTTCTGTTCGTTGGCTGTTCTTATCTGCTTAGCGATTTTGGTGTTTTTGTACACTGGTGTCCATATTTTATCAAGCTTCAATGCTTCTTCTTTTCTGTTGAAGTTGTTTTCGTGTTTATGGATTTCAATTGCTTCCCTAATCATTCTGTTGTGATATCCAGTTGTCGAGACAAGCAGTTGTGTATCTTGGAATTTTATCTTATGATTTCCATCTAACAGTGCATGTTCAGTTACAGCAGACTTGTCTGATTGTCCTAGGATGCAGTTTCGTTTGTGTTCCTTAAATCTAGTCCTTATTGAACGTTTTGTGGTACCTATATATACTTTCCTACAAGAGCATGGTGTGCAGTATATCCCAGAAGCTGTTTGATGGTCTTTCCCATCTTTGGCAGATCTGAAACTGTGTTGAATCTTCCTTGTTGGTATAAAAACAGTATGGATGTTATGTTTTAATAAGATTTTTCCAATTCCTTCGGTAACTTTAGACATCTATGGAAGAAAAGCTTTACCAATCGTGGGCTCACTAGGAGGATCTTTATTAGTAGTATGAGATCTCATTGTAGGTCTTATTTCTAAGCACTTGTATCCTTTGGCCTGTAGTATCTTTTCTAAGTGTTCTTGTTCTTTAGCGAGGTGGTGTGTGGCACATATCCTTTTGGCTCCTTCAGTTAGTGTTTTGATGACCCCTTGTTTTTGACTAAGATGATGGTTAGATGGCATCTTCAGAGGTCTGATTTGGTTCGTGTCACTTTGACATCTGATTGGCAACTAAATGGCAACTTAGACAGCTGATGTTCTAGAAATTTTGTTCTGTTCGTTGGCCGTTCTTATCTGCTTAACGATTTTGGTGTTTTTGAGCACTGGTGTCCATATTTTATCAAGCTTCAATGCTTCTTCTTTTCTGTTGAAGTTGTTTTCGTGTTTATGGATTTCAATTGCTTCCCTAATCATTCTGTTGTGATATTCAGTTACCGAGTCAAGCAATTGTGTGTCTTGGAATTTTATCTTATGATTTCCATCTAACAGTGCATGTTCAGTTATAGCAGACTTGTCTGATTGCCCTAGGATGCAGTTTCGTTTGTGTTCCTTAAATCTAGTCCTTATTGAATGTTTAGTGGTACCTATATATACTTTCACACAAGAGCATGGTGTGCAGTATATCCCAAAAGCTGTTTGATGGTCTCTCCTATCTTTGGCAGATCTGAAACTGTGTTGAATCTTCCTTGTTGGTATAAAAACAGTATGGATGTTATGTTTTAATAAGATTTTTCCAATTCCTTCGGTAACTTTAGACATCTATGGAAGAAAAGCTTTACCAATCGTGGGCTCACTAGGAGGATCTTTATTAGTAGTATGAGATCTCATTGTAGGTCTTATTTCTAAGCACTTGTATCCTTTGGCCTGTAGTATCTTTTCTAAGTGTTCTTGTTCTTTAGCGAGGTGGTGTGTGGCACATATCCTTTTGGCTCCTTCAGTTAGTGTTTTGATGACCCCTTGTTTTTGACTAAGATGATGGTTAGATGGCATCTTCAGAGGTCTGATTTGGTTCGTGTCACTTTGACATCTGATTGGCAACTAAATGGCAACTTAGACAGCTGATGTTCTAGAAATTTTGTTCTGTTCGTTGGCCGTTCTTATCTGCTTAACGATTTTGGTGTTTTTGAGCACTGGTGTCCATATTTTATCAAGCTTCAATGCTTCTTCTTTTCTGTTGAAGTTGTTTCCATTTTATGGATTTCAATTGCTTCCCTAATCATTCTGTTGTGATATTCAGTTGTCGAGACAAGCAGTTGTGTATCTTGGAATTTTATCTTATGATTTCCATCTAACAGTGCATGTTCAGTTACAGCAGACTTGTCTGATTGTCCTAGGATGCAGTTTCGTTTGTGTTCCTTAAATCTAGTCCTTATTGAACGTTTTGTGGTACCTATATATACTTTCCCACAAGAGCACGGTGTGCAGTATATTCCAGAAGCTGTTTGATGGTCTCTCCCATCTTTGGCAGATCTGAAACTGTGTTGAATCTTCCTTGTTGGTATAAAAACAGTATGGATGTTATGTTTTAATAAGATTTTTCCAATTCCTTCGGTAACTTTAGACATCTATGGGAGAAAAGCTTTACCAATCGTGGGCTCACTAGGAGGATCTTTATTAGTAGTATGAGATCTCATTGTAGGTCTTATTTCTAAGCACTTGTATCCTTTGGCCTGTAGTATCTTTTCTAAGTGTTCTTGTTCTTTAGCGAGGTGGTGTGTGGCACATATCCTTTTGGCTCCTTCAGTTAGTGTTTTGATGACCCCTTGTTTTTGACTAAGATGATGGTTAGATGGCATCTTCAGAGGTCTGATTTGGTTCGTGTCACTTTGACATCTGATTGGCAACTAAATGGCAACTTAGACAGCTGATGTTCTAGAAATTTTGTTCTGTTCGTTGGCCGTTCTTATCTGCTTAACGATTTTGGTGTTTTTGAGCACTGGTGTCCATATTTTATCAAGCTTCAATGCTTCTTCTTTTCTGTTGAAGTTGTTTTCGTGTTTATGGATTTCAATTGCTTCCCTAATCATTCTGTTGTGATATTCAGTTACCGAGTCAAGCAATTGTGTGTCTTGGAATTTTATCTTATGATTTCCATCTAACAGTGCATGTTCAGTTATAGCAGACTTGTCTGATTGCCCTAGGATGCAGTTTCGTTTGTGTTCCTTAAATCTAGTCCTTATTGAATGTTTAGTGGTACCTATATATACTTTCACACAAGAGCATGGTGTGCAGTATATCCCAAAAGCTGTTTGATGGTCTCTCCTATCTTTGGCAGATCTGAAACTGTGTTGAATCTTCCTTGTTGGTATAAAAACAGTATGGATGTTATGTTTTAATAAGATTTTTCCAATTCCTTCGGTAACTTTAGACATCTATGGAAGAAAAGCTTTACCAATCGTGGGCTCACTAGGAGGATCTTTATTAGTAGTATGAGATCTCATTGTAGGTCTTATTTCTAAGCACTTGTATCCTTTGGCCTGTAGTATCTTTTCTAAGTGTTCTTGTTCTTTAGCGAGGTGGTGTGTGGCACATATCCTTTTGGCTCCTTCAGTTAGTGTTTTGATGACCCCTTGTTTTTGACTAAGATGATGGTTAGATGGCATCTTCAGAGGTCTGATTTGGTTCGTGTCACTTTGACATCTGATTGGCAACTAAATGGCAACTTAGACAGCTGATGTTCTAGAAATTTTGTTCTGTTCGTTGGCCGTTCTTATCTGCTTAACGATTTTGGTGTTTTTGAGCACTGGTGTCCATATTTTATCAAGCTTCAATGCTTCTTCTTTTCTGTTGAAGTTGTTTCCATTTTATGGATTTCAATTGCTTCCCTAATCATTCTGTTGTGATATTCAGTTGTCGAGACAAGCAGTTGTGTATCTTGGAATTTTATCTTATGATTTCCATCTAACAGTGCATGTTCAGTTACAGCAGACTTGTCTGATTGTCCTAGGATGCAGTTTCGTTTGTGTTCCTTAAATCTAGTCCTTATTGAACGTTTTGTGGTACCTATATATACTTTCCCACAAGAGCACGGTGTGCAGTATATTCCAGAAGCTGTTTGATGGTCTCTCCCATCTTTGGCAGATCTGAAACTGTGTTGAATCTTCCTTGTTGGTATAAAAACAGTATGGATGTTATGTTTTAATAAGATTTTTCCAATTCCTTCGGTAACTTTAGACATCTATGGGAGAAAAGCTTTACCAATCGTGGGCTCACTAGGAGGATCTTTATTAGTAGTATGAGATCTCATTGTAGGTCTTATTTCTAAGCACTTGTATCCTTTGGCCTGTAGTATCTTTTCTAAGTGTTCTTGTTCTTTAGCGAGGTGGTGTGTGGCACATATCCTTTTGGCTCCTTCAGTTAGTGTTTTGATGACCCCTTGTTTTTGACTAAGATGATGGTTAGATGGCATCTTCAGAGGTCTGATTTGGTTCGTGTCACTTTGACATCTGATTGGCAACTAAATGGCAACTTAGACAGCTGATGTTCTAGAAATTTTGTTCTGTTCGTTGGCCGTTCTTATCTGCTTAACGATTTTGGTGTTTTTGAGCACTGGTGTCCATATTTTATCAAGCTTCAATGCTTCTTCTTTTCTGTTGAAGTTGTTTTCGTGTTTATGGATTTCAATTGCTTCCCTAATCATTCTGTTGTGATATTCAGTTACCGAGTCAAGCAATTGTGTGTCTTGGAATTTTATCTTATGATTTCCATCTAACAGTGCATGTTCAGTTATAGCAGACTTGTCTGATTGCCCTAGGATGCAGTTTCGTTTGTGTTCCTTAAATCTAGTCCTTATTGAATGTTTAGTGGTACCTATATATACTTTCACACAAGAGCATGGTGTGCAGTATATCCCAAAAGCTGTTTGATGGTCTCTCCTATCTTTGGCAGATCTGAAACTGTGTTGAATCTTCCTTGTTGGTATAAAAACAGTATGGATGTTATGTTTTAATAAGATTTTTCCAATTCCTTCGGTAACTTTAGACATCTATGGAAGAAAAGCTTTACCAATCGTGGGCTCACTAGGAGGATCTTTATTAGTAGTATGAGATCTCATTGTAGGTCTTATTTCTGAGCACTTGTATCCTTTGGCCTGTAGTATCTTTTCTAAGTGTTCTTGTTCTTCAGCGACGTGGTGTGTGGCACATATCCTTTTGGCTCCTTCAGTTAGTGTTTTGATGACCCCTTGTTTTTGACTAAGATGATGGTTAGATGGCATCTTCAGAGGTCTGATTTGGTTCGTGTCACTTTGACATCTGATTGACAACTAAATGACAACTTAGACAACTGATGTTCTAGAAATTTCGTTCTGTTCGTTGGCCGTTCTTATCTGCTTAACGATTTTGGTGTTTTTGAGCACTGGTGTCCATATTTTATCAAGCTTCAATGCTTCTTCTTTTCTGTTGAAGTTCTTTCCATGTTTATGGATTTCAATTGCTTCGCTAATCATTCTGTTGTGATATCCAGTTGTCGAGACAAGCAGTTGTGTATCTTGGAATTTTATCTTATGATTTCCATCTAACAGTGCATGTTCAGTTACAGCAGACTTGTCTGATTGTCCTAGGATGCAGTTTCGTTTGTGTTCCTTAAATCTAGTCCTTATTGAACGTTTTGTGGTACCTATATATACTTTCCTACAAGAGCATGGTGTGCAGTATATCCCAGAAGCTGTTTGATGGTCTTTCCCATCTTTGGCAGATCTGAGACTGTGTTGAATCTTCCTTGTTGGTATAAAAAACAGTATGGATGTTATGTTTTAATAAGATTTTTCCAATTCTATCGGTAACTTTACATACATATGGGAGAAAAGCTTTACCAATCGTGGGCTCACTAGGAGGATCTTTATTATTAGTATGAGGTCTCATTGTAGGTCTTATTTCTGAGCACTTGGCCTGTAGTATCTTTTTTAATTGTCCTTGTTCTTCAGCGAGGAATGTGTGGCACATATCCTTTTGGCTTCTTCAGTTAGTGTTTTGATGACCCCTTGTTTTTGACTAGAATGATGGTTAGATAGTTTATGTAGATACCAATGGGTGTGTGTAGGTTTTCGGTATACTGTATGGTCTAAATGTTCACCCACTCTTTTTACTAGGACATCCAAAAAAGGTATTTGGTTCTCCTTCTCCAATTCCATTGTGAATTTGATATTGCTATGTTGAGAGTTTAGGTGTTTTAGAAACTGATCTAGTTTTTCTTGTCCATGTTTCCATATCTCAAAAGTATCATCCACGTAATGATACCAAACAGAAGGTTTGTGTTTGGAAGTCTCAATCGCTTTTTATTCAAACTTTTCCATAAAGAATTTGGTTATCATTGGACTAAGAGGACTGACCATTGTTAATCCTTCAGATTATTCGTAGTATATGTTGTTCCAATCGAAATAGTTTTCAATAAGTAATGCAAGAAGTTCACAATTTCCCCAACCTAATTTATTAATTTATTGAGTAATTCGATGAATTCGTGAGTGACGTGCTGTAATCAAATTTACGTTTATGTGCAGAATCACATGTTGTCTTCGGTTTAATGATTTCATGTGTAATTACAAGTATCTGTTGCCATGTCAATTTTGTCATACATATATTAATTATGTTAACGTTCTTGAACACATAATTTTCATAAAGTAATTACCTTACTTTATAACGCTGATTATCAATTATTTGCGATTTTATCGAGTTCCATTAAACAAATGAACAAAAAACGACCAATTCAACTTATGCATTAATAAAAAAAACTCAAAATGTACCGTAATTGGTGTCATGTATGTTGAAGTGATGTAATAAAACGGAAAAGCTTCTTTCTTAGTTGCACATGCTAATTACGATATCTGTCAATTAAAAGGAAAAATTGAATAAATGCATGTCGGTCGATAAGCCTTATCGCTGTTACTTTGTCCAAGGCCTTATCATTTTAGAAAATTGGGTTTTAATGCATTTATGCAATGTGAACAAAGGAAATTATCATCGCACTGCTGCTAATTGTCATCGCCTCACCGTGACTCACCGGCACAAAAAATTTATTAAAATAAACGTTTACAGGCAATTTCAAATTATAATAATTTTGTCATGACATTCGTGCGCACAGCTTTTTATTGCGTTTACAGTTATTCAACGTTTCTTTGTTAATTATGCGTGGGCTGGATATCAAGGTAGTTGGATGAAGATATTCATCTTCATGATTTATGCTTTTTTGCATAAATTATCATAAAACAGTCGCGAAACAAGTGGGTTAGGTCGAGACTCGCGATCATCTGTACCAATGCACAGATTTACATGCACAATTCATTTAATGAGTGCATCGTAAAAATGGTTTCTACTTCGTGTTGTTTCTTGGAATTACTTGCTTTTAGATGTTGCACGTACTTCTTTAAATATTCACTTCGGGATTCTTTAGGTGGCCCACATTGTTTAGCATTTTTGTTTTGTAGTTTATGCCCTTTACATTCTTTGGATTGCTAAATTTCTCAGACTTTCTGGATTCATTAGTTTCTTAGAATTTTTAAATATTATAATTTAGATCTTTAGTTTCTTAAACACTTTAATCTTTTTGGTATCATTTTCTTTATTTATTTCTTTTATTATTTGAGTCTTTTAGATTCTTTAGACTAAGTTATAACTTCTAGATTATTTGTTTTCCAATTACGATTCTTTAAAATCTATCAAATTCTTAATGTTCATTTTGATTCTTTCAATTATTATTTATTTATTGAATATTTCATATTCTTTTGATTATTTGGATCCTTTTTTTTTCAATTAATTAATTTGATTCATTAAATTGTTTGATAAGACATTAATTTTCTTAGATTCTTTGAATTGATCATATCTTTCATTGTTTTTTTGGATCCTTTAGATACTTCACTTTCTTTAGTTTCTTACATTTTTTAATATTCAAAAAGAATTGAGTTTTAAAGATTTTTTAATTTCTTAAGAATTTTCATCAGAATTCTTATTTTTTTAATTTTTTAACATTTTTGATTTTTCAAATTATTTATACATTGCTTATTTCATATTTGTCATTTTTAGTTTTTAGTCTTTATTTTTTGTAATATAATTTATTTGATTTTTTTATCTTTTAGTTGCTTTGTATTCTTTAAATCTTAACATTGTTATTTTATTCTTTGGGTTTTTCATATTTTTAAACTATTTATTTATACATTGAATAATTCGTATTTATAGATCATTTAGTTTTCTAATTCTGTCTTTCAGATTCTTCTGATTCGTTATATTTTTAAAATATTAAATTGTTATATTCCATTCTATTTGTTCCTTTATTTCTTTTGTTTGTGTTTCTTAGATTTTGTACAGTTACGATTTTTTTATTAAAATTCTTTAATTTTGTTTGTTTAGATTCTTAGTACATATTCTTTTTAATTCTGAATGTTTATTATTTTTCTTTAAATTATTTCGTCTTTTAATATGTTTGATTCTTCAAATTTTTTGAATTTCTTATTTTCTTTTTTTTTATTTTAGTATTATACAATTTATAAATATTTAAAGAGACTTGATATTTATAGATTCTTTAGATTATTGATATTCTTTTTGATTTTTAGTCATTATTTTCTTTTAATTCTTTAAATTGTTAGTTAGACTCTTTAAATTTCTTAGTTTATTTGGATTCTTCATATTCTTTAAATTATTAATACATTATATATTTCGTATTAATGGATATTTTAATTTTTTTATCTTTAGAATTAGAGATTAGTCTTTCAGATTCTTCTGAATTTTTGTTTCTTCATTGTCTCTTAATTTACTTAATTACTTGAATGACTGATTCTGAGACGGTTTTAAAATTATTTTATTATTAAAACTTTCTATTTCTTTTGTTCTCTGTTTCTTATATTTTGTAGACTGTCAATTTTTTTATTTGAATTTTTTAATTCATTTCTTAAATTCTTAGTACATATTTTGTTTGAATCTGTAAATTATGTATATATTGAATAATTCTTATTCTTTTGATTTTAAATTACTTAAATTATTAATTAGATTTTTAGAATTTCTTATTTTCTTTGGATTATTCAAATCTTTTTTATTGTTTTATTTTTATATGATTTTAAATGCTTAAAATTTATTTATATTTAAATTAGATACTATAGATTTTTTTTAATTATAAGTATAATTCTTTACTGTTTTTGATTCTTAATATTCTTTTTACTTCTTAGGAATATTTATACATTATATAGTATATTTCTTATTTTTCAGATTTTTTTTTTCATTCATTTGATTGTTGAAATTGTTAGTTAATGTCTTTGAATTTCTTCTTCATAGATCTTTAATTTATATAAATGGTTATTATTCTTTTATAATCAAATATTCTTTTTAATTCTTAGGAATATTTACACATTGTATAATATATTTTTTATTTTTAATTTTTAAAATTTTTAATATTTATTGTTTTTTAATTCATTTGATTTTTTAAATTGTTAATTAGAGTCTTTGAATTTATTTGTTTATTTGGAGTCTTCTAATTTGTATATTCTTTAATTTTTTAATAATTAAAATTAGAGATAATTCTGATGTCTATTGTATATTCTGATGTCTTTCAGATTCTTCTGAATTTTTATTGCTTTCTTTATTGTCTCTTAATTAACTTGATTGAAATATTCTAATCCTTTTATTCCTTATTTCTTTCCATTATTATGTGTAATTTTTAAATTCTGTACACTATTTTAAAATTATTTTGTTGTTAGAATTCTATATTTATTTTGTTTTTTGTTTTTTTTTAGATTTTGTAAACAATCAGTTTTTTAGTAGAATTCTTTAATTCATTTTTTAAATTCTTAATACATATCTCTTTGATTCTGTAAATTATTTATATAATGAATATTTCTTTTTTTTTGTATTATTCAAACATTTTTTATAGTTCTTTTATATTATTTAAATACTTACAATTTGATATCTGTATTATTATTATTTAATTATAATTATAATTCTTTATTCTTTTTGATTCTTACGATATTCTTAATATATAGTATAATGTATTTCTTGTTTTTTTTTTAGATTTTTTTAGTACTTATTGTCTTGTAATTCATTTGATCCTTTAATTTATTAGTTAGAGTCTTTGAATTTATTAGTTTCTTCATATTCATAAATTCTTTAATTTCTTAATAATTAAAATTAGAGATAATTCTTAAAACATTTGTATATTCTTAACATTAATATTGTTTATATCTCAGATTTTTCTGAATATTTCTTTTTTATCGTAATTCACTTGACTACTTAAGTGACTGAAATTTTCTGGTATTTTCTTCCTTTTTTTCTTTTATTTTTTGTAATTCTGTAGACTGATTTAAAATTATTTTATTATTAGAATTCTTTAATTCTTAATATATATTCTTTTTAATTATATAAATTATTTATATGTTGAATATTTCTTTTTCTATTATATTAGATTTTTTATTTATTATCTATTATATTTTAATTTAATAAATTGTTAGTTAGAATTTTTAGATTATCTGGATTCTTCATATTCTTTACATTTTTTTTTGAATTTTTAAGATTCTTTAAATTCTTTAGATTCCAATTTCTTACAAATTTTAAAAGAGTTTTGGAATTTCAAATTATTTTATTTTTAATAATTATAATTAGCAATCTTGACAGGAAAGATATATTCTTAATATTCTTTGGACTCTTTAGAATTCATTTAATTTGGCAGAATCTTTAAAACCTTACATAAAATTTGATACATTTAATTTTCTTTTTAATTTGATTATTAATTTCATTTTCTTATGATATAAGTTTCTTAATATTATAATATTTAACTGTTTCCCCATAAACTTTACATGTCATCACGTTCCTTATTCACCGCAAATAGCATCTGAAACATTTCGTAATCGGTTCGCCGTGAATCGAAACACGTTTCCCGAACAAATATCTAACATCTATTTTTTTCATTTTTCCGTTGCAGGGTGTTCCTCGTGCGCGAGAGCAGATCAAGTCCCGGCGCATTCGTCCTGACTTACAAGGCGCTGGGCAAGATAATGCACGTGCCCATCACGCCGCTCATAGACCCGGTACGTGACGCCCAAGTCTACTCGCTGGACAGCGGCGTGACCAAGTTCTACGATCTGCTGCAGCTCGTCGAGTTCTACCAGTTGAACGCGGGCTGCTTGCCCACGCGGCTCACGCACTACGTGGTCCACACCTCCGACAGTTCTTCGGGCGTCAGATTGGCGCAGGCCAACTGAGCACGGCCGACATCCGTGGGGACTCTCTTTCGGGAATCTTAAATTGCATTGGGTCTTGAGATTTGTACCGTCGACGGCCGTATTTGAATGTGAACTTTGACTTCGGGCGACTTTGGAACGTTTTCCCCTTTTTATGTATGTGCTATCCCTTCTATTTATATATGTATATCATTAGAGAATTGGAGACATCACATAAATGTACCAAAGTTTTGTCTACATCACACTTCCAAAGTCGCCATCTGACATAAATAAAATACTGACTTAACTTTCACATTGTTTTAAGATATATTATCGACTGCAAATTTTTTATAAATATTGCATGAAAAATGTATACAGGGTTTACTCACAGTTCTGGTAATTAATTTTAGTTCATTGCCTTCTGTATTTTTATTAATTATTATGCTTATGTTTAGACGTAAATGTAAAAAAAATTAGCGACATATTATTGTTTCATTCACACTGAAGGTTGGCTTTATATTTTTGTACGAGCTTCATAAAAGACTGGATTCAAAATTGACTAACCTTCAATTATTATCGATTATTATATTAATTAGATCACTCTGTATTGATTTGTAACGACAAGATGACCCAAAGATAGAGGACCGACTCTATATTTGGAGCTTCTTGTTTATTTTATATGTCGCCAATTTTTAATTATTCATTTTATCTTAGGACCAATTATTTTTAAGTTGTTGAATATTGTTAATGAAATCATTTAGAAATCCCTAAAAAGGATTGTTGTGCTTGAGGTTTTAATGTATAGAATATGTACATAATATGTATATTTTTAAATTTAGCATTGTAAAAAATATACAAGTATACATAACATGACAGACTGAAATTTTTGATGTAGTTTCGTTCGAAAAAATTGTACATAAGCCTTAATGCATGATTTGTTCTGTGTTTTTTGGTAACTAAAAAAAAATTATATTGAATGTTACAATTTGTATTATCGATCTCATATTGTCTATGTCCTTAAATTTTTAGGTAAATCTCGAGTACAACAATATTCCAAGATGAATTGGGCATTTGAATTACAATAAATTTAGCGAAATATTATAGAATTAAGATTGCCTAATTTCCAAAGAAAATTATTAATTATAAACCAATTGGCATATTGAACCATAAAATATTATTTATACAGACGATTCCATCCTCGAGTCTGTATTATTTAATGTCGTTTTTGTATTGATAGGATATATATTAAATTTAGTTGTTATTATTAGGACAAATTTCAGTATTCAATCTCTCTAATATACAGGGTGATCCTAGTTTGTATTGACTTTCTGTTGAATACGAAAAAAAACACAAGATTAGAGAAGGCTGTGGCTTTGAGAATTTGGGTGTGAAACGTATTTGGCATATACCCAGAAGGAATTGGTTGAATAAATTTAAAACAGGCCATCTCTCTTAAAATATATAACTGCACAATCTTTGATGGTACGCGTTTTAAATATGTTTTTGCAATTCAGCACTCAGAAATATAGATTTTAGATTGGCCATGCTATGCAACGTCGAAACGATCACGTTTCGGTCGTTGATAACGTGTGGTCCAATTTTTCGTTAAGTTAGATGTGGAAGCCAAAAATAATTTTTAAAGTAGAAGCAATATTGTAACAAAATTTATAAATGTATTTAGTTTGTTCAAGGTAGTTGTGATATTTAATTTAAAAATACTAACTGTATGATTTAATGTTTATTTCAGTATTTTCATATCGAATTTACAAAAAGACATTTTAAAAACAAATGATTTATTTAAAATGTAGTTTTGTTTTATTTTTTATTTACAAATTTACATATTCCAATATTTATATTTTTGTTAATTTATATGTATTTTCTAACAGTGTGTTATTTAACAATCTATAATATACAATTTTAGTTTGTGTAGTCATTACCATTTCATAATAACAATAATAATAACGAGTTAGGACATAGTGTCTGTACTTATTTGTAACCGCTTACTATTTTTCTTTGCCGCATTGTAAATCAACTTGTATTTCTTTTAAAAATAAGCCGTCTTCAAAATAAACCACATTTTGTATGTAGATGACATAAATTTATATTTCAAAACTTGGTTGTTTTATTTCCTCACCCCCATCAAAATATAAACACAAACTTTTGTTCTGTTTATATATTTACTATTGTATTATGTACTGTAAACAAATTTGTTTTAGAATAAATTACACAATCTACAAGTAAAAAAGATATTATGTACAAATAATCGTTTCTAATTAAACAATTAAGACACTGAACTAAAATTTGGCTCAAAACTTTATCCAACCACTGTAGAGGACCATGTAAATGAATTTCAATCCGAGTACTGGTGATAACTTTATGGTGGTAGTCACTACCCCAACTTTTAACTAAACTTATTTGAATCGTGCACATTTTGGTCAACTCTTAAATTGCCTCAAACCCATAATTAACATATTCTGAAAGCATTTGGGCGAATCTGACATTGTTAAAGATCCTCAACAAGCACTTGGGTGGTATTTTACACACAGTGGTTGATAGAAGCCGTGCGTCATGTTGGATAGTCTGGACTAGATGAAAATTGAGCACTCAGACAAGTATTCCTGATGAATTTCGTCGTTAACACTGTACCAATGTAACCTATGGCTTTCTGGTGTTTTCGGTGGTGGAGTTCCTATTAATATTACTAAATTGGCACAGACAAAACCTGTCTGTGTTGTTAATGGGGTCAGTAAAGCCATCCACATACATGCTGGATGAGTAACAATTAAAAACCTCCCTGACTCTGGTCTGAAGACGAACTAGAATGTGCAGGAGTTACATACGAGGCAGACGAAGGTGTCTCTTAGTTCTGGGGACTTGCTGGGTTTGAGATCGTTGACAGAGGTGACCCCCGATGTGGGGCACATTCGATTCCTAACATGTCGGGTATTTACATATTTCAATATTCACATTTTTGTATATAAATATGTATTTTTTAGCAATGTGTTATTTAACATCTATAATATACATTTTTAATATGTGTAGTCATTTCCAACTCATGATTATTATAAGTTAGGATATAGTGTCCACACTTAATTGTTTAATAGCCACTTCCTCTTCAAAATAAGACACAAACTCTAGTTTTGTTTTTATATTAACAATAACTAATACTTTCAATTTCTTTTAAAATAAATTATATCTACATGTAAAAAAGAAATCTCGTATTATGTACAAAATAATGAACATCCAAGTTTCTAATTAGTTAATTAAGACACTGAACTAATGGCATTATGAGGGGAACCCATTTGGGTCAATACTTTGTCCAACCACTGAAGAGGACCGTGTAAATGTATTTCAATCCAACACGGAGTACTGGTGACGTCTTGACGGTGGTACTCAGCACCCCAACCTTTGACGAAACTTATTCGAATCGTGCACATTTTGGTCAACTCGTAAACTGCCTCAAACCCGTAGTTAACACATTCTGAAAGCATTTGGGCGAATCTGGCGTTGTTGAAGATCCTCAATGAGCACTTGGGAGGTATTTTACACACGGTGGTTGGATGGAAGCCGTGCGTCATGTTGGATAGTCTGGATTGGACGAAGATTGAGCACTCAGATAAGCATTCCAGATAGATTTCGCCATTAACACTATACAAGTGAAGCCCTTTGCCTATGTGCTTTCTGGTGTTTTCGATGGTGGAGTTCCTGTTGACATTACTGAGTTGTCCCAGACAAAACCTGTCCGTGTTGTTAACGGGGTCAGTAAATCCATCCACATATACACTCGATGAGTAGCAATTGAAAACCTCGCCGACTCTGGTGTTCAACTCGTAATAGGCAATGGTGGACCAACGTGGCTGCTCCTGGTACGGAATAGGCTGAACTTCGTAAGCAACTGAGTGCTCAGGACTGTTTAACCCACTAACTGAAGACGAACTGGAATGTGCAGGAGACGCGTACGAGGCAGACGAGGCGGTTTCGTAGTTCTGAGGACTCGCAGGGTTGGAGATCGTCGACTGCGGTGACCCCGGATGCGGGGGGCTGCTGTTGAAGCCGTTCTGCGTGTACGACACGTTGTAGGGCATGTTAGGCTCCGAGTATTTCGGGTAAGGCAGCCTGGAATATCCGGGCACGATATCGTTGAATTTGGGCACCAACACCGGCGGCAGGACGTCCGAGTGCACTCTCTCATAGTGATAGGGGTTGATGCACACGTCCTTAAGCTTGGCGGCGAACGGGTAGGTGCACGTGTCGATGCTGCGCAGCTCGTGGTGGTTCTGCAGGTCGGGCCACCGCCACACCCTGCAGTAGATCACGTGGGGCAGCGCCTTTTTGTGGCAGATCTGCAGACGACCGTCCAGACTGCGGGATATGGTGACGCACTTGCTGGGCGTCCCCGGGTTGGATAACGCGGCTTCCAAGTCGGCCAGGGCGGTTTTGTTTTTCTTTAGTTTTTTCACCAGGATGTCCACGGCCTTTTCGGCCCAGTTTTCCTCCTCGTCGCCCTGTCTCCAGCCCAGGAGCTTCTTGGTTGCCGGGCTGGTGACGCTAAACAGCGACTGGAGGGCTGACATTGGTTTACTTCTTCCTTCCCCCGACATTTTAACTAAAAAACGTTTATATTATTAACTAACACAAAAATTATGAACAAAAATATTGTAATTACCTTGACCAGAGGTTAAATAACAAGAGAAGTTCTAATTCTAGACAACCAGGCTCCTGAAGTGTCAATAAATTGCATTTGTGAACACTACTTCTGAACTTCCACACAATTATTTAGATTTATACGAATTATGGGTACCTGCAGAAAGAGCTTAAAAGCTTCAATAGCATTAAGAAATGGGCAAATGTGATTTACTTTTATCTAACTATTTTGCAGTTGACCGATGCAAATGCACTTTATTGCCATTATCAAAATTCGTGATTCCAGGAATGGATTTTAATATTAATGTAGTATTTTAATAGTATACAGTAAATAAAAAAGAAGAAAATGTTGCTAATAAACTTAATAAATAATAATATATTTACAACCCAATGAAACACTCATCTACAAACTAAAATGAACATTAACTACTAAAAATTAATTAAAGGATTAATTAATAAACATTTACAACTCACCTGTGGTTCCAGGATAGTCCATAAAATCTAGACCCTTTTTCTAATTATAATTTTATTATATTAAGTTTATCTCAGCAAAATTATTGTCATTTAATACGAAATCAAAAGCTCTAAAGTTTAGAACATTTATTTTAATGTATATTTTTAAAGTTTTTAACAAAAAACAAATACATGAAAGACAGAATACACACAAAATTGAAATCACAATACTTTAACATCAAAATACTTTGGTTTGTGTATAATTGTGTAATACTAAACAATAAATATTAATTTTACCCTAACCGTGAATATTAGTTAATCACCGATGTGTCATTGGCAATCAAATAATCTTTTCAATGCCTTGTTCACAGTTTCCTAACAATCATGGGCAAACCATGAATGGGCGTCATGAACGGAGATTTTGGTTCCAGTACGACGGGAACGGGCGTCGTGGGACACTTTTCCACCCTGTATTTCCTCAAAAAGTACACCAGACCCACTTTGGCGCAAATCCCCCCGAATCTGTCACCTGAAACGTGGGTTTTAGTCAATTTGAAATTAAGAGTTGGGAATTACCAATTACCGATGCAGTTCCTGGGACCGTTTCCGAATGGCAGGTACTTGCACGCGGCCACCAAGTGTTTCGAACCGTCGGCGAAGCGTTCCGGATCGAATTTTTCCGGTTCCGGGAAATATTCGGGGTCGTTGTGCAAACCGTCGATCGGTACCAGGACTGGTGTGTCCTTTTCGATTTTAAAGCCGGTTTCTTGGATCACGTAATCTTCTTTGCAGTTTCTATTCAGGAACGGTCCAAATGGGTACCTCCTTAACGTTTCTGAGAATAGATAGGCATATAAATTGGAATATTATGTAAAGTACTTGAGATAATTTAATTGTATAGATAAAATTTTTACTTAAATAATTAATTTCTATTTAAATATTATTTGAACAAACACAAATATTATTAAGAAATCACTTTTATTCAATTACACTACATTTCATTCCAAAAATAATGTAGTATAATAATAAAAATGAATAAAATGTTAAATATTATTTGAAAAACACACGAATATTATTAAGTAGTCACTTTCATGTAATAAAGCTACATTATATTTGAAAAATAATGTAGTATAATAAATTAAAATGAATAAAATTTTAAATATTATTTGGGGAAATGTAAATATTATTAAGTAGCCACTTTCATGTAATAAGGTTACATTTTATTGGAATAATAATGTAGTATAATAAAGTAAAATGAATAAAATATTAAATATTATTTAAAGAACCACAAATGGTATTAAGTAGCCACTTTTAAGTATTAAAGTTATATTTTATTGGAAAAATAATGTAGTACAATAAATTAAAATAAATAAATATTATTAGAAGAAAGACAAATATTGTTAATTAGCCACTTTTCATTCAATAAAACTACTTTTTACTGAAAAAATGATGTAGTATAATAAAATAAAATTAATAAAATGTTAAATATTATTTGAAGAAACACAAATATTATTAATTAGCCACTTTCATGCAATAAAGATACATTTTATTAAAAAGATAATGTAGTATAATAATTAAAATGAATAAAATGTTAAATATTATTTGAAGAAACACAATTATTATTAAGCAGCCAATTTTATCCAATAAAACTACAGTTTATTAGAAAAATAATATAGTACAATTAATTTAAATTGAATAAAATATTAAACATTATTTTAAAAAATTTTGTAAATGTTTTCACACAGCAAAAGTATTATGAATAAAATAAAATTGAATAGAGTGATTTTTCATAATTGTAAATTCTCCAATAATTTTTATTATTTCTAGGTAATTTAGTCCCCAAACTTTTATTGCTGATAAAATTTCAAACAGGTAATTTATATTTATGAACGGATGAGTTTTATCTTACAATTTGTGGCAATTTATTATCATTACCTAGCACAAAGCAATTTTAAATAGATAAGTGTACTACAGAGTAGATTAGTTATCTTTGTAGTAAATTCTATTTTTTAACAGACTGATTTCTATTTAAAATCTATGAAACCACTCTAAATCTAATCTTTGTGGAAAACCTAATTTTTTTAATGAATATTTTTATTTACTTAACATACCACAAATAACCATTTCCAAGTACTTAATTGACTGCACATTTTCGAAAGTTATATCGTCCTCAGTCTTTATAACTTTGTTGATTTCTTCCCTCAGTTTTTCCTGACATTTTTCATTGACGCACAACTCATAAAGGGCAAAGGCAAGAGCATTACTTGTAGTTTCAAATCCAGCCACAAAAAAGGTTATGGCCAATGAAACTAATCTGTTTGTATCTAAAATATTAATTATCAATTAACTTTTTACAAATCAAGCCTAGAAATATTACTTACCGACATTTACATCTGAGTTTTTTTCATTGAAAGTATCTCTTATGCCAATCAGCAAGTCAACGAAGTCGTTCCTGTTGAACTTCTTCTCTTCCCTGTATTTCAAAGTAGAATTGAAAACGTTTTGTAGGAACGTCGTGTCGAACAGCCTAAATTTAAACCAGTACACGAACTTGGGTATAAAAAAGTAACAGAACAGCCTGAAAGAATCGCCAAGGCCCAAATTGAACATATTCTGACAGAAGATCCTGAAGTCCGAATCGACTTCGCCGAAAGAGTACGAGTCAATGCCAAAGAAGCAGGAGGCCACCAAGTCGGTCATGTAATTAGCAGAGACGTCTTTTATGTTTAACGTTTTATCGGTGGCGGTCTCCAAGTATTTAACCATGTCGTTGCTGTGCTTCTTCATGAGGGGCACCATAAGCTTGAGCTTTCCCGAAGTGAAGATCGGCGTTAGCTTGTTCCGGATGTTCTTCCAGTCCGGATTTCTCATTATGAACAGGCTGTTGCCGGCCATGGGGTCGGCCTTTTTGTCGCAGGCGAAGGTCCTGTCGTCGAAATTGGCGAAGTCCCTAATGGTTATGTTTTTTATTATATCCGGGTTTCTGATCACCAGGTACGGCTTGCCCATTATGTAGATGCCGAAGTAGGGCTCACCGGGGAATTGGGTGTAGAGGTGGCCCAGGTGGCGGCCGATTTGGGCCTTCCCACTGAAGACCTCCCACAGGCTTCCGGCCAGGAAGACCGGAGGCACGAAGGGGACGCCCCGGTCTTTCCAGTAGTTGTGGTTCCTGGTCAAGTATTTGTAGGCCAGGAAGACTGTGAGCATGGCAAAGATGATGCTGTGCCATGTTGGTGACAGTGCAAACCAAATATTCTGGAAAAAATTTATTAATCAGCCACTTAGAGATAACAATTAATTAATTACTACTATACATGCATTGTAGTATATTGTTCTATTGTATTTTATGTGAGGGATTCTGTTCTGCACATCTGCCGTCGAGTGGTTTATCATCAGATAAGATTATGAATTATTCGACAATGAATAACCAGAAAATTTAATAATCTTTTATAATAACATAAACGTTTTTTATAACGTTTTTAGGTTTATTAAATATAAACTGGCGCATTCGCCTCTTTTAAAACCCAAGTTGATTACTGTACAACTGGTTTACATTCATTAATTGATAATTAAACAATTTAATGTGCTATAAACAAGATTTTTATAATTACAAGCAACTAACGTAATTCAAACAAAACACGTGTCACAAGTCTAAAAACAGACCAATTTTTGTTCGCAAATTATCGTCACACACCGTTTTTTATTTCTGGCCATGGTCGGCGTGCACCGACAACAGTCAATTGGCTTCGGTGCAGGCGAACCAGGAGGGAACTCCGTGCACCGACGTGACCTTTCTGGCCATCATCTCTGTGCGATTGCGTAATTTATTTACACTCAGCCCCAACAGTGCGGTGGACACAATCTTCTGTGTTTATAAATAAATGATGCACCGCATAATGTGGTGCCGATTTCAATTTCATGGGCCACGGTTTGTTGACCTCTTTGTTGAGTTTGGTAAGTTGGGTTGGGACAATTGTTAAGTTGTGGTGGTGTCAAGGATTTTTATATCTGAGTTACATTTGAGATAATTTTAATTGAGTCGTTTTGATATATTATAATTCAAGGACTTTGATCTTAGTTTTTAATTTAAATAATGATATTGCAATTATAATTATTAATATTAAAAATATTATTTGTAATTTTATTCAATTTATAATTAAGAATAAAATTACAAGTTAGACAGCTGATGTTCTAGAAATTTCGATCTGTTCGTGGAGATATTGAAAGGATCTTGAAGTAAATGATATATTGGTCAGTTTCAACATATTGTCACTTTTCACTAAGATTCCTGTCAATGAATCCTTAAACAGTACATCATAAATATTCCTTCCAGACATAGTTGATCTTTTCAGTACGTGCCTTCCTGAAGTTATTCAACACAGTCTCAGATCTGCCAAAGAGAGGAGAAACCGTCAAACAGCTTCTGGGATATACCGCATATCATGCCCTTGCGGGAAAGTATACATCATTACTATAAAACGTTCAATAGGGACTAGGATTAAGGAACATAAACGAAACTGCAAACTAGGACAATCAAACAAGTCTGCTGTAGCTGAACATGCATTGTTAGATGGAAATCATAAGATAAAATTCCAAGATACACAATTGCTTGCATCGACAACTGGATATCACAACAAAATGATTAGGGAAGCGATTGAAATCCATAAACGCAGAAACAACTTCAACAGAAAAGAAGAAGCATTGAAGCTTTATAAAATATGGACACCACTGCTCAAAAACGTCAAAATGGTTAAGCAGATAAGAACGGCCAACGAACAGAACGAAATTTCTAAAACATCAGTTGTCTAAGTTGTCATTTAGTTGTCAATCATATGTCAAAGAGACACGATATATATACCGTATATTCAATAAGGATGATTTTATAATTTTTTTCTATGTCCAACATTGTTACTTAAAGATAAAAATGAATAGAGGTGTTCATTTATCGATACAAATTAAACAACAAATTGAAGAAAATTTCCGGAATAAAGAAAAGTAGAGTAAAATTGCAGTCGATTTAAATTTAAATGAATCCCAGTGGATAAAAATCTAATTTTTATAAATATTCCGCATTTGTTTCCACCACAGTATGTTTTATTTTTTAGTTGCTCTACTTTTGACCATTTACTTTTTTTAAAATAACTAATTAAATTCACTAATAAACAACTGTATTGCTGTATTGTTATTATCAAACGTACTGTATAACTGTCAATAATGTGAATATTCAAAGGTACACTTTTATCAAGATTAATGAAAATTTCTGAAGTTGCTTTACATATGACCGGTAGTGAATGATATTAAACTAAATATTATCAAATTGAGAATTATTATAATGTTATTGAAATGAAGTATTAGAATTAATAGAACTAAATTAAATTAAAACTATAAAATAAAATAATATTACTAAAAACATGAATCATAATTTTTTTATATTTAAAATTATAAATAATAAATAAATTTATTACATTAATATCATCAAACTGGGGATTGTTAAAATTATGTTATCATTATTAAATTAAACGTTAATATTTGTCTACCCATTGTACAATTATATTTCCTTACATTTTGGCCGTAGCAATACATTAAAGGTAGAAAACTACTAATCGACAAAAATCATTCAAGTGTTAAACGTCATTGGACTTAGACCGTTCTTGTTCTTATCTCACCCTTTGCCAAGCAACCAAGATTGTTCCGCCAGCAAGCACCAACAAAAGGTAGGTTTTAATTTAGTTGTTTCACGTTCCCAACATTTCTTCGTCAACAAAGAATTTAAACATAATTTAGAGGTTATGGAAATTTATCAAAATGTTTTTGTAATGTTCCAGTTTAACTTAAGATGCAATTAAACTAAAAGTATTTATAAACTATTTTAAACAATGACACTTTTAAAAATATTGGTACTTTCCAGTATCTAAGTTTATCTCCCATAAATAGCTTTTACAAGTGCAAAAAACTATAAAAATTAAAAAAAAAGAAATAAATTCATTGTTAAAATTAAAAATAAATAAACCGTGGAACAAACAATTTTTTGCCTCTCACGTCAGATTTATCGCGGTGATAACAAAAGAACCTCTTTCGGTCAACAACATTCTTTTTCAAGATTTTTTAAAGCCTTATCTGCAAAATATTTAGGTGCAATCACATGAAGCATTTTATTTATAAACCGTTCAATAACAAATATCAACAAGTCGTGTTTTTCTTGTAGTGTTGTCGAGGTTAATTATGAAAAATTGCGAGTACCGTCAACTGTGGTGCATTTGCACTCGGATAAATGAACCCAAAGAGCCCGGTACATCAGTACTTCCGTTCGCCAAACACATTAGTCCTTTAAGTAACTATTACAGTAATTTGTGTACACCACCGCACATAAATATTGCTCGGACTGTTCTGGGCCAGCCAATTTATCAAAGAAATCAAATAATTTCATAAATCTAAGCAAGAATGAATAACTTAAGAAAGTTATTAATAAGTATTTATTTTGCCTGGGAAAGCTGGGTCAATTGGAAGAAGTACTTGTGGTTCGTAGTGTATCACAAACGTACTACTTACTACCTCCTCAATTGACAAAGTATTGTGCACTTAAACATAAACAGTCGGTGCGTTCGCACTGATGTATAGAGTTTACAGCTCAGCACGAGCGCTTACTCAATTAAATTAAAGAAAAATATAGACCAATTGGTATCTAATTCAGTGTATCCTTTTTAATTAAAATCCACGCCGGCCTCGTGTATAATGTACCCGTGGTGGAATTATTCATTAGGGATGATTATACGGTGTTTGTCACAATTTAAATCTCATAAATATTTTATTATACGAAGACAAGCTCCACGTTATTAAAATGTATGATCAATTGTGTTATGGAAACTTTTCATCTGTAGGTAATATCCGATAAGTAAATGGATTGGAGAGTTTTGAATTTTTAACCGACTAATTTTTTATCTAACAGATTAGGTGATTAATTTAACTTCATTTAATTAGTATTACTTACACTGACATATATTTATTTTATTTTATAACGAGGTATAAAATTATTAAACTGTTAAAAAGACTAATTTTTGCCAATAAAAGATTTAATATTTTAGAATTTCAGCACGTGGTAAATTTTTAAATTTGTTCATTAACTTTCTAATACTTTAAAACAACTAAAAAAATTTTATTTAGCACAAGGTAAATTTTTAAACTTGTTCAATACATTAAAACTTTAAGCTAAAATATTTATATTTTGATGGAATTAAATAAATTATAATGAGATAAAAGATAAATATAAGTGAATTGGACTTAAAAATATTTTTATAGTACTCACGGTTATAAAATTCATAATTGCTTCGTAGTGCAAACTCCACTTCACAAAAAGATGTGATGTGAGGATTCTGGTGGATTTTAAAAAGGCTCACTCCCAATTTCGAATTTCACACACACAATGGTGGGGGACGAAGTTAAAAGCCTTGCAATTGGACGATGTAATTCAGCTGACGTATACTCCCATGGATGTGATTTTAAGTGCAACTTATTATTATTTTAGTGACTCCAGCATTACTACACACTGATTAATTTTATCTTTTTGTGGAAGTGTTATCTGCCTACCTGTTGTTGATATTGATTTTTTTGCGTGGCTATTAGAAAAGTGTAATTAGCAAATGAGTCACCGGACAAACACACAAGCACAAGGGTGTAATGTTTGAAAAAAAATTGAAAAAACAAGATAAATCAATCAGGGCAATTTTTAAAGTAATCCATATAAATTTTGTTGTAATACTCACTTTAATTAGCCCATCTAAATCCATACCCACAAAAAAATAAAAAGGTCCTCTCAAATTTCACAAATTCTTTATGGGATAACCGAAGAACTACTGCGAGGTGCACAATGTACTGATAAAATAGTTGACGTCAAGTCAGCAAAGTATGTTTTATTGATTATCCACCGTTGAATGTCGATTTTTTAATCACTGTGTAACAATTGCATTCATTTAATTATTTATTATCCATATTCTTTATTGATCGCCCTTTATTATAAATAAGGTGGTTAGTTTTTTGAATGTTATTTTTTAAATTATTATATGCTTTTCTTTTTGTTAGTTATTACAATTAGGTCATGATTTTATTTAAAACTAAAAAATTCATATACCATATATACATATTACTTAAAATATAGTTTAAACATTGTTATAAATATTTTGTTGTTTTTAAAAATTGTATTAAATTGCCAAGAAATGGACAAAATGAATTATCATCATTTAATTCTTAATCAATTAATTCTTAATTATATTTAACCAATCAAATATTGTGACATACAGTAGTGATAAAATATTATCATGATGTATTTTACCCCAGTTATCCGGGTGAAATTATGTTATCCTTATAAAAACAATTAAATTTCTTAATTTATTTAATTTGTGTTTAAGTAATTTATTATCAGAGTGGCATAATAAGAGGTATTTTTAATGTAAAACATCTAAAGCAATATTGTGTTATCATAAATCCTAATAAAAACAGACGAATTTCTATAATTTGTTTAAGATTTAATTGTTTGTGCTCAAGTAAATCAAATTTTATAAACGGGTGTAAAAATTATATTCATACGAATTTTGGTATTTGGTATTCAAGGAAACGATCCACGATTTCCTACATATTTTTTTTTTCTGATTTTTGATGGTTTTAAATTTTAACTGTACACAAAACGGAAGGTAATAAATAAACCTTTCTGATTTGTATCAAACTTGTGATATTTTGCTACCTGTGATCACTATCTACGTCCTAAGGGATTTTTTTAGTTTTGTTCAGAATACTAATAAGAAACAAGGACGAATTCTCAAGATTTCTATTTAAGTTAATATTAAATTAATCAGAGACTAATAATAATAATAATAATTTTCCAATTAACCAGAAATCAGAAAACAGAAAAAGGCCAAAACATTAAACATTGAAATTTTAAGCACAAATTTCAAAAATTCTGATATAATTAAGCTAAAATTAAAGAAATTCGTCAGCTTTTATTAGAATAACGTAAGATCGAGGAGGTCTGAATAATTGCTCCGAATTCTGCCACCCTGATAAGAAGTTCTGTTTCGACTTTACTATTCGAACTCAGAACAAAATAAGATATTCGAGTTTTGTATTAGGTTAACATAACATCGAAGAGGTTTCGAATATTGCTCCGGGTAGGTTTATAGGTATAATCACGTACCGCCCTCTGTAAAAGATCGCCTAAAGCATGTATATATCAGTATCAGGAACCTGTAATTAAACACGACATTTTTCTACTAGTTTAGCGGACTTGAACTAGGTGGCGCCACTATCTGCCATGCGACATATTATTCCGAAGTTTAGTTTATACATCTGATTATTTTTAATCTGTGAAATTCTGGAAGATAGTTCGTATATCTATTTTTCATCTGTGAAAATTATAAGTCACTCGATGGCCACTGGTGCCATCTGGAAAAAGTGTACTGAACGAGTAGAGAATTGTCATGTTTAATTACAGGTTCCTAAATTTATCACGGACTGTTTTGTTAATCAGTAACAGAGGGCCACATAAAAATTTATCCGAGCAATATTTAACACCTTCTCGTTGTTATGTTGACCTAATACAATACTCGAATATCTTATTTTGTTCTGTGTTCAAGTTATAAGTTCCAAATTTATTTATTATCAGGATCTGGCAGATTATTATAAAAGTTATCTGGAGTTCCCGATCCTAATAAAATCAAATCAAAATTTTATTAATGTCTTAAGAATCTGGACTTAGTAAATGAAATCGAAGTACACAATTATTAACAGGATTGTAGAATCTACTAGGCAAGGTATTTATTACATAACAAGTTATCCAGAGCAATATTCACCTCCTCGACTTTATGTTATTTTAATTGGTTGTCTTAACATTTGTATTTTGTTGTAGTGCTTGAAGAGTTGTCAACGAGAGGTGAAGACAAAGAATGATATGTACTATAAAGTCTTGCCTGGAGAAACCCCCTTCATTGAAAATCATCAGTAAGTCCTCCAACACCACGATCAAACCTCCAACACGATCAAAGGTGAGAAGATCCCCTACGGTACCTTCGGAGATTGTTACAGCACTCTGACTGTCCTCAATGTCGCTTCTCCGTGTATTAGTCAGACGAAAGGGTTTTATTGAGTCAGGATGTTGTTCAAGAGGCAAGTTAGAAGAATTTTCTGAGCATGGGAATTCAGATCTAAGAAGAAAAGGAGGTGCCAATGTAATGTAATAACAAAAACTATCATCAGTAGTAGAAACAAATAACATTGATTGTTTTGTAGGATTGTATAGGAATTATAAAGAAATTCAACTGTACAAAAAGGCACGAGTGAACGATGATTAATACCGAGGGAATTGGGAACAAAATTGCCAGTATTTATTGCTACAAAATGGATACTTCTAAACCAAAAGATTTCACTACTTCATAACCAAGCATCACGAATTTTGCTGAATTCTACGACAAACGGTAGTACCAAAACTAATGAATAATATTTTTAGTTTGATTGACTTGTTGACACGCCCCTACAAGGAACGACGTGATAATTATCACTGTGACATAATTGGAAGGTCTTGGTCAACATCACTTCATTGGAAATCATCAGTAAGTCCCTCAACACCACAATCAAACCTCCAGTTTACTAATTTTCCTTTTCCAGATGCTGATTTCACCTTCTGCAACATGAGCAAAGGTGCGAAGATCCCCTACGGTACTTCCGGAGATTGTTACAGTACACTCTCTGATTGTTCTCAATGTCGCTTCTCCATGTATTAGTCAGACGAAAGGTTTTTATTGAGTCAGGATGTTGTGCAAGAGACAAGTAGAAGAATGTTCTATGCATGGGAATTCAGATCTAAGAATAAAAGGAAGTGCCCAAGGAAGCCATGTAATTTGACAACAAAAACTCACTCTCATCACTAGTAGAAATAAATAACATTGATTGTTTTGTAGGTTTCTAGAGAAATCCCTACGGTATCTCCGGAGATTATTACAGTACTCTGTCTGACTGTCCTCAATGTCGTTTCTCCATGTATTAATCAGACGAAAGGTTTTTATTAAGTCAGGATGTTGTGCAAGAGGTAAGTTAGAAAAATATTCTGTGCATGAGAATTCAGACCTAAGAATAAAGGAAATGCCCAAGGAAGCCATGTAATTTGAGAACAAAAGCTCTCATCGCAAGTAGAAATAAATAACATTGATTGTTTTGTAGGTTTCTGGAGTAATTGTAAATAACTCCAACTGTACAAAAAGGCACGAGTGAATGATGATTATATCATGAGAATTGGGAACAAACTTTCCAGTATTTATTCCTTTAAAATGGATACTTCTAAACCAAAAGAGTTCACTACTTTATAACCAGGCATCACGAATTTTGGAGAATTCTACGCCAAACGGTAGTAACAAAACTAAAGTTAATTAAACAAACTAATGAATGGCATTTTTAGGTTGATTAACTTATCGACACGCCCCTACAAAGACCGACGTGGTAATTATCACTGTAACATGATTGGAAGGTCTGGCTCAACTTCATTGAAAATCATCAGTAAGGCCCCCAACACCACAGTCAAACCTCCAGTGTAGCATTTTCTTGTTCCAGACACTGATTTCACCTTTTCCAACATGATCAAAGGTACGAAGATCCCCTACGGTACCTCCGGCGATTGTTACAGTAGTCTGCCTGACTGTCCTCAATGTCGCTACTCCATATATTAGACAGACGCAAGGTTTTTATTGAGTCAGAATGTTGAACAAGAGGAAAGTTGGAAGAATGTTCTGAGCATGGGAATTCAGACTTAAGAGGAAAAGGAGGTGCCAATGTAATGTAACAACAAAAACTCTCATCAGTAGTAGAAATAAATATCACTGATTGTTTTACAGGTTTGTATAGAAATTGTGAAGAGATCTAACTGTACAAAAAGGCACGAGTGAATGATGATTAATACCGTGAGAATTGGGAACAAACTTGCCACTATTGATTGCTATAAGATGGATATTTCCAAACCATTTACTTTACAACCAGACATGACGAAATGTGATGAATTCTACGACGAACGGTAATACCAAAACTAAAGTTATTTAAACAAACTAATTTAATGGTATTTTTAGATTGATAGACTTGTCTACACACCCCTATAACAAGGAACGACGTGATAATTATCACTATGTTGTGATTGGAAGGTCTAACTCAACATCACTTCATTAAAAATCATCAGTAAGTCCCCCAACACCACAATCAAACCTCCAGTTTACTGATTTTCTTATTCCAGATGCTGATTTCACCTTCTCCAACATGATCAAAGGTACGAAGATCCCCTACGGTACGGCAAAGACTGTTTTAATACACAATTTTATTTTGTTTCTACTTTATAAATATTCTTTGTTTATTTCGATTCTGTTTGCTGTTCATTCTATTAACACTAATTTTTTTATATCTAGAATTGTTAAAAATTAATATAAAAAATATTTTATTTGTTCCATTTTATTAAATAAATCAATGTATAAAATATTTCACAAAAACGCAAATTACATTTATTTAATCTTTTGAATTGTAATCTGTAAAGGCAGTATTAAATAAAAATATATATTTAATATGTGTTGTTTCATTTTCCTAATCATTTATATCTAATTTAAATGTTTTCATAAACAAATTCAGAAAAAACATTAGAAAATTTATTATTGAACGTTGAAATGGAAAGAAGCCTTAACGTGTTAAAAAAGAAATCTGTAATGTCAACGTTCAAGTGGAAACGCACCTTAACGCATTAAAAAAGATATCTGTAATGTGGATATTAATAGTTCTGCATACGTGCAATAGATGTCACTAGAGTAGAACACGTTATCTGTAATAGGAACCTGTAATATAGAAATCACAGAATGCAATGGTTCAATGTATTTGGAATAGATGACACTAGCGTTGCAAAACAATAAAAATATTCGAAAAATATGCATCAAAATCTACGATTTTGTATCAGGATCACAGAAACGCGAGGAGGTATTTCCCGCCAAAAATGTATCAGGAGTTTTCCCGCCTTTTTTTAAAAATTTTAATTTTCCCGCCTTTTTTGTATTAGGAGCAACACATCTCCTCGCATTTCTGTTATCCTGTTACAAAGTTAAAAATTTCTGTTTTCTCACACAAATTTTTACGATTTCTTGATTTTGTATCCGGATCACAGAAACGCGAGGAGGTATTTTCCCGCCAAAAATGTATCAGGAGTTTTCCCGCCTTTTTTCAAAAATTTGAATTTTCCCGCCATTTTTGTATTAGGAGCAACACACCTCCTCGCATTTCTGTTATCCTGTTACAAAGTTAAAAATTTCAGTTTTCTCACGCAAATTTTTACAATTTCGCGATTTTGTATCCGGATCACAGAAACTCGAGGAGGTATTTTCCCGCCAAAAATGTATCAGGAGCTTTCCCGCCTTTTTTCAAAAATTTGAATTTTCCCGCTTTTTTTGTATTAGGAGCAACACACCTCCTCGCATTTCTGTTATCCTGTTACAAAGTTAAAAATTTCAGTTTTCTCACACAAATTTTTACGATTTCTCGATTTTGTATCCGGATCACAGAAACGCGAGGAGGTATTTTCCCGCCAAAAATGTATCAGGAGTTTTCCCGCAATTTTTTAAAAATTTGAATTTTCCCGCCTTTTTTGTATTAGGAGCAAAACACCTCCTCGCATTTCTGTTATCCTGTTACAAAGTTAAAAATTTCAGTTTTCTCACACAAATTTTTACGATTTCTCGATTTTGTATCCGGATCACAGAAACGCGAGGAGGTATTTTCCCGCCAAAAATGTATCAGGAGTTTTCCCGCCTTTTTTTAAAAATTTGAATTTTCCCGCCTTTTTTGTATTAGGAGCAACACACCTCCTCGCATTTCTGTTATCCTGTTACAAAGTTAAAAATTTCAGTTTTCTCACACAAATTTTTACGATTTCTCGTTTTTGTATCCGGATCACAGAAACGCGAGGAGATATTTTCCCGCCAAAAATGTATCAGGAGTTTTCCCGCCTTTTTTTAAAAATTTGAATTTTCCCGCCTTTTTTGTATTAGGAGCAACACACCTCCTCGCATTTCTGTTATCCTGTTACAAAGTTAAAAATTTCAGTTTTCTCACACAAATTTTTACGATTTCTCGATTTTGTATCCGGATCACAGAAACGCGAGGAGGTATTTCCCGCCAAAAATATATCAGGAGTTTTCCCGCCATTTTTCAAAAATTTGAATTTTTCCGCCTTTTTTGTATTGGGAGCAACACACCTCCTTGCATTTCTGTTATCTGTTACAAAATTTAAACTTTTAGTTGTCTCTACTTACCTGTTCTTTATTAGGGTTTTGTGATGTTAATTAAATAAAACAATAAATTAATTTTAATCTTTCTTTATTTTAAACACTATTCACAATACAGAATTTAACAATTATGTGTTATCTATAACTAAATAAATACAGCAGATATAGATTTATACTCTTATTAGTTTACTAAACATATAGTTTCTGTATACAATATAAACATTTTTAACTTCCAAAATTCATCAAATTTGAGATATTTGTATCAGGATAAAATAAATACGCGCTTTCACCCTCTATTTACAACAGACAAAACTATTGGCGTATCAAATCGTATTAAAAACTAAATGTGTAATACGAATCATAATAGTTCATTCTGCATGAGTTGAATGTCACAACGTTTCGTAAAATACACTGGCGTCATCTATTATAAGTATAGTGTATCATTTATGAATAATTACAGGTTTCTGATAATTATAAATTTTCATTCATTTGACCAAATTTAAGAAAGCTTTTTAAGTTTTCAATATTACCATGATTTTAATTTTATTTAGCATTTTAATATAGATAAATTATGTTAATTCGAGTATTTCAAAAAGTTTTCTTATTTGCATAACCTCACTTTACAGATAAGGTTATGTTTTCAGTGAAGTCAAGAATTTAGAACGAAGTTGTTTTAAACAAAAACACACAATGCCTTTCATGAAAGGAGCCGCTCCTATAAGGAGAACCTTAAAATACTTGGAGGCTGGCAAGTTAATACTCAAGGACCAGATTAAAGTCTTCTCCATTAACTATAATATGGGTGGAAAAAATCATCATGGAGCAAAGTGAGATGAAATTACTAATTAGATTTTGTAACAATAAACAACGGTTATTATTTTAGGGACTTCGTGTTTTGGTATCTTCCTCAAATCCAATACAAAAATCCAAACGTACAAATAGTGAGCTTTAAAAGTATGACCCCGTCACCATTTATTAGATGTTTCTATGGCAAGTTTCATAAAATATGCATCAAGTAATTACCACTTAATGATCTTAATTGTAGAAAATGGCCAACAAATGCTCATCGACATTGATAACAGGACCAAAGAAGAAATCCATGAACATTTAATAAACGTTGTAGGAAAGACAAAGTATAACTATTATTCTAAAACATATTCAAACAACGTGACTAAATAAAATGCGTTTCAGGGCTGTATTAGAGGCAGAAGCCATAGCAAAGGAAAAGAAAGATAACCCTGCCAACTTTGGAGCATTCTGCGACAGACACTGTATATGTGAAATCCCTGGGCAACTCCCTTGCCCTGCTACTTGTCCGGTCCCTAAACATATGAGAGGCAAATACAAGTACAATAAAATAGTGGAGTAGTTCTTGTTAATATTTATTAGGTTTAATAAAAAATAAACAGTTATCACTTGAATTTTTATTTAAAATATTCCTTATACCACAATTTAACTTACCTTTGTGTATAATTTTACAAGTTGACAATTTTGGAGCATTCTGCGATAGGCACTGTACATGTGAACTCCCCTGGGGAACTCCCTTGTCCTGCACCAGCCTAGTCCCTAAACATATGAGAGGGAAATACAAGTAAAACAAAATAGTGGAGTGGATACTGTTGGTATTTATTGGATTTAATAAAAAATAAACAGTTATCACTTGAATTTTTATTTAAAATCTTGCTTATATCACAATTTAACTTACCTTTATGTATAATTTTACAAGTTGACAATTTTGGAGCATTCGGCGACAGGCCCTGTATATATGAACTCCCCTGGGGAACTCCCTTGTCCTGCACCAGTCCAGTCCCTAAACATATGAGAGGCAAACACAAGTACAACATAATAGTGGAGTAGTTATTGTTGGTATTTATTGGGTTTAATAAAAAATAAACAGATATCACTTGAATTTTTATTTAAAATATTCCTTAAACTACAATTTAACTTACCTTTGTATATAATGTTACATGTTAAAATAAAAGCCTCCAATATAATAAGTATATAACTTTAGTTTATTTAATAATAAAATGATATTTGAACAATAATGTATTATTTCTATAAAAATCACACTAATACCATCTCTTTGGAAAATATAAAAGAGCAAATATAAGAATCTTGACTTAAGAATAAAATAGGCATGCATTGGATGCAAATAATAGCAGACCTAATGATACACAATAAAGTTACGGCACGTCAGGGAAAATGTTTCGCTGCTGGATTACTTAATACAAAATGTTAGCAACACAACAGATTTCCGGGACGCCCGTTATTGTAGTTACATAGCAAACATTTAACCAACATTCGGATAGATTTATTGACTTGACTACAGTAGTTGAAAAATTATTCAGTAAATAGATAATTAAATAATGTCTAGGAATTAACAAAATCGTGTAACAGTCTCATAGCAAATAATAGTAAAAAACTAATATATAATAGTTTACACTGACGTTATGTACTAATTTAAATTTAGTATAAAATTCATATGTGCAATGATTAAATAATAATAAACAAGTATGAAACAAAATACATAAAACAAGAGGCTGTTTTTTTTTCTTTTCCATTGTGCTGATTACTACTTGCAATATAAATTTTGTTTGTATGTACAAAAAAGTTATGTCCAAGCCCCGTTTTGCGGTGAACGAGTCTTGATCATACTAACGTATTACTTATCTACAGTTTAGTGAGCATTTTATCATTTCACTAACGCTTGGTTGGCACCAACGACTTTATTAAATGCATATCCTCCACAGTTAAATGCGGATGTCTCGAAGAACTTATTTGGAAACATATTTTAGAAGTATTAAGGTTGCATTTTTTTCCAATTTTCTATAAAATGATATTAAAGCTTTTTATTGTCTAATAATTCGTAAAATATGTTTGCCATTCCTTCCAACATCCACCATGACTTTCCTTTCGTTTATACAACTAAATGAGAAAGAAGCGTTTTTTACAAAGTTTCGGGTTGTCACCTAAATTTGTTTATTGCTAATTTCGAATTGTACATTTGTATAAAATGCTTGCTGGAATCAAAATTTATGTGTGGTTTTATTGTAATAAATCACTTTTATTTAAAAGCTATAAACAAACGTATAAATGATTAAGAAAAGAAATTAAGTACGTACTAATAAATACGATCCTAACATAAAGTCGCAGTACTCTACAATATAGATATGTTATGCTTAAACTAATCAAACAAACATACAATTGTACAGAACTTTGATTCCGCAAGGTGTGGTTTTTATTAATTTTTTTGATCAATCGTCATTGTACTATGGATTGCAAAAATATAACCATTTATAACCATTCTCCCAGTCTAAAGATTCATTTTAAACATCATACAAAGGCCTACAATATTTTATATCCACAATACCATACTTCTATATTTTCCGAGCGTACGGGGCAAGCCATGACTCAACAAAACTGTAATAGAACATCTGAGAACATCCAGAAGATATTTAAGAATGCGCAGAGCATTAAGTATATACACACAGACTCCCCCGACTGCCAATCAAACAGTCGTGGTTACGTAAATCAGTCTTTATCGAACGCGAATCGTCGTGAACTGCAGATAACCCACAAGTCTAGCCGGCCTGCACCCACCCCTAAAAAACTACACAATCAAAAAACATAGAAGTTCCGTCCCGTAGACGCGCGGACCGCGACAGCGAATCGAATGCGTGGTGTAAAATGGTCTGTTTTGAATGTCTCACATTGGTTCAAAAATAGTGCAACCTCGTCCCGTTCATTTACCAGTTGGCCATGCCCGGCTTGTTCAGCGTCATGAAATAGATCTGACAGTTGGAGCCGCTCTTCGCGCTGCTGAAGAATACTTTGTCGTTGCGTTCGCAGAGGAACTTGAGGCGCTGCGCCTTCTTGTGCATGAACACGCCGTCCAGGTGGCCGGTCTCGACCGAACGGATCTCTATTGCCTTGTTGCCCCAGCCCATTATCTGGCCCGTGCCGATGTACGCCACTGAAGTCGGCATTTCGCCCCACTGCAACAAAATATTCATTATGTGTTTGTCTCATTTGAAGTATTATCAGGGGCGGCTACTCGAATTAGACAGGTGGGACAGTGCCACCTATAAAAAAGACTTTATTGATATAACATTTATATTTAAAAAAGTATTTTTTATGTTTTTACTTAATAACGTAATATTTAAAAAAGGATATAAGGGTAATATATTGTAAAACCGACAAGCAATTTCAATGAATTTTGTGCGCATGCGCATTAACGTAGGTCAATGGTTTCAATAGTAGGTAAACTGAGATGTGTTAGAAATGTCGGAAGCGATCGGCTACCTTCGGCTACCGAACCTGAAGACTAGGGCCTTGTCTCAAAAATTAGTATATAACAGATTAATTAATACTGATTTAATTAGTAAAATTTGTTTGGTGCTAGTCAAAATCAAAATGTATTCTCATTATACTCCAATTCATCGACAGCCAGATATTGTAATCTACTGAGAATTTAAAATAAATATATATTTTTTTATTTATGTTCAGAAATACATTTATGCCTTTTATTTACACAATCTTTTTTGCAACAATATCTTAAACATCATTCAGTTGAACCTAATATTAAATGTTTTCCAACATCCAATTACCTCAAATTTGTAGTATCTTAGTCGATTGATTATAAAATTTCTAAGATGGTGCTTAAATTATATAGTTAACTTATATTTATAATTATTTTATTCACATATTCTTGAATGATGTCTCTACCATATTTTTTATGTTATAAATTACTGCTGAGAGGATAAAATGCATGTTAAGACTGAGTATTGTTAGTTGTGGTTCAATCTATTTTATTCATATTACTTTGAATACCTCTTAAAGTTAAAATATGTAATTTTTCTACACAAATCTAGCAGTATCAAGTATTTCATACTTTTTTAACGAAAAAGGTACTCAATTACACCTAAACATTACAAATAACGTCAATATTTATGTACCAATTCATAGATTGTGACTACTAATCACAGATGGGTTAGATTGGTCAGACATTATGGGTTGGAAATTTATATTTGTAAATCTAATAGCTTAAAGACACAATATCTCCATTTATTGTAAAGTTTGAATACACAGCATTTGGTCCACAGCCCTGAATATTTATAATTAGCAGCTGATGTTGACAGATTTTTAAATTATATACATATTTGGTAATAGATGATGCCAAATTACATGTTTTAAGTCTCACCATATAAATTAACATTTCACATCATCACAATAGTACTCCAGACTCTTGAATGATGTGTCTGCCACTTTTTTACGTTTTAAATTACTGCTGAGACGATAAAATGCATGTTAAGATTGTTTGATTATTGTTTGTGGTTCAATCTATTTTGTTTATATTACTTTGAATACCTCTTAAAATTAAAATACATAAATTTATCTACCCAAACCTAGCAGTACCAAGTATTTCATGCTTTTTTAACATTACGAATTGGAGATTTGTAAACCTAATAGCACATAGATTTCAAATTAAATACCCCACCTACATGATACTCTATGAGCATGCGCAGAGTCACCGCAGCACAGATATGACAACGACTCGGATACTTTCGGATATTTTCGTCTCGGGCCGATATTTCAAACATTCACTACATAGTCAAAACAGACGGAGACACAAATGACGTTCCCGAACATTGCCGATTGTTCAGTTTCAAATGTGCCTGGTGGATTCAGTTGAGAAAAGGTTCATCAGTACCACTAGTACTTTATTATCATAAGAAATGTCAGTGACATAGGTGATTTTCTATTAAATAAAAATGCATATCCAGTCTAAATTACTATGATATTTTATTTACAAAGAGATACTTAATATAGGGGGGTTTTTGTGATTTGAAAAATCTATCTTGTGCACTAATTTTACATGGACAAAGCATAAATTTTTATTTTTTTCTGTGTTCTCTATATAATGTGCCTCACTAGACTTGAACTTCAAGAACCGCCACTGAATATTATACATTACCTGAAGTATCACGTTTTTAGCTATTCGACCGTAGGTGTTGACGTAGACACCTTCATTGTCGTAGCACAACAATAGCTGCATTCCGTTGGTGTTTGGTAGAGCAACTATGCAATGTGGACTAATTCCCCCCTGAATCTGCAACAAAACAACCATAAAACACCTCCCCTAGGGGCAAATTTTAGAGATAAATTTACATGTTTAGGCAGGTAAATGTCGTAAACGCTGGCAGAGTCCAGATCGACGGCGTGGAACCCATCGGAGCTGCCGTAAATGACTTTCAGCCGCGTGCCCTCCTCAACGGTCAGATCGACGAGCAGGGGCCGGAACGTCAGTTCGCAGAACGACTTGAACGCCATGAACTTGTGATACGGCTTCGGCGCCCAGGCGTAGATTTCAATGCTGTCCTTCAGGGCGATGACCAGGAACTTGATGCGCTCGTACTTGACGATCTTGAAGTGTACGGCGCCTTGGAGGTCGCCCACGTTTATCCAGCCGTTTCTGCGTTCCACTTGCTACAAAACAAAACACCATTAAGTGTAATTGGTGTGGTTTTAATTTAGTTGAAGGCTTACGTCACTAACGCCGTCGGTGCGCAAGATTTTGCTCTTCAGCCAACTGAGGTAGTAGACGCGGACCCGGTTCTTCTTGCCGGATATCGTGACCAGGATGTTTTGTCCCTCGAGCACCTCCATCTGCTGGAACCGCCTCCTCGAAATCAATTGGTACACCTTACCTTGGCCGCTCCTGTCCAACAACATCAATCCGTGTTCCGTTCCGATCAGCAAATTCACACCTACAAAACAACGAATTAAAACACCTACATGTCAGGATTTAGTATAATTTTACCCCATAGTGCGGCGCACAGGATTTCGCTGTTGAATCGTTTCTTGTACTTCCTGATCTCGGGCGTGTCGGACGTCAGGTCGTGCGAGGTGGGGGTCACGTTGACGTTCACGTGGGACTCACGACGCGACGGCTGTCCGGCATTGCTGACGCCGAAGCCGAAGGCCAAGAAGGAACGCTGTTTCTGTTGCAGGGCAAGAGGAAGATGGTTAGTGTGGGAGGGCGGTGTCATGAATTCACCGTGATGGTGCTAGAAACAAAAACAATATCGGGTTAATTAATGGTTCAGTTCACTGAACGTTCACGTCTGGAGCCAATTTATTTAACGCATTCCAATTATAAAATAAATTGACTCATAACATTAATTTTAAAGATGCCATGTTTAGTTATAAATTTAATGATACAATGTGAATTATATGTATTTAACAAAGATATTTACATGTAAAGGTTAAGGCTTTTAAATATCTATATTTGTTCTGGAGTAGGTCAACGTTGATTGGAATTATTTCCTGACGTTTTGCTGGCATGAGTGGCTAACATCTTCAGAGGTCTGATCTGGTTGGTGTTTCTTTGACATCAGTCTGGCAACTTAAGACTTAGATGTTCTGTTCAGTGTTCAGTTTCAGCAGATTTGTTTGTCTGTCCCAGTTTGCAGTTTCGTTTGTGTTTTTTAATTCTAGTCTCAATTGAACTCTTCTGCAAGAAGTGGTATATCCCAGAAACTGATTGTGGGTCCCTTTTATCCTTGAAGGATCTGAGACTTGTTCAATTTTATTATGTTTTAGTAGGATTTTACCCATTCTATCGGTAACTTTACATGTATATGGGACAAAAAGTTTTAATAGTCTTGGGTTCATTCTTATTATTAGTATATGTTCTTATTATTGGTCATATTTCTGAGTTCTTGTTCTTAAGCGAGGTGGTGTGTGGTACAGATCCTCTTGTTTATTCAGTAAGTGTTTCAATGACTCTTATTTTAGTCTTAGATAATGTTTAGGTAGATACTCATCGGTGTGTAGGTTGTTTCTGGTATACCCTATGGTCCAAGTGTTCATCCACCCATGTCCTTAAGACATCCAAAAAATGTATTTGCTTTTCCTTCTCCAATTCCATTGAGAATTTGATGTTATATAGAGTTTTAGAAACTGATCAGACCTCTGAAGAGGAGCCAACGTCAGGAAATAGTTCCAATCAACGTCGACCTACAAATTCGAACAAATAAATACATTTACAGCTAATTTATATTTAATATGCATGCCTTAAAATTGATTAAAATAAATAACTAAACAAATTTATTCTATATTTACTCACAGTATGCATTACTTCAGTGATAATTATAAACAAATAAAAACCAAACAAACTATACCGAAGTTGAAAATGGTATAAACGAATTCAAAAAATCGCTATCGAGTACTAAAAATAATACGCGTTGATTATTTGGGCAAATGTCCAATTTGTGACGAAACGAAAATTCTGTTTACTAATATAAAACTGCATTCAAGGTACGGTAATTCAAGGAAAAATAAATTTATTGAAAATAAATGGCCTAATATTTAAAACGTTTCAATTACTTAGAAAACTTTGAGCATCATCAAGTCAAGCAAATATGCAAGCACATGTAAAATAAAAGATTAATAACAATGTTAGTTATGATTATGAAGATGACGAAATTAGTCTTTCTCGTTAGTCTTCCAGAAACCAACATAAACATAAATGGCTTGTATCGAAATGTAAAACGCATTAATCGAATCAATAACTATTAAATCTAATCACTGCTTAAATTAACTACAATTAAAACTGGGTGAGGTGACTAAGGACTACTAAAAATAAACATCAACTAAATTATTGTTTTCAAAACACATTCTACATCAACATACAAACCAACATGGGTTACATGATTATGAAGAGTGGACATAACTACTACTGGTTCCTTCATGCACGCATTAAAAGGAGGTCCAATATTAGAAGGATGAGTAATTATTCTCCTGCTGTAATTACTTGAGGGTAGGACAGAGTGGAAAATACTGGACCACCTCTAAATGCTGAATCACATGACGGATGCAACATACTACATAGACAACGTACATAGTCATACTTACAGTTATATTAAACGTTGTTATCGGACGCCACTCGTTAGGGCAAAAACCAAAGAGAAAGACATAAAAAATTAGTGACGGACACTTAAAAATCTAAATAATGTGTGGGGCGAGTCAAAAATATTGAAAGTATTTATAAAAATCACTAGTTGGGTCCAATTGAGCTTAAATAAAACAATTGTCGACAAACGAGGGGGTTAATTTTCCTGCTGTATGCATAGTTAGGGACAAATCAGCATGTACAACAACCGGCAGACCTTAGAAACTTTCATCGACCAGTCGGGGTTCCTAAGACCTCTCGGTGGCTTCGTGACATCCATCAAAAAAACAAACAAACGATCAAACTCGGTATGTACACATATAATATGTTTTTTTAAGGGAATTCGAGTAAGCACTGCAACACGGGGGGTGAAACCGTAAAGCGGGACTACGTACCTCCTCGCTCTGCGACTTGTCCCTGGCGGACGGGGTGCCGGGACTTCCGCTTGCCTGGCTCAGCAGATCCGGAAGCACGCTGCTCTGGCGAGTGTGTTCGCCGCTACGGCCGTTCTACAAAAACACATTCGAGGGTTTAAAATACACGGTTCGGGGTTGAATTCAGACGGAAAATTCTGTTCGAAGAAGCGAAAAACGTTCGATGAATTACAACAAACGTTTTTATTTTTTTTTTAAATCAGCACATACACTAGTTGTAATTATTTTAAGGCCTTTGATTCACGTAAAATTAGTCTGTTATCACAATAAAAGACCATTCAAGTTATGATCATGAATCCCAAGCGTTGACATGTTATATAAAAATGGTGAATTAATGTTAAAACTTGTCATTAATATTAAATTTAAAAAGAGTACACAATAAATAAAAACATCAACAGTAATTCTTCTCTATAGAAACTCTGTTATAGGTAGACATAAAACTATTTTTACACATAGTTTACCTATAACACACTAGAGAACTTAAGCTAACACAAAAAACTAAAATCAAAAACAAAACTACACACACACACACACACATAAGATGAAAACGTCACAACACAAAAAAATGAAATTAGCGAATTACTCAAGACATAAAAACTATATGGCAGCAGCCGCAGCCAGTCATTTTGACATCTATCTTCATGCTAGAGTTCCGTCGTCAAGTAGTCATGCTGTCATTCCGTCGGGCTGTATCCAAATTCTTCGTAACAATCGTTTTTAATATTTTTTTATATATATATATATATTTTTAGAGTGATGACAGATATTATTCCACACGTGATTGGTTAGTTCAAAAAGCATAAAAGTTGAAGAACAAAATAAAACAAAAATAAATGTAAAAAGACGGGTTTTAGTTGAATTTTGTTTCTGGATTCATTGGTTATTTTTTCGAAATTACATGCAATGTTTAGTAGAAGCTGCGCATTATTGTTTGATGTACTTTTGGTTTTTCGTTGGCAAAGCACGGATTATAATGTCAAAAATCGGACTGCTGTTTTTTGTTCTAGCTTACATTTTTCTATTACTAAAATACATGAAAATGTTATACTAACACTAGAATATAAAATACTACAATTCTAGTTTACAAATAACATTAAAATACAGCTCTAAAAATATCTTAAAATACTGAAATGAATAAATTAATTAATTAGTTTTCATTAAAATAGTTGTCAGAGTTGAAAAAAAAATGTAGAAGACTAATTAGTTTAAATTTTATGCTCTTATGGTATAATTAACGGTGATTTAAGTTTTGAATATATCCTAAAAACTTGAATATAACTGAAATTATGAAATCTAAAATATTTCACAATATATTAATATTATTTATTTTTAAAATTACTTAATTAAAATATTTTTGTTTTGATTTTCGTCAAAATATTTTAAGGGCAAGTTGGACAGGGTTGAAGAAAAATGTAAAAATCTAATTAGTTTTAATTTTGTGCACTTATGGCATAATTAACTGTAATTTAGTTCCAAATACATCTTGAAAAACCGGATATAATTGAAATTATGAAGTCTAAATCTTGCACAATATATTATCATTATTTATTTTTAAATTCAATTAATTAAAATATTTTTGCTTGGATTATTGGCAAAATATTTTAAGGGTAAGTTGGACAGGGCTGAAGAAAAATGTAAAAATCTAATTAGTTTTAACTTTGTGCACTTACGGCATAATTAACTGTAATTTAAGTTCCAAATACATCTTGAAAAACTGAATATAACTGAAATTATGAAGTCTAAATCTTACCCAATATATTATCATTATTTATTTTTAAAATTACTTAATTAAAATATTTTTGCTTTGATTATTGGCAAAATATTTTAAGTGTAAGTTGGACGGGGCTGAAGAAAAATGTGAAAATCTAATTAGTTTTAATTTTGTGCACTTATGGCATAATTAACTGTAATTTAAGTTCTAAATACATCTTGAAAAACTGAATATAACTGAAATTATGAAGTCTACATCTTACACAATATATTATCATTATTTATTTTTAAAATTACTTAATTAAAATATTTTTGCTTTGATTATTGGCAAAATATTTTAAGTGTAAGTTGGACAGAGCTGAAGAAAAATGTAAAAATCTAATTAGTTTTAATTTTGTGCACTTATGGCATAATTAACTGTTATTTAAGTTCTAAATACATCTTGAAAAACTGAATACAACTGAATGATGGGTTTACTATTACAATAAAAATAGAACAGAAATTTTCAACTCATCATAGAGACACCTAAAAGTAATAATAAATTATGTGATAGCAAGAATGAATACCAACGCCAATGTGTGATATTTTTGATGTGCAGTCCATCACCGGTTCCTTCAGAACCAACTAGAGTGAACAGAGTGAAAACAAAGTCCCGCAGCCAAACAAGAAAACCTTTTCTATAAAATTAACAAATCCACCACGCGCAAGCTACATTTTAGTATATTAGCGATATCAATCCAAAAAGTTTCGTAGTAACTCGCCAGATGTACAAATCCAAAGTAGAATGTGTTATATGTTAAGAAAGCACCCGAAAAAATGTAAAAATAAAGGAAAACAAACCAAAATTTACCTGTAGAAAAACATATCCTTCACCCTCAGTGGAAGAGTTGGTACCAGTGGACAGATTCATAGCACTGACATCAGTCGGCCTCGAGCCCCGTCTTCCAATGCTATCAGCAAATTGAGTTTCCATTTCTCTCCTTCGAGCCTCTAAAGTCTCTCTGATACTCCTGCGAGCCTCAGAGTTACGCAGTACTATTTCAGATTCGGTTTTCTCGCGTCTCGGACGCAGAAAGTTGTCTTTGAAAATGCTTTTGACCGGACTGTTTCTCTGCTTGTCGCTACTGATCAAGCCGTAGTTTTTGTTAATGTCGTTCTTGCTGGGCGACTGAGTGCGTTTCACGTAATCCGTCAACACCGGTTCACCGGTGGTCTTTTTAGCCAAACCGGCGTCGGAACCCCTGCGATTATTGAAAATACCGCTGGATCTGGCGTTTTTATCGATAAAAATGGCCGAGTGTCTGGCACTCATGGGGAAGAAGTCCGAATTCTCCCTGCGAAAGCCCCTAAAGAACGGATTGGTGATCTTGGAATCGCTATCCATGCGCCTGTGACCGTGGGACTTCTTCTCGTCCTCCTTGCCGGCGACGCTCTTTCGCGCCGATATCGGCGTGCTACTTTTCGGCGGATTGTTGTTCGGGCCGTTAGTGCTGCGTTTCGTGCTCGGGAAAAACTTGTCAAAGTCCCAGTCTTTCAGCAGCGTCGCCTCGTCGATATCCTCGACTTTTTTCGATAGACTGGCCGCCGACTGCTGTCATTTTGAACAAAAAATTATTCACACAAATGCGCAGTGGAAGGCCGTGTAAAATTCAACTCCACTTTACACAACCCCCACTGCAGGCAAAACAAAATCCCACGTATAAAATAAAAACCGATATTTACAACACTCATCCGGGTAAACGTAAACCAACGCCCACACTTACCTTTCTCATCACCAACGTCTTGTCTTGGGTTTCGTCGTCGTCGGGGGTGGGTGGCAAAGGCCTGTTGGGTGCGCTACCCGAACTGGAACCGGATCCGGTGGCGCCCGGACTGGACACGCCCGCCGGACTCTCGGCTACCACGCCGAGACCGGCCCTGTAAGCAAACTCGGGACTAACAGAAACAAAAAAATAAAAGAAAAACAAACGGGAATAAAGCGGGGGTAATAAATTATTGTTAGTGGTCTCCTTGGCATGTTGAGTTACTAGCTTTACACAGATAAGTTACTTACAGTGGCTTGGGTGGGTCGCTGGCCAACAGAGTGCCGTCGTTCCGGACCCGACCGTTGTCTTCCGGTTCGGAGTCCGTTTCGCTGTCGACGAGACTGTCGATGTTGTTGCCGCTGTTCGCCTGGTTGGGCGTCGAGTGATTGCTGGCGCTGCTCGGCGTCGACACGTTGTTGTTGTTGACCGACGACGATTGCTTGTTGTTTCGGTTGTTGCGAGGTGGCGCCTCGGGTTGGTTCGTCTGCTGGACGCCCAGCTCGTTCAGATGGGCGGCGAGAGCGTCGAGTTCCTGTGCACACAGAACACTTGTTAAACTTTGATATTCATAAAAGAGGAACAACTATCCAAAGTCTAGGATTTATTCTCCTAAAAGCAAATTAAAATTATACATGTATATATGCATCACATACATCCTCCATCATTTTAAAATATCTATCCATCAGTACACAAAGACTTGGGAGTGCCTCAATTATATGACTCATATATACATTTACTTTTGTTAGTAGACACACAAAATGAACAAAGACTATGAAAAAAGTGCTTGGTTGTGTGTTGGTTTTAGTATTTCTGAGTTCTGTGAACAACCTACCTCAGGTTTACGTGCTGCTGCGCCCTATGGTGATAGTTGTGTGAAACATGGACATGAAATAAAACAAAGAATAGCCAAATTAGAGGAAAGCGGTGCTACCAAAAAAAAAATTATGAATTAGAAAGCACGGCGATGTTCAAACATATGCAAAATTCCAACATCAATCATATTTTGCATATGTTGTTCAACTACAAACAAATAAATATTGTTAAGTGGACAACACAAGTAGATCTACTAGGCGAAAACTTTATTTGTTGTGAACTGTGATGGAAACAGATTAACCCTGTTAAAATTAACTATTAAATCATTTACACACCATAGGTTTGAACATGTTCTGCGACTGAGAGTTTCTCTGTTGCTGCTGAGGCTGTTGCGGTCTTGAGCCGAAATTATTATCTGGAGGTGGTGGCAGTGGTCTAAAATATAATACGTATGATCAGAAAATTGTATCACAAAAGTACGTTTATTATTCTAATTACCGTCTTGGTGGAGCAGGTTCTGGTACAACGATGGTCCTTTGTGGAATTGGCGGTCTGGCAGGCGGACCCGGTTCGGGAATTTCTTCCCTGTCTTTGTTCTTGCCACTCCTAAAACAATTTATTTTAATAAATCTGTACAGGAATGTTTCAAAATTTCATTTTTATTTTGTTTTAATAATGTAAAATTTTATCGATAGAGAATTTTAAATTGTTTAATGTCTTGAAAATTGTAATATTTCACTTTTTTTTAAGAATTTCACTCTCAAACTTGAAAATGTCTCAAAAACTCGTAAAATAATACTTAGAATAATTCTCTTTTCAGTTATTTCAGGAACTTTCATGATTTATACTTAAAATTGATGAGAATGAGAATTTCTGATAATTTTTGTTCAAAAGTTTTCGATTCTTTCAGAAACTTTCATTATTTATACTTTACATTATATTTTTGATCCAAAATTTTCAAAAAATATGAAAATTGTTGAAAATTTTTATTTACACCTTTTCAATTCCTTTAAAATCTTCATGATTTATATTTATTATTATTATATTTTTAATAAACAATTTCCTAAAAACAATATTTTTTGACAAATTTTGTTCAAAACTTTTAAATTCTTTGAAAAACATTCAAGATTTATACTTAAAATTATGTTTTTGATGCAAAATTTTCAAAAAACATTGGAATTTCTGATAATTTTTATTTAAAACTTTTCAAAAAACATGAGAATTCTTGATAATTTTTGTTTAAACCTTTTCAATTCCTTCAGAATTTTTATGATTTATACATAAAATCATATTTTTAATAAATAATTTCGTAAAAACGTGAGAATTTTTGACAATTTTTGTTCAAAACTTTTCAATTCTTTGAGAAACTTTCAAGATTTAAACTTAAAATTATATTTTCAATATAAAATTTTCAAAAAACATGGGAATTTCTGATAATTTTTCAATCCTTTCACAAACTTTCATAATTTATTCTTAAAATTATATTTTTGATCTAAAATTTTCAAAAAACATGATAATTCTTGAAAATTTTTGTTTAAATCTGTTCAATTCCTTCAGAATTTTCATGATTTGTACTAAAATTATATTTTTATTAAACAATTTCCTAAAAACATGAGAATTTTTGACAAGTTTTGTTCAAAACATTTTAATTCATTGAGGAACTTTCAAGATATATACTTATAATTAGGTTTTCGATGTAAAATTTTCAAGAAACGTGGGATTTTCTGATAATTTTTGTTTAAAATATTTCAATTCTTTGAAAAACCTTCATGATTTATTCTTAAAATTATGTTTTTGATCTAAAATTTTCAAAAAACATGAGAATTCTTGGTAATTTTTGTTTAAACCTTTTCAATTCCTTCAGAATTTTTATGATTTATACTTAAAATTTAAATTTTTAATAAACAATTTCCTAAAAACATGAGCATTTTTGACAACTTTTGTTCAAAACTTTTCAATTCTTCGAGAAACTTTCACGGTTTATAATTATTATTTATTATTTAAAATTATATTTTTTATCTAAAATTTTCAAAAAACATTTCAACAATTTTCATGATTTTTACTTAAAATTATATTTTTAATAAAGAATTTTCTGAAAACATGAGAATTTTTTACAATTTTTATACAAAACTTTCATAACTCATACCTAAAATTTAATATAATAATATTTTAATAGAAATGTCCTAAAATATGAGTACTTTTGATAACTTTTGTTTAAAACTTTTCATTATTTCAATTTTTCACATTTATCCTTAAAATTATAAAGTTTTAATGAAAGATTTTCCAAAAGATCTAATTTCATAGAAAATTTCCCAAGTGTGAGAAATGTTTAATACTGTTCTTTTTTTTAAATTGTTTTCGAATATTTCTCTTAAATATGTAGATTTTTGAGTCTGACAGTAAAAACTAGAAAATTTTGTTTCTTTTCCACTCTGCAAGTTTGCTTTTGAAAAGCTTCTGGATAACATATTGTAGTCATCCAAGCCATGATCTTATTAATGATACCTTGGCGGTGGTTCAACAGCCTGGCTAAGGGTGCGTCCCTCCTGTATCTGCTGGAAGTTACGTCGCAGAGTGTCGCCGCCTGGCGCCTGAACGATGCTACTGGGCTCGCCGGCCGTCTGCGGGTCCTCCTCCTCGTTCTCCGAGCCGGAGTAGCGATAGTCCTCGCGCTCCTTCTCCTGTTTCCGCTTCTTGCACCTGTCGATATGGTCCTTGAGCTGTATCCTGACCTGCCGTTCGGTCGGTTGGTCCCTGATGAACGGGTGCTTGAGCAGTTGCTCGGTGTACGGTCGGTCGTGGTAGTCCTTCACTAATACTGTTTCGATGAACGTTTGGAACTTCTTGTTCCATTTGCGGCTCTTCAGCCGCGGCGGCGGGTTGCGGGGTATCAGGAATAAGGCTCGCATCGGGTGCAGCTCGCACAACGGCGGCTGTGACTCGGCCATTTCTAATGCTGTAAATCACGTAAAAACGACTTCAGTTGATTCATGCGTTCTGCAGTTAAATTATGATTTTGGCACAACACCAACAGTTGTGACTCCAACTCAACAACAGCATTGTTTGGTTTCGTAAAACGAGGAAATGGAACGAATATCTTATAATTTAACCACTTGAATTGGTCATGCCGGAAACGTTGCGGTTTTTGTGCAGATAAATGTTAATCACCCGAAATTAATCAACAGTGTAGGTTTTACCTGTAATTCCTAGTGACCATAAATCGCTACGATTGTCGTAGGTAGCCTCGGGGTTTTCATCACAGGCAATGACTTCTGGCGCCATCCAATACGGGGTACCTATGAATGTGTTCCGACGGCCTATTGTCCTATCTAATTGGGCGGACACACCGAAGTCCACTGCAAATAAAAATCATTTAGTTAAACGACATAAAACCACTTTAGGTAATTAAAAATGTATATATTTACCAGTATTATGTATTAAATACTATTTCGCATTAATTAAGTTGATTAAACCTGTTTTAAAAGACTTATTAACGTAACGAAGACTGAGTATTCATTTTTTTTTACTATTATTAATCATTAATTTATGTCCATTTAATATGGGTAATGACTGCCAGTTCTCACAGATGTGCTGGAAACAAGGTCCACATACTTCTGTGACTTCTATTTATAAAAACATGTACTATATTTTACCTATTAAGCCAATAATTGCTTTATTTTGATTTAATTTCACGTTCAAATTTAAATATTATTAAAAACTTTGTTCACAATTAGTAATATTTGAAGAGTAATTTACAAAAAAAAATATTTGTGTCTTAAAATCTAATATTTTCTGAATAATTATGAAATTTTGATAATTTTTTCCTTGTAATAGAAAAAAATTAGGCAAAATTTTATCAAAAAATGTGCAATTTTCACGATTATATTGTAAAATTAAAGAATTTGGAAGGAAAATTGATTAAAAAATATGAGAATTTTAAGTTTTACTCCATAAATTAGTAAAATTCTCAATGTAATTCAAAATTCAGTAAATTATGGAAAAATTTAAGCACTGAAAAATTACTGAAACATTTAATTTTAATCAATTAATGAGTATCGTTTTCTGATTTTATCAAAATTATTTTAATCAAATCTTGGTGATTTGCGCCTTAAAATCTAATATTTTCTGATTAATTATGAAATTTTGATAATTTTTGTCCTGTAATTGTAAAAAATTAGACAAAATTTTAACCAAAAATGTGCTATTTTAACGATTATATTGTAAAATAGAAACATTTTGTGGGATGTGTTAATATTAATGTTAAATACCCATTACTTTTCTTATCAAATTAAAGAATTTATTTAAAATATGAGAATTTTAAGTTTTACCCCATAAATTAGTAAAATTCTCAGTGCTTAAATTATGGAAAAATTTAAGCACTGAAAAATTACTGAAACATTTAATTTTAATCAATTAATGAGTATCGTTTTCTGATTTTATCAAAATTATTTTAATCTTGGCGATTTGTGCCTTAAAATCTAATATTTTCTGATTAATTATGAAATTTTGATAATTTTTGTCCTGTAATTGAAAAAAAAAATAGACAAAATTTTATCCAAAAATGTGTTATTTTAACGATTATATTGTAAAATAGAAACATTTTGTGGGATGTGTTAATATTAATGTTAAATACTGATTACTTTTCTTATCAAATTAAAGAATTTGGAAGGAAATTTGATTAAAAATATGAGAATTTTATGTTTTACGCTTTAAATTAGTAAAATTTTGGATATTTACATAATGTAAGCACTGAAAAAATTACTGAAACATTCAATTTTAATCAATTAATCAGTATCGTTTTCTGATTTGATCAAAATTACTATAATCTTGGTGATTTGTGCCCTAAAATCAAATATTTTCTAATAAATTATGAAATTTTAATAATTATAACCTTGTAATTGTAAAAATGTTAAGCAAAAGTGTGGAATTTTAAAGATTATATTGCAAAATTAAAAAAAATTGTGGACTATATTGGTCACTTTTTATATTACAATTAATCGTCGAGAAAAATAAAATTTTGATAATAACTACATAATTGAGAAAAAGAGTCTTTTTGTGCCACATAAATGGTTAATTTATAACGATTTAATATGGGAAATAACTGTTGGTTCTCACAGAGGAATGTTAAACAAGGTCTACGTACTTGTACGAGTTCAATTAATAAAATCACGGACTTTTTATTCAATAACTGCGGAATGATGTAACAAAAACAATATGAAGCCAATAATTACCAGCTTTTGATTCAATTTCCAATTAACTTTTAATATTATTCAACATCCGGGAATCCGGCTCTCGAACCGGAGAGAGCGTTTCAATTAACGGCACCTCTTTTGTGAGCGAACAAAAACGCGTCCGTACCTAATTTGATTTCGGCGTTGTCCGTCAAAAGGACGTTTTGTCCCTTGATGTCCCTGTGTATGACTTTGTTGGAGTGTAAGTATGAGAGGCCCCTCAACATCTCCCTGCTTATGTACGCGATCCATTCCTCCTTCAGCGACTGGCCCTTCGTCGACTTCACCAAATCCGTCACCGAACCTGAAATAATAATTAAGTAAGTTGATGTTGATGTAAATTAATTGGCGGCTGAAATTTTTCAAGTGGTCGCCGACAGTTATGCGTTCGAATCAAACGAAAATCGAATTCGACCGATGATTTGTGTTGCATTTCGTACAAACAACGCCAACCGTACGCTAACATAAATAAATAAAACGTAAAAACGGAGGCTTATTTTTAGGATTTTCGACGGTGAACGCTTCAACGCCGTTTTCCATATGACACGTGAAATTCTCTAATTATTTTAACGCGTCAAAAGACAATTCAATTACTTGCGAATTAATTTATCGTTTGCCGGTTGCTATATGGCAACTTACAATTGAATTTCTGAGATAACAGTCAGGTAAGTAATTGGACATGTTTTACCAGTTTCTATATTTAGGATCGGCTCTTTTTTTATGAATAATTTTAATATTCATACTGTATGAAACTCGTGTATTTATTAACTGCAACAAGTTGTTCATGAATTATGCATCTTGAACATAATAATTTGAAATCTCTATAAGAAAACAGTTCCCATATAAATTAAGGAAACTATTTGCGAATTAATAGACTGTAAACAGTTTATTTTTTGTCTAAATTTTATACTGGTATCAAAGAAGAAATGAGTTTATTATGACGATAAATGATTTCTTTAGAAATCGATCCTTTATACTGAAACTAAATTTAAACGAAAAACGTATGTGTAACATAAATATTTGTATCAAGTGGACAAAGTCAATAAAAATGACTGTTAATGAAACATAAATTCAGTTTAGAAAATTTTATTTCCTCCACTTTGGAAATCTTTTTATATAATTTCTACTAATTTTTCAGAAATTATTGATAAATCATTGGTTGTTGTGGTATATTCACATTTCTTTTAAGGGTGTCTAATATACTATTATATTATTAATTTTCAAAAAATTAATACAAATTGTGTATAAACCTAAAAATATTACCGTGGGATATCCACATATTTTTTTATTTATCAATTTTCTTATTAAATAATTTAATTATTTCAATTTTATAAAATATTCTTAAGTCTGGTTGTCGTGGAATATCTTCCACATTTTTTAATATTTTTTATAACCCCTTCTAAACTCAATTTATATTTTTATATTTAAAAATATTAGAAATGAATGTTTTCAATAAAAATTAAAATTATATATATATTTATTTCTATTACTATTATTATATATTTTGTTGCCAAATACTTTCAAAAAGTTAATATTAATTCTGTATATTCCTGAATATATGTGTACAGTTCAATTTTATAGAATATTCTCAACCTGATTATCGTGAGATATTCTCCACATTTTTTAATACTTTTTATAAACCCTACTGAAGTCAATTTATATTTTTATATTTAAAAATATTAGAAATGAATGTTTTCAAATGAAAACTACATTTTTTTAATTAATAAAAAAATATTTAATAAGTTAAATTGTTCTTAATTAGTGATTATATAATTTTTTTCAAAGATAAAAACCAAAAAAAGAGATTTAAAAAAACTGATGTCTTATAAATAATTAGTTAGAGATTTTTGAAATTTTCTATATATACTACAGAATTAGTAAATAAAATATTAAATGATTGTAGAAATAAAAATATAAAATAAAATTATACGTAAATACCACATATATTTATTTCTATTACTATTATTATATATTTTGTTGCCAAATACTTTCAAAAAGTTAATATTAATTCTGTATATTCCTAAACATATGTGTACTGTTCAATTTTATAGAATATTCTTAACCTGATTATCGTGGGATATCCTCCACATTTTTTAATATTTTGTTGTAAACTCTACTGAAGTCAATTTATATTTTTATATTTAAAAATTAAAATTATTCTTAATTAGTGATTATATAATTTTTTTCAAAGATAAAAAAAAAAGAGATTTAAAAAAACTGACGTCTTATAAATAATTGGTTAGAGATTTTTGAAATTTTCTATATATACTACAGAATTAGTAAATAAAATATTAAATGATTGTAGAAATAAAAATATAAAATAAAATTATACGTAAATACCACATATATTTATTTCTATTACTATTATTATATATTTTGTTGCCAAATACTTTCAAAAAGTTAATATTAATTCTGTATATTCCTAAACATATGTGTACAGTTCAATTTTATAGAATATTCTTAACCTGATATTGTCGTGGGATATCCTCCACATTTTTAATACTTTTTATAAACTCTACTGAAGTCAATTTATATTTTTATATTTAAAAATATTAGAAATGAATGTTTTCAAGTGAAAACTACATTTTTTAATTAATAAAAAAATATTTAATAAGATAAATTGTTCTTAATTAGTGATAATATAATTTTTTTCAAAGATAAAAACCAAAAAAAGGGATTAAAAAATCTGACGTCTTATAAATAATTGGTCAGATTTTTGAAATTTTCTATCTATACTACAGAATTAGTAAATAAAATATTAAATGATTATAGAAATAAAAATTAAAAATTAAATTATACGTATAATGCCACATATATTTATTTCTATTACTATTATTATATATTTTGTTGCCAAATACTTTGAAAAAGTTAATATTAATTCTGTATATTCCTAAACATATGTGTACTGTTCAATTTTATAGAATATTCGTAACCTGATTTTGTCGTGGGATATCCTCCACATTTTTAATACTTTTTTATAAACTCTACTGAAGTCAATTTATATTTTTATATTTAAAAATATTAGAAATTAATGTTTTCAAGTGAAAACTACATTTTTTAATTAATAAAAAAATATTTAATAAGATAAATTGTTCTTAATTAGTGATATTGCAATTTTTTTCAAAGATAAAAACCAAAAAAAAAAAAATAATAAATAAAATATTAAATGATTATAGAAATAAAAATTAAAAATAAAATTATACGTATAATAGCACATATTTTTATTTCTATTACTATTATTATATATTTTGTTGCCAAATACTTTCAAAAAGTTAATATTAATTCTGTATATTCCTAAACATATGTGTACAGTTCAATTTTATAGAATATTCTTAACCTGATTTTGTCGTGGGATATCCTCCACATTTTTAATACTTTTTTATAAACCCTACTGAAGTCAATTTGTATTTTTATATTTAAAAACTACATTTTTTAATTAATAAAAAAATATTTAATAAGATAAATTGTTCTTAATTAGTGATAAAATAATTTTTTTCAAAGATAAAAACCAAAAAAAGGGATTTAAAAAAAATGACGTCTTATAAATAATTGGTCACAGATTTTTGATATTTTCTATATATACTACAGAATTAGTAAATAAAATATTAAATGATTGTAGAAATAAAAATTAAAAATAAAATTATACGTATAATACCACATACATTTATTTCTATTACTATTATTATATATTTTGTTGCCAAATACTTTCAAAAAGTTTTGTTCAAAAGATAAAAACAAAAAAATAAGTTTTTATTTTGAAAAGAAAACTTGAAATTCTCAGACATTAAAAAGGTCGAAGAAAGAAAATAAAATTATAACCACACATATTTTCTTGTTAATTCAATAAAAAGATGTTATTGGTCCAAATCGCCGATTTAGACTGGTTTTTTACCTGCACCGCAATATTCCATGACCAGCCAGAGTTGGTCGTCCTTCCCTGGTGGCGATTTCTTGATGAACGCCCCATAATAGGTGGCGATGTTCCTGTGATCCGAATACCGCTTCAGCACGTTGATTTCCAATTTGATCTCCTCCTCCTCGTCCTCCGTCACGTCCATCACCTTTATGGCGGCCAGTTGACCTGTTTTCGTGTGCCGACCCTACAAAAACAAAAACGGGGGGGATCAATAAAATCCGTCCGAATGCCAGGAATTTCCTTGACTAGTTTTACTGTCCTACGGTTAATTATATTTGTAATTAAAGTAGCAAAAAGTCGTTAAAATCACGGTTCTTCCGCCAACGTCGCCGTTCGCATGATGGCAAGGCGAAATCACCAGGTTATTGTCTGTGACAAATTGAGATTGTCTCCGAATCTGTCGTCGGGTGAATGTATTTTTATTATTGCTCGTAAAACGTCGGTTTTATCAACAAATGTATGACCCTCCGTTCCTGTACCCTTTGCGTTTCCGGCCCGTTCTGATAATTCCGGATATCTTAATAGACGCAACAAGTTCTTTAACATCTGTACTAATTCACCGCAGTCAAAACTATAATAAAATGTGATGCCAATTAGAATAAGTCTGTTTTATATTCAGGAAGTGAGCTTAAAATGCCCCGTTTACGTGCTCTTCTGAACATGTTATAAATTACATATTTTATCTTGATATATCGGCTATAAAATGAATCACTTTGTCATAAAAATTAAAACTGATTCATAATGGTTTATATAAAAATAACTGACTTATTTGCATAGGACGATAAAACGTAATTTAATATTCCTGGTAATATAAATTATTGCACAGATTCACACGACTTATCTTCAGATATTTATGGATTTCCAGATTTATTTATCTGATTTCAACTGAAAAATAATCAATGGGTGGAGAAATTTGATACTGGCTTATCCGTATTTATATTTATGTGTGTAAATAATATTAATTTACGTTTCACCTGCATAAAAAAGCCAAATTTGTTACACAAATACTCCTTTATGACAGGTAAAACGAAGGAAATAAAATTTTCGACGGTCTCGCCAAGGTAACGAGACAGCTGATATTTTTATTCCGATGCAGAATACGTGGAAACGCTTCCTGAAACCGACAATAAATACATACGATGGAATTATGACCGGAATAAATTAGAGTTCGACCCGTCCATTTTATGACGGAATTATGTTAATAACGCATCCATATCCGGATATCGACGTTTATGTTGTTTTTCGATAAAAACACGATGTGATTTCGATTTACGACGGGGTAAATTTCAATCCTTGTCTATATTCGGGGTGGAATTTTCGACGTTTCGGGGATGACGAACGCGGCGCAATTTTTTGCGGATCAAAGTTCAAAGCGTGGAAGGCACGATATCGGAGCTCAATTTGGGTTTTTTTTAGAGCAGATTGTTTGCGTCTTTTCTTTCTACATTTTCTTGCAATTTAGAAGTGTCTGAGCGTACAGTTTACTTGATTATATCGTCGGGTTTTGTGATATCGATGTCTAGACGCTTTAATTCAGTGAAAATTGAGTAAAAGCAATCAAAACAATTAGTAGGTTATTTATTTTATTACAAGTCAAAAACTATGAAAAAGAAAAAGGAATTTGAAACTCGTACTCATTAAAGTTCATATATATTCTTACTAATTATATTTAAAACTTTTTGTTATAATAAGTAATAGCTCAATAAGTAACCAACTATCCTACACATATTTTTCCTATAAAAGTTCAGAATTACTGATAAATTTTATTTCAAACTAAATAAATAATGGGGGATCAAAATGTGACCAGTAATCCTGTATTTACCCTTCGTAGATGATGATATATGTACACCACTGTATTTATAAGTATGTTTCATAAAAATTCAGAAATAATCTTATAAATTTTAATTAAAACTTTTGTTTGTATCTCTTATAACAAAATAAATAATAGGGGATCAAAATGTGACCAATAATCCTGCATATACCCTTCGTAGATGAAGATATACGTACACCACTGTATTTATAAGTATGTTTCATAAAAATTCAGAAATAATATTATAAATTTTAATTAAAACTTTTGTTTGTATCTCTTATAACAAAATAAATAATAGGGGATAAAAATGTGACCAATAATCCTGCATATACCCTTCGTAGATGAAGATATACGTACACCACTGTATTTATAAGTATGTTTCATAAAAATTCAGAAATAATATTATAAATTTTAATTAAAACTTTTGCTTGTATCTCTTATAACAAAATAAATAATAGGGGATCAAAATGTGACCAATAATCCTGTATATACCCTTCGTCAATGAAGATATATGTACTCCTCTGTAATTTTAAGTATGTTTGTTTCACAAAAATTCAGAAATAATATTATAAATTTTAATTAAAACTTTTGCTTGTATCTCTTATAACAAAATAAATAATAGGGGATCAAAATGTGACCAATAATCCTGTATATACCCTTCGTCAATGAAGATATATGTACTCCTCTGTAATTTTAAGTATGTTTGTTTCACAAAAATTCAGAAATAATATTATAAATTTTAATTAAAACTTTTGTTTGTATCTCTTATAACAAGATAAATAATAGGGGATCAAAATGTGACCAATAATCCTGCATATACCCTTCGTAAATGAAGATATACGTACACCACTGTGTTTATAAGTATGTTTCATAAAAATTCAGAAATAATATTATAAATTTTAATTAAAACTTTTGTTTGTATCTCTTATAACAAAATAAATAATAGGGTATTAAAATGTGACCAATAATCCTGTATATACCCTTCGAGAATGATGATATATGTACACCACTGTATTTATAAGTATGTTTCATAAAAACTCAGAAATAATATTATAAATTTTAATTAAAATTTTTTGTTTGTATCTTTTATAACAAAATAAATAATAGGGGATCAAAATGTGACCAATTATTCTGTATATACCCTTCGTCCATGAAGATATATGTACACCACTGTATTTGTAAGTATGTTTCATAAAAACTCAGAAATAATATTATAAATTTTAATTAAAACTTTTATTTGTATCTTTTATAACAAAATAAATAATAGGAGATCAAAATGTGACTAATAATCCTGTATATACCCTTCGAGGATGATGATATATGTACACCACTGTATTTGTAAGTATGTTTCATAAAAACTCAGAAATAATATTATAAATTTTAATTAAAACTTTTATTTGTATCTCTTATAACGAAATAAATAATAGGGGATCAAAATATGACCAATAATTCTGTATATACCCTTCGTAGATGATGATGTATGTATACCACTGTATTTATAAGTATGTTTCATAAAAATTCAGAAATAATATTATAAATTTTAATTAAAACTTTTGCTTGTATCTCTTATAACAAAATAAATAATAGGGGATCAAAATGTGACCAATAATCCTGTATATACCCTTCGTCAATGAAGATATATGTACTCCTCTGTAATTTTAAGTATGTTTGTTTCACAAAAATTCAGAAATAATATTATAAATTTTAATTAAAACTTTTGTTTGTATCTCTTATAACAAGATAAATAATAGGGGATCAAAATGTGACCAATAATCCTGCATATACCCTTCGTAAATGAAGATATACGTACACCACTGTGTTTATAAGTATGTTTCATAAAAATTCAGAAATAATATTATAAATTTTAATTAAAACTTTTGTTTGTATCTCTTATAACAAAATAAATAATAGGGTATTAAAATGTGACCAATAATCCTGTATATACCCTTCGAGAATGATGATATATGTACACCACTGTATTTATAAGTATGTTTCATAAAAACTCAGAAATAATATTATAAATTTTAATTAAAATTTTTTGTTTGTATCTTTTATAACAAAATAAATAATAGGGGATCAAAATGTGACCAATTATTCTGTATATACCCTTCGTCCATGAAGATATATGTACACCACTGTATTTGTAAGTATGTTTCATAAAAACTCAGAAATAATATTATAAATTTTAATTAAAACTTTTATTTGTATCTTTTATAACAAAATAAATAATAGGGGATCAAAATGTGACTAATAATCCTGTATATACCCTTCGAGGATGATGATATATGTACACCACTGTATTTGTAAGTATGTTTCATAAAAACTCAGAAATAATATTATAAATTTTAATTAAAACTTTTATTTGTATCTCTTATAACGAAATAAATAATAGGGGATCAAAATATGACCAATAATTCTGTATATACCCTTCGTAGATGATGATGTATGTATACCACTGTATTTATAAGTATGTTTAATAAAAATTCACAAATAATGTTATAAATTTTAATTAAAACTTTTGTTTGTATCTCTTATAACAAAATAAATAATAGGGGATCAAAATGTGACCAGTAATCCTGTATATACCCTTCGTAGATGAAGATATATGTACACCACTGTATTTATAAGCATGTTTCATAAAAAATCAGAAATAATGCTACAAATTTTAATTAAAACTTTTGTTTGTATCCCTTTTAACAAAATAAATAATAGGGGATCAAAATGTGACCAATAATCCTGTATATACCCTTCGTCAATGAAGATATATGTACTCCTCTGTAATTTTAAGTATGTTTGTTTCACAAAAATTCAGAAATAATATTATAAATTTTAATTAAAACTTTTGTTTGTATCTCTTATAACAAGATAAATAATAGGGGATCAAAATGTGACCAATAATCCTGCATATACCCTTCGTAAATGAAGATATACGTACACCACTGTGTTTATAAGTATGTTTCATAAAAATTCAGAAATAATATTATAAATTTTAATTAAAACTTTTGTTTGTATCTCTTATAACAAAATAAATAATAGGGTATTAAAATGTGACCAATAATCCTGTATATACCCTTCGAGAATGATGATATATGTACACCACTGTATTTATAAGTATGTTTCATAAAAACTCAGAAATAATATTATAAATTTTAATTAAAATTTTTTGTTTGTATCTTTTATAACAAAATAAATAATAGGGGATCAAAATGTGACCAATTATTCTGTATATACCCTTCGTCCATGAAGATATATGTACACCACTGTATTTGTAAGTATGTTTCATAAAAACTCAGAAATAATATTATAAATTTTAATTAAAACTTTTATTTGTATCTTTTATAACAAAATAAATAATAGGGGATCAAAATGTGACTAATAATCCTGTATATACCCTTCGAGGATGATGATATATGTACACCACTGTATTTGTAAGTATGTTTCATAAAAACTCAGAAATAATATTATAAATTTTAATTAAAACTTTTATTTGTATCTCTTATAACGAAATAAATAATAGGGGATCAAAATATGACCAATAATTCTGTATATACCCTTCGTAGATGATGATGTATGTATACCACTGTATTTATAAGTATGTTTAATAAAAATTCACAAATAATGTTATAAATTTTAATTAAAACTTTTGTTTGTATCTCTTATAACAAAATAAATAATAGGGGATCAAAATGTGACCAGTAATCCTGTATATACCCTTCGTAGATGAAGATATATGTACACCACTGTATTTATAAGCATGTTTCATAAAAAATCAGAAATAATGCTACAAATTTTAATTAAAACTTTTGTTTGTATCCCTTTTAACAAAATAAATAATAGGGGATCAAAATGTGACCAACAATTCTGTATATACCCTTCGTAGATGAAGATATATGTACTCCTCTGTATTTTTAAGTATTTTTCACAAAAATTCAGAAATAATATTATAAATTTTAATTAAAACTTTTGTCTGCATCTCTTATAACAAAATAAATAATAGGGGATCAAAATTTGAGCAATAACCTTGAGGGTAATAGGCACTAACTGAGGAAGATTTAAAATTTAAACTGAAATGAAAAATATTCAATTTAATCAACAGTTTTTCGTCTTAAATAGAACAAAATGTAACATTTAAACAACACTATTTAACATTTGATGGTTAAGATAAAGGACCATACATGTGTAAAATAGGATAAACGAATTTAAAATTCCGAAAAAAATGGGACATTTAAATATATTAGAATCTTCCTCTGACAAAATTTAGACGAAATAATATCTCGGTCAAGTTTTACGTGTGGTAAGACAACAGCAAGTGGAATTAATCTCCATATTCAGTTTAAAATTTACAGTTAGGTTGACTCACTTTCAAGATTAATCAACTTTAGATCTGAAATGGACACGAATAATAAAAATAAAGGCTAAATATAACTAAATGGAATTAACGATTAGATGTGTTTTATGAATTATTCACAATTAATTAACATATACATCAAAATGTCTGGTGCATTCAGTAAGTAATTATCGTAATAATATTGATTGTGTGGTTAAATATGAAATTCTGTAGATAAACACTCTATATTAATTAGTTTTAAGTGCTAAACATTGAAATATTTGTAGCATTAAATATAATAACATAATCTAAAATAAGCACAAACACCGACAAGTTTATAATTATCTTTTACTTGTAATTTAAAATGAATTTATAGATGAGAGATTATCTCTTATTATTGGTTTAATCTTTTGTTCATTCTGTATACTAATTTCAAGCAAACAACAACAACTTCGATTAGTTCTGAGGCACGTTTTGTTGTTATTTGTCCAATCTTTTGAAATAATTGAGAAACGTTCAAAGAAAACGTTTTCTTGCATTATCCAATATACAATAAACAACACAGCGTTTATTTCATGGTAGATTCCCGCTGAAACTGTTATTTGGAGATATTTAATGCATAAATCCCTATAAAATAAACGTTCGAAGATAATTTTTACAGTTGTTCTCGCATTCCCAACTGGTCTGTCAGGTTTTCGGCGTCCACGTTACGAAACACTCGCCTTAAATCACCGAAACGATCCAATCGACACATTCTCCTAATAAATTAAGGGTCTGTTTAGGGAGACCCGTCCCCGCATTATCAATACTCGCGTGGTCGTCCGGGATTTTCTAAAAATAAACGCTGGAAAATGCAAATCGTTCTCTGTTAGGACGACAGTTTGTTGAGCAATCACACCCCCTCGGCCCGACAAACACACTCGCACACCCCGTTAATTGAATTAAACGCGGACGTAATCCTGTTATTTTACGCTAGCAGCTTCATTTAATTTTTATCCTGATGACAGGACGCCTACGTTTCGCACGGCGACAGAAAAATCGTTTGGTCCGACAATCGATGCAGGGTGATTAATAGACCGCGGTGCACGTTTTACGGATCCGTTGGATTCAACTGTGTGAATAATGTCGTGTTAGCGAGCCAGAAAACTGCATCTAACTAATGTTTCGAATACTTGTGTGACGAATTTTTATGTAACTCCGGATGTGATTAATCGATAACAAGAATTTTTTTTATTCCATATAACCAATTGATATTAAGATATCCAGACAAAACAGGACATTTTCAGTAAACAGTTAAACTATTCTGCGTATAATATTTTTTATTAACTTTATGTACAAAAAATTGAGATGATGATACCTTTTTACTAAATATTTTTATAACTTCTCTAAATAAAACCGTAGTTCATTATGTTATTTTTGACTTAAAAAGAAGCGTTGATTGCATAAATTAATATTAATCATCCTAAATATACATTTAAGTCTGTCAGTACTTTAACCAGACATTTAAATCTATAAAAAGAATGTAGTACTACGAAATATATACAGCTCCTGTAACCTAATGGCTTCTACGTAAATCTAGTTTTTAAAGTTTTAAAATTATCCAACAATCAAATATAATTTTATTTAAAAAAATAAAGAAATACTTGTGCAACATTATTCTTTTTCGATTTGATGATTATATTGAATTTATATACACAAAGTAGGACTCAACACACCTTTCTGTCAGTAAAATTGATGTTGACATGAAAAAAGAGAGTTTAAATTAATATTAATCATACTAAATTTACATTTAAATCAATCTGTCAGGGCTACAAACAAATATTTCAATCTACAAAAAAAAAGAATGCAGTTCTATAAAATATTTATATGCACAACCTTCAATCATTGACTCAACTATTTCCTTAATTTCTTTTTTCTAAATTTGTTTACAAATCATTTCAAAATTATCCAATTATCAGGAATTATCCTATTAATAAATAAATAATATTTATGCAAAGCAGAGTGTTAAACAGTTTTTATCCAACAAATTTTTAATTATTTAAATTAATATTAATAGTCCTAAATTTATTAATCAGTGCTATAAAATTTATTTCACATCTATAAAACGTATGCAGTTCTTTAAAATGAACTCAACACACCTTTCTGTCAGTAAAATTGAAGTTCATTATGTTTCAACTTGAAAAAAGAGTATTTAAATTAATATTAATCATACTAAATTTATATTTAAATCAGTTTGTCAGGGCTACAAACAAATGTTTCAATCTACAAAAAAAAAGAATGCAGTTCTATAAAATATTTATATGCACAACCTTCAATCATTGACTCAACTATTTCCTTAATTTCTTTTTTCTAAATTTGTTTACAAATCATTTCAAAATTATCCAATTATCAGGAATTATCCTATTAATAAATAAATAATATTTATGCAAAGCAGAGTGTTAAACAGTTTTTATCCAACAAATTTTTAATTATTTAAATTAATATTAATAGTCCTAAATTTATTAATCAGTGCTATAAAATTTATTTCACATCTATAAAACGTATGCAGTTCTTTAAAATGAACTCAACACACCTTTCTGTCAGTAAAACTGAAGTTCATTATGTTTTAACTTGAAAAAAGAGTATTTAAATTAATATTAATCATACTAAATTTACATTTAAATCAGTTTGTCAGGGCTACAAACAAATGTTTCAATCTACAAAAAAAAAAGAATGCAGTTCTATAAAATATTTATATGCACAACCTTCAATCATTGACTCAACCATTTCCTTAATCACTCTTTTCTAAATATTCAACAAACAACAATTAGCAATTATCTTATTAATAAATAAACAATATGTATACGAAGTTTTGAGTTAAAACAGTGTTGTTCAACATTTTTTAGTTTAGTCGAATTCAACACACCTAATACTAATTATTTTTATAATAGTTAGTTATATTTTTATTTTATATATAAAAAAATTATAAAAATTTCTACTAAATATGTCGAATTTTACTTACTATTATATTATTACATACACAAAGTAAAATTCGACATATTTAGTAGAAATTTTTCTAATTTCTTTTAGTAAAACTATAGTCTACTACATTGTAACTTGAGGAGTTAATTAATTAAATTAATATTAATCATTCTAAATTTACATGTAAGTCAGTCAGTTTCAGCTACAAACAAATATTTCAAATCTATATAAAGAATGCAGTTCTTTGAAATGTATGCTCAATCCATTCAACCTTGACTCAACCATTTCCTGAAGCTCTTTTTTTAAATTTGTTTTAAAATTATTCAACGATCAGCAATTATCTTATGAATAAATAAACAATATTTGTGAAAGGTTGTGGGTTAAACAGTTTTTCTCTAGCTGAATCCCTTTTTTGATTTAAAGGGATAGAAGAACTTTTATTGAATTTACATACACAAAATAGAATTCGACACCCCTAGTAGAAATTATTTTTCTAATTTCTTTCAGTAAAACTATAGTTTACTATATTTTATCTTGAGGATATAATTTACTTAAATTAATATTAATTGTTCTAATGTTTCTATCAATAAATGAACAATATCTGTGCAAATTTGTGAGTTATCCAATTTTCACCCATTAAAAGTACTTTTTTGATTTGAAGAGATGCATTTGTTTTAATTTCCATACAAAAATTAGAGTTTAACATTATATTTTATAATTTATGTCAGTAAAATTGTACCCTTATTATCTTTTAATTTGGAAAGAAGACTTAATTACTTAAATTAATATCAATCATTTTAAATTTACATTTAAGTCAGTCAGTCAGTGGAAAAAACATAGATATTCTAAATCTATAAAAAGAATGCAGTTCTATGAAATTAACGTTTAATACCTCCAACCTTGACTCAACCATGTCCCAAGTTGTCTTTTCTAAATCTGTCTTTTTACATCAGTTTTAAAATTATCTAACAATCAGATAGGTATGATCATATTAAAAAATAAATGTTGGTGCAAAATTGTGAATTAAACAGTTTTCACTTAGCAAAACTTCTTTGTTAGTTTCATGATAAGTATTGTAATTTAATTTCTTAAGAATTGAATACACATCATACAAGTTATTTTTTTAATTTCAGACAGAAAATCTGTACTTCATTATGCTTAAATTTGAAAAGAATTCCTTAAATTAATATCAATTATGTTAAATTTATATTTGAGTTAGTCAGTCATTGCTTCCAAACATATTTTAGATCTATAAAATGTATGCAGTTTTATAAAATGAACGTTCAATACCTCCAACCTTGACTTAATCAAGTTTTAAATTGTCTTTTCCAAATCGTTGTGTTCACATCAGTTTTAAAGTTACCCAACAATCAATTACAATCTTATCAGAAATAAACATATTTGTGTAACGTGAGTCACAAAACCTCAACACCACATTCATACATCCATACACACACACACAGAATTTTCTTCAGTGCGAGCTAATGGCGACGGCCTTCGACGTAAAAGTTAAGAAACTAATTAAACGTGCACGCCGGGAACGGTTAATATGGGAAAATGCCATTGTCCGTCGCAATTTACACCCAGATCTTATCGAAAGTTAATTAGTCTGGGAACCGATTTGTGAACAATACCGTAAAAAAAATTATTATATTATTAGTACCATTGTGGGGCCGAAAAATGTGTGTGCCGGTTTGTTATTTTTCATGGGGCCGCTTAATTGAATTAATACACGATACCGTTTTATTTGGAACTTTTCTTGTTGTACCCGGTTATTAATTATGCCCATTCTCCTCTTGGTTGGTTGTAATTAAACAAATATATTCTGAAGTTATTGTTAGGAGGAACGGTAGGAGTTTTTGCGATGGCACTGTATAAATGTTGGTTCGGAATTAGTTGTGTAACGAATAAATAAACGTGTTTCAAGTCGGTTTCCACACAATAAGGCAATTATCAGTCCGCGCATAACTTGGGTGATCTAAAGCGTGAACTATGCAGCGGTTATCAATGGAGTATCCTTGCAAAACGGTACCAACAACCGAAGATAACAACCCCACTCTATTTTAAATGTAAATAGTAAATTGCACCGCAAAATTAACAAAACTTAAAATTTGACTGGATATGTTGTTGACAAATGTATTTAACATAGAAGAATTACATACATACATAACTTCTTGTATAATTGAAGAAAGTGTAATATAAACAAAAATTTATATCATTCTTAAATTGTGAATGTTTTATTTAAAATGGTAATCTTTTGAAACTTCATTAATTTCTTCCATAAATTTTCAAATTTTAAAGGAAAGTAATTTTGATATAGTTAAGTTAATAGTTAATTTTTGAATGTTTTATCATTTTTAAAGGAAATTTTGTTAGTTAAAGGGATGTTTTACTTGAAAAAACTATAAAATTTTGTGGATTGTTGTGGACTTTATTTATTTCTTCCATAAAATTTAAAATTTCAATGGAAAAAATTTTTGAAATTTTAAGATATTTATGTCTTTTAATCATGTAATAATTAATTTTTGAACAGTTTATAAATTTTAAAGGAAATTTTGATAGAAATGTTGAATTTTATTGTTTTTTCTTATTTATACATTTGGTAAAAATGTAATTAATATTTAATTTTTGAAATTTTCACAAGAACAATTGAATTTAGTTATTTATAGAGATGTTTTGCTTAAAAAAACTATAAAATTTTGTGGATTGTTGACTTAAAATAGTAATTTTTAGAAACTTTATTTATTTCTTCCATAAAATTTAAAATTTTAATGGAAAAAAAATTTGAAATTTTAAGATATTTATGTCTTTTAATCTTGTAATAATTAATTTTTGAATCGTTCATAAATTTTAAAGGAAATTTTGATAGAAATGTTGAATTTTATTGTTTTTTCTTATTTATACATTTGGTAAAAATGTAATTAATATTTAATTTTTGAAATTTTCACAAGAACAATTGAATTTAGTTATTTATAGAGATGTTTTGCTTAAAAAAACTATAAAATTTTGTGGATTGTTGACTTAAAATAGTAATTTTTAGAAACTTTATTTATTTCTTCCATAAAATTTAAAATTTTAATGGAAAAAAATTTTGAAATTTTAAGATATTTATGTCTTTTAATCATGTAATATTTAATTTTTGAACAGTTTATAAATTTTAAAGGAAATTTTGATAGAAATGTTGAATTTTATTGTTTTTTTTATTTATACTCTTGGTAAAAATGTAATTAATATTTAATTTTTTGAAATTTTCACAAGAACAATTAAATTTAGTTATTTATAGAGATGTTTTGCTTAAAAAAACTATAAAATTTTGTGGATTGTTGACTTAAAATAGTAATTTTTAGAAACTTTATTTATTTCTTCCATAAAATTTAAAATTTTAATGGAAAAAAATTTTGAAATTTTAAGATATTTATGTCTTTTAATCATGTAATAATTAATTTTTGAACAGTTTATAAATTTTAAAGGAAATTTTGATAGAAATGTTGAATTTTATTGTTTTTTCTTATTTATACTCTTGGTAAAAATGTAATTAATATTTAATTTTTGAAATTTTCACAAGAACAATTGAATTTAGTTATTTATAGAGATGTTTTGCTTAAAAAAACTATACAATTTTGTGAATTGTTGACTTAAAATAGTAATTTTTAGAAACTTTATTTATTTCTTCCATAAAATTTAAAATTTTAATGGAAAAAATTTTGCAATTTTAAGATATTTATGTCTTTTAATCTTGTAATAATTAATTTTTGAATCGTTCATATATTTTAAAGGAAATTTTGATAGAATTGTTGAATTTTATTGTTTTTTCTTATTTATACTTTTGGTAAAAATGTAATTAATATTTAATTTTTGAAATTTTCACAAGAACAATTGAATTTAGTTATTTATAGAGATGTTTTGCTTAAAAAAACTATAAAATTTTGTGGATTGTTGACTTAAAATAGTAATTTTTAGAAACTTTATTTATTTCTTTCATAAAATTTAAAATTTTAATGGAAAAAAATTTTGAAATTTTAAGATATTTATGTCTTTTAATCTTGTAATACATTTTGTGTTTTTTTTTTGACTTAAAATAGTAATTGTTGAACTTTTTTAAATTTCTTTCATAAGTTTTTAATTTTAATGATAAAAAATTATGAATCGTTAATCGTTTAATCTTAAAATCTTAAATGTTTAAAGGAAATTTTGACAGAAAAGTTGAACTTTATTACATATAGGAACGTTTTACTTAATATTTTGTGAATTTTTGATGTAAAATAGTAATCCTTTGAAACTTTTTTAATTTCTTCCATAAATTTTCAAGTTTTAATGATAAGAAATCTTTAATTTTTAGTTATTTACCATTTTTTTCTTATTTATACGTTTGGTAAAAATGTTCAACTGATTTGTGATACTTAAGAGAATTAAATAATTAAAAACAATCAATTGAATTTATGATAGAAAAACTTATATTTACTAGTTTAATTTAAAAAATTATACATTTTTCTTGTCTACTATGAATGAACCAAAATGTCTCTTTGTAATCATAAAATAACCATGACATCGATCCCCGATTTCATCTTTCAAAAGTATTTTCTGGGGAGGATCCGACCTCTTCATCCCGTTGTTTTCTACCTGGACCACATGATTCATCTCTCCGCTGATTCATTCACAAAACATTTAATACGTGTGCACCCAGACGGATTTTTCTGAACAGACAATCAAAACGATTGATCAACAATTAGTTCAAGTCTTCCTACGTTGTTTATTAAAGTGACGTGTTTCGGGTTGTTGAACTCGGCGTTAAAACATGTGTTTTTTCCCCATAATTTTCCAGCTCGTACGATTTATTAAAATAATAAACCCAAACTAATTATATCTACCTAATATGCGTGCAAGATTGGTATGTTGCAGTTAATAATTCCGAGAATCCCGTCTTATTTCAACCATGTTACTCGCACAGAACATTCGGCGGTGGCGGCACGCAAAAACGCACTTATCTCCGATTAGAACCGATCCCGACATTCCGTTAACATTTGCACACTCCTTAACAAGCCGTTTTTCAATCGGGTCCGATAAAATGAATCAGCGTTTTATTTCGTCGTGGTTGCGTGACCGGCCGACACCCTCTTAAGGGTTGTATCTGGATTCTTGAGGGGTGATTTAGGTCGGTTACGTGGTGTTAAGGACAGGCTATAAAGATTTGTTTATTGGCTGGTTTCGTTTCTAGCACAAAACCATAAATTATGTTTTCTTTTTGCTTTTCAATTTGGAATATTTGAAGAGTATTTCAAAAACTTTTTATTTGTAAATTTAAAATTATCTAAATTATATTATTGTTGCTAGTACATTAATACACTACACAGTTTTTAAATTATAAAAGAATTCTTTAAAATTTCCATCTTTTGACAAAATTTTATATTTAAATATATACAAAATATTCTGAAATTATAAATGGTTGTTTAAACTTAAATGAGATTTGTCTGGATTTATTGAAATACAATATAAAATACAATTTTTTGTTTTATTAATGTTCTAATTGTAAATTGTAATTTATTATCAATTGGCACAATTTTTATTTGAAGACGTAAAACATGATCTAATTCTGATTCATCTCTGAACTGGGTAATAATATTAAACAAAAATATTTTGTAGAAATTTAGTTCTTAACACTGGAAATTAATAAAAATGTATCGAAATATTTAATGACTCACGCCGGATATCCTAACATTGCATTTCACCAGTAATAATTTATGATATTGGCCAAGATCAATCGATAATGTAACACTGAAATCATGGCGAGGATATAATATGTTCTATTCCAAGTAATGCAATGTATTAACTTATTTTATATTTAGGTATATCCGATTTTGACTCCCTACTGATATCTACATATCTATTCATTACATTATTTATTATTATATTAAAATAGGAAATGTCTAGTCTTAAAAGAATTCTTCTCATTGAAAAAAAAAAACAATATTCATATTATAATTATAGTCTTTTGACATAAATTCAAATTATAAATAAAAAGTTACTGAAGTACAATAGTGGCCATAATTATAACAACTTGAAAATTATAACAGACATGAAAAACGCCACAGGAGACAAAAATCCAATTTTTAAAAATATTCCATACTTTTTTCCACCTCTGTATATATTCATTAGATTAATTATTTATTATATTAAAAGTGGAAACGTGTGGTCTTAAAAAAATTCTTCTCATTAAAAAAAACAATGGTTTTATCATAATTCCATTATAGTATTTTGACATAAATTCAAATTATAAATAAATAAATTACTGAAGTACAGTAATGGCCATAATTAAAACTACTTGAAAATTATAACAGACATGAAAAATGCCACAGGAGACAAAAATCCAATTTTTAAAAATATTCCATACCTTTTTCCACCACTGTATATATTCATTAGATTAATTATTTATTATATTAAAAGTGGAAACGTGTGGTCTTAAAAGAATTCTTCTCATTAAAAAAAACAATGGTTTTATCATAATTCCATTATAGTATTTTGACATAAATTCAAATTATAAATAAATAAATTACTGAAGTACAGTAATGGCCATAATTAAAACTACTTGAAAATTATAACAGACATGAAAAATGCCACAGGAGACAAAAATCCAATTTTTAAAAATATTCCATACTTTTTTCCACCTCTGTATATATTCATTAGATTAATTATTTATTATATTAAAAGTGGAAACGTGTGGTCTTAAAAAAGTTCTTCTCATTAAAAAAAAAACAATGGTTTTATCATAATTCCATTATAGTATTTTGACATAAATTCAAATTATAAATAAATAAATTACTGAAGTACAGTAATGGCCATAATTAAAACTACTTGAAAATTATAACAGACATGAAAAATGCCACAGGAGACAAAAATCCAATTTTTAAAAATATTCCATACCTTTTTCCACCACTGTATATATTCATTAGATTAATTATTTATTATATTAAAAGTGGAAACGTGTGGTCTTAAAAGAATTCTTCTCATTAAAAAAAACAATGGTTTTATCATAATTCCATTATAGTATTTTGACATAAATTCAAATTATAAATAAATAAATTACTGAAGTACAGTAATGGCCATAATTAAAACTACTTGAAAATTATAACAGACATGAAAAATGCCACAGGAGACAAAAATCCAATTTTTAAAAATATTCCATACCTTTTTCCACCACTGTATATATTCATTAGATTAATTATTTATTATATTAAAAGTGGAAACGTGTGGTCTTAAAGAATTCTTCTCATTAAAAAAAACAATGGTTTTATCATAATTCCATTATAGTATTTTGACATAAATTCAAATTATAAATAAATAAATTACTGAAGTACAGCAGACATGAAAAATGTCAGGAGACAAAAATCCAATTTTTAAAAATATTCCATACTTTTTTCCACCACTGTATGTATTTATCAGATTAATTGTTTATTATATTAAAAGTGCAAATGTGTGGTCTCAATAAAATTCATCTCATTAAAAAAACAATGGCTTTATCATAATTCCATTATAGACTTTTGACATAAATTCAAAATATAAATAAATAAATTACTGAAGTACAGCAGTGACCATAATTATAACAAATTGAGAATTATAACAGACATAAAAAATGCCAGGAGACAGTTTTTAAAAATATTCCATACTTTTTTCCATCACTATATGTATTTATTAAATTAATTATTTATTATATTAAAAAGTGGAAATGTGAAGTCTCAAAAGAAAGTTTCCTATTAAAAAAGCAACGGTTTTATCATTATTCCACTGTAGTCTTATGACATAAATTCACATTATAAATAAACAAATTGCTGAAGTACTGTGGTGGCCATAATTATAGTAACTTATTAAAAATTTGAGTTGTACTACTTGAATTGGGTGAGAGTATTTATAATGTTTATTGTAGTTTGTGTTGTTGTTGTGTCTATTATGTAACTGGTCTATCCACTTTTATTCTTTAAAAAATTGTCCCCTTTTATATTTTTTAATAAGCAAAATTATAGTAACTTTTCACTTTATGGCCTTTAATCGCTCTCTGTGAATTTAATTGCTTATTATAATTATTAAATGATTGGTTGAAGTGAAACTGTAAGAAAAATTATAATTCAGCCTAATCAAGACCAAGGATAATTTTTAATGAACACTCCTCGTATCAATAACAATGTTGATGCCGTGACTACGGTTTTATATTATGTACATTACAACATGACTCATTATTCAATAAAGTCACACTACAAATAAAAAAAGTTACGAAGAATTTAGTGTATATTCCTAATTTTGTTTACTTAGAAACATTTACATTCCAAATAAAACACTTGATAAAAGTGTAAGTAAATTTTATTGATCACTGTGACCTTCCCCATCCAATTCCAAGTTCACTTTCTCAATTAACGCACATAGAATATCCGTATTTTTATGGGTCATTTGATTGAAAGAAACCGTTTGTTCCCCCAATCGTCAATTCACAGAAGATTGCTAAAAATATTCGCTGAACGTTCGACGCATACTAAACAAGAGAATGGATGGTTCTCTCGAATAATAATAATAGTAAGTGAATAAGGAAGGTTCTCTAAATAAGCAATCTGAACTAGTTTCTTCCTTTGTTGCTGTTAAAGGAAATTAGAATGATACACACACATACAAAGCGTGATTCATCAATAAAAACTAAATTAGACGTTTATAGCCTTAATTAATATAAATTTGCACTTTGTCACTCCGGTAATAAAAATAGCGACTTTTGGGCAACGTTTTCTTTAAAATTCCATCTAAATGGTGATGCCAAAAGCGTGTTTCCCGACAGGGTAAATTGCCTTTGTTGAAATTAATGATAGGAAAAGCTGCGATTAATTCACGTTGTCTTTGTCGTGCAAAAATAACACCAAGACACTCTTGAGCCTTATTGTTCAAATAACGTGTCGCTTTTTGTTTATTTTGATCCCATCCATTAGCATATTCAAATTAACACGCACAATAAATCAAAGTACACTTCCTCGTTGCAAACGTGCACGTTAATGGTTCTTTCGACACTCCATTAGAGATTATGGCCGATTGCAATTAAAATTTTAATTTGCAACACATTGGAAAGGTGTACGCTAACCTCCATTAGAAGTACACGTAGCTTTTTATCTTTTGCACGGGGCAATAAAAGTTTTAACGTTCTGACACAGTTACACAATTAACGTTTTTCATCCGATCTGTGTTTTGGTCCGGTGGAGGAAAGTTTCCGATAATCGAATGTGTCATACAAGGTCGACGCGGGGCGATTAGCATTTTGGTTCCAGGCGGTTCGTGATTTCATCAATCGAACCGTTTTTCTCGGCTAGGTATGCGACGAGAGACTGAGATCTATTACGAGGTTGGAATAAATTGTGTGCGTTCGAAAAATAAAGGAATGGACTAGAATAGAAATTTCGTTAAACTTTTGTCCAACAATATATGTTATTTTTAGATGTCCGGTCATCGTTTAAACTTTTCGTTGGGGGTCTATTAGATTTCAAACTCTTAAGGGTAATCGAATTTTTCTCGAAAACTTTCATGATAAAAGATAACGAGGAAAATCCTCAAATCATAATTTTTATCATAAGGCAATTTTCTTACTTACATTACTTTGGATTATTATGAGTTTCCAAAAGCTGGAAAATGTAAACTTAACAATGTAATGACTGAATTTTTATCAGTTTTTTATTGTAGATGAAAGAGGACATTTATTAAAACTCTTTAAAATATATACAGCGGATAACTTTTTAAAATATTTTTAGTTTAGATTTTCTTTCAAGTCTTTCGAACTCAGACAAATTTTTTCGTAGATACTTCTTTAAATTTTTTAATATGGGAAACGATTGGCTTATTTAGCCATAAACTCTTAGGCATCCCTTCTTGTTTTAGTCGGTCTTGGTAACGCTGAATTATAATTTTTCTTACAGTTAGCCTTTGACCAATGATTAAGTAATTATAACCAGCAAAAGAACGACAGTAAATAATCGATTTAAATCGTCAGAGAGCAATGAAAGACCATAAAGTAAAAAGTTGCTATAATTTTGTCCATTGAAAACTAAAATTAGGTTGACCAGTTACATTATATACACAATGATTAGACAAAAACAATGAACATTTTAGACACTGGCATTCTGTTCAAGTAGAACAGTCCATATTTCTAATATATTTTAATAAGTTGCTATAATTATGGCCACTACTGTACTTTAAAATTGTACATTATTCAATTGTTTCCAGTGAAATGACTTACAAACAATTAATATGATAGACAATCATTAATTTTCTGACAAGCAATGACAAATAATAATAGATAACGTCACCAGAAAATTAATTAATTAAAAATAGTTGGAAAAACCATATTTTTATAAATAAAGGATTTTTATAAAGGATGAGAGTAAATATAAGGGACAAACTGTAACAAAATGTTGAGGAAAATGTAATTTCTCCACTTAAAAAGAAACTTTTGTTTAAAATTGCAGTACGTATTTTTAAGCAAAAATTAAGCTACTGCATTATGTTTTTAATTCTATTAATGGTAATTGAATATTTCCTGAAACTTTGATGATAAAAGATGAAAGGGAAATATTTTCCAGGTTGTAAATAATTTTTATGATAAGGCAATTATCTCACAACACACTGGTAACTTTGGAAAACACGTAGAGTACTAAGAAAAATATGAGATTTTAAATTTATTTATAAGAGTAACAATAAAATCAATCAATTTATTGTAGGAAAATGTCAACATTCAACACAAATAATACCTACTAAAAACACGAATTAAAAATGTTAATGATCCACTAAAATATTAAATAAGACATAAATACTTTCACATAAAATATGTCTCCTTCAATGCCATTATTTTATTAAATTGAAGTAAAATTGTAATAAATAACTATTCGTTATGGATTAAATGTTAATGACAATGTAATATCTTAATGATTAAATAATCATTGTACTAGTTATAGCAAAAACAAACAATTAAAATGATATTTCATATCGAAATACAAATGATAAAAGTGTATTACAATTACAATATTATTTTTTATCAATAATTTATACACTGTGCTATAAGTTTTATTTATTCTCCATGTTTTTTTACTTTTAAAAATGTATAACCATCTTACTATTCTTTTAAAAAATATTTTATAGGAGAGGTTTTACAAATATTTATGTGTGGTATACGTTTTATTTATACAGTGGTGGCCAAATAAATAGAACAAAATCTAAAATTAAACATTTAATAAATGGGTTTAATTAAAATTTTCTCCAGCCAGTATAAAATACATGTTTTCAATATTCTTCACGTTTTTTTTTGCCTTTAAAAATGTATAACCATTTTAGGAAATACACAGTAAAAAATAATATGCTTCATCACACTGTCTTACTATTATTATTTTAAAAAATATTTCATAAGAGAGGTTTTACAAATATTTATACAGTGTGGTATACGTTTTATTTATACAGTGGTGGTCAAATAAATAGAACAAAATCTGAAATTAAACATTTAATAAATGGGTTTAATTAAAATTTTCTCCAGCCAGTATAAAATACATGTTTTCAATATTCTTCACGTTTAGGTTTTACAAATATTTATACAGTGTGGTATACGTTTTATATATATATATATATATATATATATATATATATATATATATATATATATATATATATATATATATATATAAAATTAAACATTTAATAAATGGGTTTAATTAAAATTTACTCCAGACACTATAAAGTGCATGTTTTTAATATTCTCCACGTTTTTTGCCTTTAAAAATGTATAACCAACTTAACCACTGTATTACTATTCTTAGTATTAATTAGTAGATAGTAATTGTATTAGTTATAACAAAGAAAAACAATTAAAATTGATATTTTTCATCGAAATTGATGCCTTTTATGTTTTAATCGAGATTACATGTCCCACAAGTTTTCAATTGTATTTAGATCGGGACTTATACCAATAAATCGAGAATCTTACCATTTTTTTTAATCAACTTTGAACAACTTTGGATGCATATTTCGTATCATTATCGTGCATAAAAATCCATATAATTAGTAAATTATTATTGGGCAATGATTTCATTACATCTCATAATGTCATTTACTAATAATTTTTTGTAATGGTCCTATACCATGAAAGGGAAAGCAACCCCAAACCAAAACTTTATCTACACCGTGTTTCAATAGTTATTGTAGTTTATTTAGTATCCAAATGTATTGTTTAACATCTGATTTTGAACTATTACTTTAAAGTAATTCGTCAGGCAATCACTGTATATTAATTATTTGAAAGTTACTCAAAAAATTCTCATTTATAAAGAGGTTTTACAAATTAATGTCAATGATTAAATAGTCATTGTATTAGTTATAACAAAAACAAACAATTAAAATTGATATTTTATATCGAAATTAGAATGATAAAGATGTATTACGACGTGGAATTATTGAATTATTCATAATTGTGTGAAAACTTATCAACAAAACAAATTACTGATAACATTTATTAAAAAACTCGATTATTAGTAAAATAATTAATGTAATTTCTATCATTTAATAATATTGATTTATAGTTTGATAATATAATAATAAAGGAATAATTTATGATCATCAGAAATGAGTAATTTTGTAAACAGACTCGAGACACCAACTAAAAGGCATTTATTACCTATTTATTTTGACTCCAGACTTTTAAAAGTTCCCAAAACAGTTTGCCCCAAATTCTATAGAACATCTTGAAATTTTATTGCGTATTTATTTACATAAACAGCCAGACACACAGTTGGGCCCTCAAAAGTTTCGATATTCGCCGGATACGCCCCTGTGTGCGACCGTCGCACAATTGGCGCATACAGTGCGTGCAGTTAATAAAACCACGCTCCTCTTCGCCGTCCGTTTCCACATTTTAATGGCATATTAATCAATCTGCCCCGGTCCGAACAATGGTGAGAGCAGACATTTAAAACAACCGGAGTGTCAACGGCTGCGACCTTGGCTAGGTTCAAACGCCCGGGGTCAAATCAACCCGAAATCAACAAAACAAAAAAAAAAAAAAAAATCGGGGTGAATCAGCGCCGAATTGGGGAATCAGCTGATTAATCGGCATTCCGGGGAACACTCGATAAGGGCGCTTATCGGCGGCATTTCCGACGGACGGCTTTATTATAATTTAATCGTTGTGTGGTTATCTCGTCTTATTGGATGTAAACGACCCTGGGTTTGTGTTATTCGGTTGCGTTTGGATAATTACCTTGTATACTTGTCCGTATGTGCCATTGCCGACGACCTCTATTAGCTCGAATATTCCTGCGGGATCCTGCAAACATAAAAATGCGAATTCAGAGAGTGATGCAATTCGTGTGGGTGTAAAAAGGTTTATTGACGTTTCTTTTGGGAGTGCACTCCTAATGACAACTCGCCGGCTGACGTTAATGACGTTTGTTTGACAACACATGTATCGATAAAAAATGAACAATAACCCGACTGATTTTAATTGCAGTCAAATTATCGATGAGTGTGTATGAGAGTTGAACAAAGTGGACTCATTAATTAGATGGTTTTTGTTTTAACGCCCCGGCGGGGGCTGCGATTATTAGTGGGTTTGTAAGGGTTTTGTGTTTACGGTGGAATGGAAGACGGTGGGCCTTATGGCACGGGTGAATCACACCCAAACGAGACTGACATGTTTACCAAGGAACCCACAGTCCAACATGGCCGAACCGTCCGTCATTTCGGTGACGATTTAAAATCGCATCCAGGCGTTACAGATACGTACTTTGAGTGCGGTCAGGTCGATGTCGTTCAGCGAACAATTCACCGATGGGGGCAACTGATGCGCCATTTTGAATTTCCAAAATAATCACACGGGGAACACTACAACTACTACAACACTGTAAAAAACCGGTGCGACATCACATTTGACGTGCCGTGGGTCCGTGATGAGATTTCGGTTGGGATTATCACACACTTGTGGGGCATAAACACATAGTAACAGAAATAATTGTCACTCCAGTTCGGTCGCACACTTAGTCGGCAGGCGCACCCTTTTAATTTCGGACTGGCTTTCGAGGCACAGAACGTCTCCCCCACTCTGGGAGATAGCGATCGCCCGACCCACAGTACCCGTCCCACTCTGCCGCGCCGCGTTGGAAATGTCCAGATTATTTCCCAGAATTGGCAACAAATTTCATTCCTTAACATATTAATACATACTTATCTTAACGAATTTAATTCTTAGAAATGGTGTATTAGTTTCCGATTCGATTAAATTAAAATTATAAATAAACATCAAAGTTTTCAAATTTTTACACAACACCTACATGTAACTTTTATACTTTAAAACGTAGTTATTTATTAGTTTTACATTTATTATGAGTTCTAATATCATTTTAAAGTTTGTTAAAAAAGTTCAAATAAGAAACATATTTTTATTTTTCCAAGTTTTTGCCTTTACTTTCAATAAAATATATATAAATGTTGACATATAATATGTATAAATGTAAAATATATAAAAATTAGAATGTTATTTATTGAGTGATGTTTAAAACAAAATATTTATAAATGATAGATAGCAAGTATTGTGGTTACATCTGACAACGTTGCAAAACAACAATCATATATCTGTCAAAATATTTCCTATTCCGTATTTTTGTTTTGTTATTTTATAACATGAATAACATCATTAGATAATGTACTAGTTAATCTTATTTTGCACTATTGCTCAACTAATATTAATGTAATGTACATATTTACACGATTTGTAATGTTTATAGATATCTAATTAAAATTACATTAGATGTCGCTTAGTTGGTTTATTGTTTAATAGTTGGATGTGCTGCTGTTGTATAATTTCAAAAGGTAACAAATTGTTTACAAAACAATTTCCAAATATAAACTAAATTAAATGAATTTCCTTAATAGTTTATGCAATTCTGTAAATATTCTGTGATAGTTAGGATTTACTTTCATAGATGGCGCCACCGAAACCAATTTAACACCGAACAATTATATACAGGGTGTTCGTGATAAAATTTATCCTATATTTAATAATAAAAAAATAACATTTTTATCCAGATATAACTTCCATAAATACATACAAAAAAGATAACATTTTCTATAGTTACTTGTATACAATATGTTTTTTAATAAAAGTGAATAAATAAATAAAGAAAATTTAAATAAAATCTAATTTCTCCTGAAAAAAATATAGCCCATCAAATTTAAATTTCAAAAATGATATGCAATTGGTTAATCTAATCTTATTAGTATTATGTACATTCTTATTTTTTTTTTATAATATTGTATTGAAAAAAGGTACTGTATAATTATTTTCTAAAGTTTCTTTTGAATAAAATTAGGGACCCTCAAATTTAAATTTCAATAACTGTTTTTCTTTTTAGTATTTACATAATCTTCCAATATTAATATATTATATTTAAGTTTGATATGTATTATATTATATAATACATAAATACATTTCAATATAATACGATTTTTCCATAATAATAAACTGAAGTAGAAATAAGAAGAAAAAAGGTTCTATATATTAATTAATTAAGTTTGATATGTATTATATTATATTATACATATGTGTATTTCAATATAATAAACTTTTTTCATAATTAAATTTAAATTTCAATAACTGTTTTTCTTTTTAACATTTCCATTACCTTCCAATATTAATATATTATATTTAAATTTGATATGTATTATATTATATTATACATATCTACGATTCCATATAATACATTGTTTACATAATAATATACTAAAGTAGAAATTAGAAGAAAAAAGGTACTACATAATTTTTTTTCTAAAGTTTCTTCTGAATAAAATTGGGGCTCCTCAAATTTAAATTTCAATAACTGTTTTTCTTTTTAATATTTCCATAACTTTCCAATATTAATGTATTATATTTAAGTTTGATATGTATTATATTATAATATACATATCTACATTTCAATATAATATACTAAAGTAGAAATTAGAAGAAAAAAGGTACTACATAATTTTTTTACTAAAGATTCTTCTGAATAAAATTGGGGTCCCTCAAATTTAAATTAAAATAACTGTTTTTCTTTTTAATATTTCCATTACTTTCCAATATTAATATATTATATTTAAATTTGATATGTATTATATTATATTATACATATCTACATTTCCATATAATACATTTTTTTACATAATAATATACTAAAGTAGAAATTAGAAGAAAAAAGGTACTACATAATTTTTTTACTAAAGATTCTTCTGAATAAAATTGGGGTCCCTCAAATTTAAATTAAAATAACTGTTTTTCTTTTTAATATTTCCATTACCTTCCAATATTAATATATTATATTTAAATTTGATATGTATTATATTATATTATACATATCTACATTTCCATATAATACATAATAATATATTAAAGTAGAAATTAGAAGAAAAAAGGTATTACATAATTTTTTTACTAAAGATTCTTCTGAATAAAATGGGGCCCTTCAAATTTTAATTTCAATAACTGTTTTTCTTTTTAATATTTCCATAACCTTCCAACATTAATATATTAAATTTAAATTTGATATATATTATATTATATTACCATATCTACATTTCAATATAATAATTTATTAAAGAATATTAATTTAAAATCGTTCAAATAAAAAAATATATATGTTCTATTGTATTAAGCCAATTGGGGATTCTCAAACAGGGTAAATGCAATAAAAAACACATAAAAAAGGCAACTATAAATTTATTCTACCAAAAACAGGCTCAGATACAAAGTTAAAAAAAATTGCATATAAATTAAAAAGTTTTCATAAAGCTAAGACTAGTTAATTAGTTTTAAATTTAACCGAAAATAATTGTTAGTGAGCAAGTTTTACACTGTATGTAGTATATACACGATACACTGTGATCCCATCCAAATTCTAAAACGGCTTAAGAACTCGCAATTCTCGTTACGGAAACGATTGATTCTAACCAGTCGTGTTGCAGGAGTTCAGTTCCCGTTAAGACTTTGAACAATTCTTACGGACATTCCCCAACAGAAACTCCGAAAATCCGTGTCTCGTTTTTATTGCTAAATGTAAGATATGCGAATACAATAGTGAAATAGGTACGGTCGAAATAATGGCAAAAAAAGCAATTTTTTAAAATTAAAAATTAGAAGACTTATAAAAACCTAAATTACATAACTAGTTTTAATATGGCTCTATCTACACACTGGGTAGGTATATATTGAAAGATTTAAATTTTACATTAATTTCTTTTAACTAGCGTATATATTTTATCATTATAAAACAATTTTTCTGTACAGTGATAAAATTCAAAACTGTTTTATAAATAAAACAGAGCAAATACAACATTTTCACTCTTCCCACCATATATAATTTACGTACGTTCGATGCGTCAAATTTAGGTGACAATGTTGCATTCCTTTGAAATGCACTAAAAACGTTGCTAAAATGAATTAACAAATATTAATTTGGATTCCTAATTTTATATTAAATAATAAAATAGAACAATCACAGATAGGTCTCAAAATAATTTAATGAATACGTTATTTCTATGTTAATTTAATATCTACACTCTTTCATTCATCATACAAGGGGGTAAAAATAAATATATTATACAGGGCACAAAATGCTTCATAAACGGTCAATTTTAAAGCCTTTAATATATGTGATGTACACAATAATTGTATATAATAAGTAGTTAATTAAGTAGATAGTGAAGGTGCCCTGTATACTAATGTATTATGTATCATATACAAAAAAAATTATCGTACATTTTAAAGCGGACACAGCACAACTCAACGGTACATTCGTAACAGATAAAATTTTTAATGATAAATTATTACAAAAATAAAACTCTCCGTTGAAGTGTGCATAAGTGTCGGTAAGTTACCTCAGTTGTTTGTCGGCGTGTAAATTAATTAATTGACGAGTTAAAACAATAATTTTCGTCCCTAAGGGGACGCTAAACTCTAAAAATCTACACATCACACAGAGGGGGACATTGCTTTCAATAGCTGCCTAAAAAGACTCGACGAGTATTTTTTTGGAAGATTCTAGATCTATGATTAAAGTGTGAAGTTGTGACCGCCGGTGGTGAAACAGAAAGCGTCAATTTTAATTTAATTAGGCAAGTCGTAAGCTTGGGGGGTTTATCCTAAGACGTCTCTATTTTCTACATTGTACAGTCTCATCTCGGACTCTAAAACGTTCTCCATTTATATAGTATATACAAGTGGACCTTAGCCAGAGTTGTTTTATTATTATTTTTTTGTGGTGGATTTTTACGACTATTTTTCGTGATTTAATTAATATACATAAATGCGTTAACTATAGATTTCTAATACATACATGAAACAATTTTTAAATATAGAATTATATATTATATAAACAGCCAATATTGAAATCGGTTCAAAATCAATGCGAATACACCCCCTAATAAAAGGGTGGTTGTGTATATATGCGTAGCAATAATGTATCCGTATTGTTTTGAACGAATTTCGTCACCATCCAATTTCTGTAACTCTCTCAACAAACATAGAAAACAATTTTCTTCTCGTTTCTTAGATTCTCTCACTGTTAAAGTCTGAAATTTTTTATACAAGTCTCTAGGGTGATTGTTCAGTTTAGGGTCGCGTAAACTGCGAGCACAAACAGCAAAACCGCAGTCGACGATCTGGCCACGTCCGAAGAGGCGGTCACAATCCTCGGGACGTCCATGACCTGGGTTACTTTCTCCTCTTTTTCCTCTGAAAATAATAATAGTAAATTGTAAGTATTTTGGTTGTGGACTTGTGGTTTTGTTGTGCTTACCAATTTCGGTGATGGGGTGGTGTCCGGAACCGGATCCGTTGTTGCCCAAGTCCTCGTCGTCGTCTTCGAAGTCAGGGTTCTGTCCTGAGCCTTGTCCCGAGCCATCAATGCCGTCTTGTTGCATGTAATCGTCGGCGTAAGAACCCAACGAGGCAACAGCACTCTAAAACAACGAACAAAGCAATTAATTAAGCTCAACAACGAACGAAACGTGCAGTTAATTGTTGTCAAGATACGATAAACACAATGGTGAAACATAAACATAATTTATCTAGCTCACAACGCTAACAAAACGACTCTGACACCGTCTACGGACATGCACAAATTGACCTAGCCATAATCCCGGCCGACACGTCATATTTTCAATTGTCACCCGCTACACATGCATGCAACAATCGAAACGTGGCCATCGATGTTAACAATCCATCCATCGTGTCCCTCACCTTGTGTACGTGTCTAAGCTTGTCCGCCAGTTCGGCCACCCTCGGATCGACGCTGTACGCCGACGACGAGGGCTTCACTTCCGGGTTGTATCTCTGGGTGTTCAACCCCACGTCCGCCACCACTTTGGTGTAGCTGCAAAAAATGGTGGTTTATTAGTACAAATAATAACAATAGGCAGTGCGACGTGACCCATTTAGTAGATGCGGAGATATCACGGCGAGGAACGTCAAGAATGGGAAACACGCGTAATTGAATTCGAGATCGGGAGTGATGTACGAAATTGAAATTTCGAGGAATTGATATGGAAAACTTGCGTTGAAGCTGTAAGCGGGACGTGAGGATCGGATTTACATGTGTCCAATATTTATTTTCAGGTTGAGATATTGCCCGTGGCATTTCGAAGTGACCTGGCGATGATTTTATATTTTTATGGACTGAAATTTATACTTTTGATTTTGGTGTACAAAAAAATAAACAAAAATTATAGTGATTTAATTACTCCTTCTTTAAAATATTATAATTTTACTATTTATTTTGCCCTTTAAAATTTGGTAAGAACTCATTCATTTTTGAAGAATTCTATGATAATTACATTTAATTTTTCTTACTTGAAGAAACATTTTCTGAAAAAATATTTAACTTTTACAATTTTGTAAGAATTGAAGATATAATTTTTGAAGGACATTTTATATTTTATGATGTTTCATAAAAAATATGAAAGTATTTTGATTTTAAAAAAAGTTTGTAAGAATAGTTGATTTTTCTTATATGTAAGAAAATATTCTTTAGAAACATGTTTTTGTAAGTTTCTTTTAAAGTTCAAAATTACCTGTATTTCTAACATAAATTTTCTAGTTTTTTTTTGACAAAAAACTTTGAAATTTTTAACATTTTTTAATCCTAAGCACATAATATTTTAAGAGAATTTCGTTAAATAAGTTTAATTTTTTAATTATTTATTGTCTACGTTTCGTAAGAAATGTGAAATTATTTTGATTTTTAAAAATGTTTTGGGGGAATAATTGATTTTTCTTACATGTAAGAAAATATTTTTTAAAATCGTATAATTTTATAAATATTTTTCTTAAAATCTGATTTTTTAGTTGTAGGGAAATTTTCCTAAAAATTTTAATATTTTGTAAATTTTTCACTTAAAATATTAAATTTCTTGTATTTGTAACATACATTTTCTAATTTTAATACCAAGAAACGTTGAAATTTTAATATTTTTGTTAATTTTTATTCTTATATGAATAATTTTATAATTATTAATTATTTGATTTTAGAAAATGCTTATAAGAATAGTTAATTTTTCTTACATGTAAGAAAATATTGTTTAAAATTGTATGATTTTATTAAAGCTTCCTTAAAGCAGAGAAATGTTTAAACTATTATTTATTTATTTATAAAGCAAATTTTTAATTTATAATGATAAGAATCTTTGAAATTTTGAGATTATTGATATTATTAAATTTTGTAACATTTATTCACTGTTTATTTATGTAAAAACATTTGATTTTTTAATTGTAGGGAAATATTCTTAAAAATTTTAGTGTTTTATAAACTTTTTATTTAAAATAATACATTTCTTGTATTTCTTACATAAATTTTCTAATTTTAAAGACAAGAAACTTCGAAATTTTATGATTATTTATTTTGTCTACTTTTCGTAAGAAATTATTTTGATTTTGGAAAATGGCTATAAGAATAGTTGATTTTTCTTACATATAAGAAAATATTCTTTAAAATTGTTTGATTTTGATAATGCTTCCTTAAAGTAGTGAAATATTCAAATTATTATGGAGACTAATAAATAATTTATTAATTTTTTATTTATGTAAGAACATTTGATTATTTAGATGTAAGGAAATATTCTTAAAAATCTTAATGTATTTTAATTTGTCTACTTTTAAAACCAAGAAATTTTGAAATTTTAAGATTTTTGATATTTTTTAATCTTTAATATTTCTTACATGAAAAAAATATTCTTTAAATCGTATGATTCTGTTAAAATAGTGAAATGATTGAATTTATAATGTAAATTTTTGATTTACAATGATAAGAATCTTTGAAATTTTAAGATTATTATTGATATTATTAAATTTTGTAAGATTTATTCATTTTTTATTTATGTAAGAACATTTAATTTTTTAGTTGTAAGGAAATATTCTTAAAAATTTTGTCAAAAAAATAATAAATTTTTTGCATTTTTTACATAAAGTTAGATATTTTAATGTCAAGAAATTTTAAGATTTTTTACATTTTTTAATCTGAGCACATTTTTTTAAGGTAATTTTCATAAAAAGTCTGAAATTATTTTGAGTTTGAAAAATGTTTCTAAGAATAATTGATTTTTCTTACGTGTAAGAAAATATTCTTTGAAATTGTATGATTTTGTTACAGTTTCTATTAAAATACTGAAATGTTTGAATTTCTAATATAAATTTTTAAATTATAATGATAAAAAACATTGAAATTTTAAGATTACTGCCATTATTAAATTTTGTAAGTATGGTACTTTTAATTACTTTTGTAAGAACATTTGATTTTTTTTCTTCATAAATATTTTTGACATAAAATTTTCAATTCAATAAATTTCCAAATTTTAATGCCAAGAAACTTTGAAATTTTAAGATTTTTAATAATTGAGAAATTAATATTTGGAGAAAAATTTGACGAAGTTTAATTTTGTTATGTTTACTTTTTGTAAGAAATATGAAATTATTTCGGTTTGAAAATGTTTGTAAGCGCAGTTAAATTTTCTTACATGTAAGAAAATTTTCTTTAGAATCGTATGTTTTTGTAAATGTTTCTTTTAAAATAGTGAATGTTTAAATTTCTAATGTAAATTATAATGATTATAAATTAAAATTATTGACATTATTAAATTTTGTAAGATTTGTACTTTTTGTAATTTTTTTACTTGTAGATTAATATTCTTAAAAATTGTAATCTTTTGTAGATTTTTAGTAAATTTTATATAAATTTCCAAATTTTATGTCAAGAAATTTTGACATTTTAAAATTTTTGACATTATTAAATTTTGTAGGAACTATAATTTGTATCATTTTTGTAATATCATTTGATTTTTGTAATTTGTAGGGAAATTTGTAATATTTTTTTAACTTAAAATGTATATTTTTTTGTATTTCTTACACACATTTACAAATTTGTCAAGAAATTTCGTACATAAATTTACAAAATTTAAAGTCAAAATATTAAATATTTAGAATATTTGACATTGAAAATGAAAAAATTATACAATATTTAGTTATTTAATAAATACAATAAATCTAATTGTCTAAAAACAAAAGTGGTTAGAAACACTTTTTAGGTCGAAAAATGTCTCAATGGGATAAACCCGGATACATATAGTCATACACAAAAGTGTCCTCACTACTTACTCAGAGATTTTTTCGCCGTTCCAGCAGTTGGTATCCTTGGTCTCGGCGAAGCTCGAGTCCTCGCACAGGGAGTCGGCCAGGTTCCCGTAAAAGCTCTTCGTCTTATCTATGGAGGAGAGGAAATGGGTCAGCTCCTGCTCAGGCAGCGGCGAGAACTGCGTGCTCGGCAACCTCGACAGCTTGTTGGTGTTCTGGGTCGGCGCCGGGGTCGTGATCTCGGCCCTCAGAGGGTCCTCCGTGTTCGAGAATTCCACCGGCCAACACCTCGACTGCACCTGCGAACGGAACGTTTTAATTAGCACCCGTTTTGTGTTTCAGCGACTGGAAAATTATGCGGTGACTCGCACTCATTTGAATAACAATATTGGTGAAATAATGGTGCCGCACTGAAATAGAATCTAGATTTATCGTCGTGTATGAATAAACAAATTGGTTTCGCTTATCTACACGTCGAAAGCGGTCCCGTTGCGTTACATTTCCAGCGTCCGTCCACGGTTACGTGTTTGGTAATGCGGTGCGTGAGGTCTCCTCTTAAAATTCATCCGGGACGATTATTTATGCGCGATTAAGATACGGACGAAACACAATTCGATATTTGTAGGCATTTGTTTTATGAGGTTGCCGTATTTATTGACCGGATCGAATTTTGCATAGTTTTATGGTTTGTTTTATTGATGCTTAATGCGTCCGTAAGAAACTGCGGTGAATATTTGTTAGCACTTTGTCTGTCTCAATGTGACAGTCGCACGTTTATTATTGGACTGTTTATTGGTGGTATTACTGTGCAAATGTAACTTCTGCACTGCATACACTAAAGGAAAATAAAATAAAATGTTGAAGGCAACATTTAAATAAGATAAAATTAAACTTATTTGTCCTTGGTTTTGGTTTCACAAAACTGCTATCATTTAAATTTTTTTCTTTTATATTATTAAGGGTAAACGACAACGATTACATTTTTATTATATTTTAAATTAATAAATATTTATACTTTTATTACTTTTATTTAATAGGATTACTCTTATACACATAAATTTCTTTCTGCCATGTTATTACTTTTATGTTTTGTAAGAAATATGAAATTTTACGACTATTTACATTTTAAAATTGAAAGTAAAAATAAATTAAAATAGTAAACAGAATTCTTTAAAATAATCTTCAGTTCTTCTTTCTTCATTCATTTCATTATCAAAAATTTTAGTTACAATAGCGAAAATTTCCAAATTTTAAAGTGATTTACGTTTTCAAATCTTGTAAGAATTAAAGATTGAAGAAATATAATGATTTTTGAAAATTATGGTAAGAAAATTCGACTTTGGTTGTTTGTAAGGAAATTTTTTTTGAAACCTTAAAATTTTACGTTTTGTAAGAAGTGTGGAATTTAATTAGATTTTGAAATTATTTATAAAAACAGTTAATTTTAATTAATTGAGGAAATTCTTTAAAAAATGTAAAAATTTTAATGATAAGAAAATTTTTTATTATAAAATTTTTTTGTAAGAATAGTCTATTATTATACTTTGTGTCATTTTTATTGAAATTTAATATAAATTTAAATTTTATGGTTGTTTTTATTCTATTTACGTTTTGTAAGAAATTTGAAATTTCATTGAATTTTGAAATTATTTATAAGAACAGTTAATTTTGATTAATTGTGAGGAAGTTTTGTTACAGAACTTTAATTTTATAGATGTTTCTATTATTTTTACGATTTGTAAGATATGTGGAATTTAATTAGATTTTCAAATTATTTATAAGAACAGTTAATTTTAATTAATTGTAAAGAAATTATTTAAAAAATGTAAAAATTTTAATTAGAATTTTAAAAAATTTCCAAATATTAATGGTAAGAAAGCGAATAGAAATCTTTTATTATAAAAAATCTTGTAAGAATAGTCTATTATTATACTTTGTGTCATTTTTATTGAAATTTAATATAAATTTTAATTTTATGGTTGTTTTTATTCTATTTACGTTTTGTAAGAAATTTGAAATTTCATTGAATTTTGAAATTATTTATAAGAACAGTTAATTATGATTAATTGTGAGGAGTTTTGTTACAGAACTTTAATTTTATAGATGTTTTTATTATTTTTACATTTTGTAAGAAGTGTGGATTTTAATTAGATATTAAAATTATTTATAAAAACAATTAATTTTAATTAATTGTGACGAAATTCTTTAAAAAATGTAAAAATTATAATTAGAATTTTAAAAAATTTCCAAATTTTAATGAAAAGAAAGTGATTAGAAATCTTTTGATATAAAATTTTTTGCAAGAATAGCCTATTAATATACTTTGTATTATTTTTATTGAAATGTATGTTGAATAATTTTTTTATGGATGTTTTTATTATTTTTACGTTTTGTAAGAAATCTAAAATTTCATTAAATTTTGAAATTATTTACAAGAACAGTACAAGAACAGAATTTTGATTAATTGTGTGGAATTTACTTAAAAAATGTAAAAATTTTAATTAGAATTTAAAAAAAAAAACAAATTTTATTGATAAGAAAGTGACTAGAAATCTTTGATTATAAATAATCTTGTAAGAATAGTCTATTATTAAACTTTGTGTCATTTTTATTGAAATTTATGTTGAATAATTTTAATTGTATGGTTTTTATTATGTTTACGTTTTGTAAGAAATCTGAAGTTTCATTGAATTTTGAAAATATTTATAATTTACAATAAAATTGTGAGGAATTTTCTTAAAAAATATAAAAAATTTAATTAGAAATTTCCAAAAATTTCTAAATTTTAATTATGGAAACTCATTAGAAATCTTTGATTATAAAATATTTGGTAAGAATTAATAAGTTTAATTTTATGGTTGTTTTTGTTACTTTTACGTTTTGTAAGAAATGAGAGAGAATTTTAAATGAATTTGAAGTTATTTATAAGAACAAAATTTTGTTAAAAAGTGTAAAAATTTAAATTTTAATTGTAAAAAATTGAAATTTTAAAATTTTTCACAAATTTTGATAGATATATTTAATTTTATAAACATTTTTAATATTTTTACGTCTCGTAAAAATGTGAAAATATTTTGTTTTTTATAATCATTTCTGTTATTTAGAATTTTTTTAAACTTGAAGTAAAAAAAATATAAAAAATAAATAAATAAAAACCTTAATTTCTTAAAATTTCTTACGTATTTAAATCTAGTAAGAGACTTTTTCTTTTATATATTTTCAACGCGTGTTTTAAAATCCAAAAATGCTCTAAAAGTATTTGATTTTTTTGTGTTTGTAATTAAAACTTGGTTGAACAATGGACTAGGCCATAAAATGGGTTCAAAGGACAAATTACTGCGAAACATCGATCCATAATTTAGCATTAAAACGAAAATCAATGTAGTATTTCCAAATTTACGATTTAACACCCCACTGTTAGCTAAAATACAAAATGGAAAAAAAAAACACGGAGAGCCAGTTGGAATTAGACCACAAAGGCATTAATTAAAAAACATATCATTGGCGACAATAAAATAGGCAAACGCATCAACCCATTCACCGATTTTATTGCGACCTGCGGTTAACAACACTCGCCCGACACAACCCGAAAAAATATAAATTCGTCGACATAAATCAGAACGTGAAAAAATGAAATGGCAAAAGTTCCGCGGAAACCAATTAAATCAGTCGGTGCAAATATGAAAAATACCTCCCGCAACGTCGGATTATATTCAGATAAATTGGAAACGGGCAACCTTTCAACTTTCATGGTAAAATTATAAAATATAGATAGGTACTTTTGTTGATTAGCACTCCACCAAGAAATTATTTTTTGAAATAAATTTTACTGTTTAAGTAAATAATTTTAGTTTCTCCTCGCTTATATGGTCTGCTCAAAACACATAAGGATTTCAACCCATCGATAGTGCTCCTGCGTCACCAACATATAACTTAGCTAAGTATCTTACCAGATTGTTACAACCTCACGTTGGAGACACCCCAACCTTTATCAAAGATTCCACTCGTTTTGTTGAGATATTGAAAGGATTACATCTTGATGTAGAAGATAGACTGGTCAGTTTCGACGTAGTGCCACTTTTTACTAAAGTTCCTGTCAATGAATCCTTAAACATGATATCAGAAATATTCCCTCCAGATATAGTGGATATTTTCCGTACGTGCCTTACTGTAAGCTATTTCGTTTGGAACAACAAATTCCACGAACAGACTGAAGGATTACCAATGGGCAGTCCTCTTAGTCCAGTGACCACCAATTTCTTTATGAAAAAGTTTGAACAAAAAGCGATTGAGATTTCCAAACACAAACCTTCTGTTTGGTATCGTTACGTGGATGATACTTTCGTGATATGGAAACATGGACAAGAAAAACTAGATCAGTTTCTAAAACACCTAAATTCTCAATATAACAATATCAAATTCACAATGGAATTGTAGAAGGAGAACCAAATACCTTTTTTGGATGTCCTAGTAAAAAGAGTGGGTGAACATTTAGATCATTCAGTATACCGAAAACCTACACACACCGATCGGTATCTACATAAACTATCTAACCATCATCCTAGTCAAAAACAGGGGGCACCAATTTCACTAACTGAAGGAGTCAAAAGGATTTGTGCCACACACCACCTCGCTGAAGAACAAGAACACTTGAAAAAAATACTACATGCCAACGGATACAAACACTGAGAAATAAGACGTTCAATGAGACCTCATACTAATAATGAAGATCCATCTAGTGAGCCCACGATCGGTAAAGCTTTTCTCCCATATATATGTAAAGTTACCGATAGAATTGGAAAAATCTTATTAAAACATAACATCCATACTGTTTTATACCAATAAGGAGGATTCAACACAGTCTCAGATCTGCCAAAGATAGGAGAGACCATCAAACAGCTTCTGGGATATACCTCATACGATGCTCTTGTGGGAAAGTATACATCGGTACTACAAAACGTTCAATAGGGACTAGGATTAAGGAACACAAACGAAGCTACAAACTAGGACAATCAGACAAGTCTGCTGTAGCTGAACATGCACTGTTAGATGGAAATCATAAGATAAAATTCCAAGATACATAATTGCTTGCCTCGACAATGGATATCACAACAGAATGATTAGGGAAGCAATTGAAATCCATAAACACTGAAACAACTTCAACAGAAAAGAAGAAGCATTGAAGCTTGATGAAATATGGACACCAGTGCTCAAAAACACTAAAATCACTAAGCAGGTAAGAATGACCAACGAACAGAATGAAATTTCTAGAACATTAGGTGTCTAAGTTGTCAATTTAGTTGTCAATCAGATGTCAAAGTGACACGAACCAAATCAGACCTCTGAAGATGCTAGCCATTAGTGCTAGTGAAAGATCAGGCTGAAGAACAAGAACACTTGAAAACACTACATGCCAACGGATACAAACGCTGAGAAATAAGACGTACAATGAGACCCCATACTAATAAAGAAGGTCCACCTAGTGAGCCCACTATTGCTAAAGCTTTTCTCCCATATATATGTAAAGTTACCGAAGGAATTGGAAAAATCTTATTAAAACATAACATCCATACTGTATTTATACCAACAAGGAAGATTCAACACAGTCTCAGATCAGTCAAAGATAGGAGAGACTATCAAACAGCTTCTAGGATATACCGCATACCATGCTCTTGAGGGAAAGTATACATCGGTACTACAAAACATTCATAGGGACTAGGATTAAGGAACACAAACGAAACTGCAAACTAGGACAATCAGACAAGTCTGCTGTAGCTGAACATGCACTGTAAGATATAAATCATAAGATAAAATTCCAAGATACACAATTGCTTGCCTCGACAATGGATATCACAACAGAATGATTAGGGAAGCAATTGAAATCCATAAACACTGAAACAGCTTCAACAGAAAAGAAGAAGCATTGAAGATTGATAAAATATGGACACCAGTGCTCAAAAACACCAAAATCACTAAGCAGATAAGAATGGCCGACGAACAGAACGAAATTTCTAGAACATTAGGTGTCTAAATTGTCAATTTAGTTGTCAATCAGATGTCAAAGTGACACGAACCAAATCAGACCTCTGAAGATGCTAGCCACTAGTGCTAGCGAAAGGTCAGGCTGAAGAACAAGAACACTTGGAAAAAACACTACATGCCAAAGGATACAAACGCTGAGAAATAAGACGTTCAATGAGACCTCAAACTAATAATGAAGATCCATCTAGTGAGCCCACGATTGATAAAGCTTTTCTCCCATATATATGTAAAGTTATCGATAGAATTGGAAAAATCTTATTAAAACATAACATCCATACTGTTTTATACCAATAAGGAGGATTCAACACAGTCTCAGATCTGCCAAAGATAGGAGAGACCATCAAACAGCTTCTGGGATATACCTCATACGATGCTCTTGTGGGAAAGTATACATCGGTACTACAAAACGTTCAATAGGGACTAGGATTAAGGAACACAAACGAAGCTACAAACTAGGACAATCAGACAAGTCTGCTGTAGCTGAACATGCACTGTTAGATGGAAATCATAAGATAAAATTCCAAGATACATAATTGCTTGCCTCGACAATGGATATTACAACAGAATGATTAGGGAAGCAATTGAAATCCATAAACACTGAAACAACTTCAACAGAAAAGAAGAAGCATTGAAGCTTGATGAAATATGGACACCAGTGCTCAAAAACACTAAAATCACTAAGCAGGTAAGAATGACCAACGAACAGAATGAAATTTCTAGAACATTAGGTGTCTAAGTTGTCAATTTAGTTGTCAATCAGATGTCAAAGTGACATGAACCAAATCAGACCTCTGAAGATGCTAGCCAGTCGTGCCAGCGAAACGTCAGCAAATAATTCCAACAAACGTCAACCAATAAATATGGAAGTAGTTTTAGTGTTGTGTGTTGGAAATGTTGTTTTAGTGGAAGAAGGGCGGAGTTACAAGATTACACATAGTTATCTCAAAAAATATGTGAACTATTTACATTTTAAATATTTATACCTATTTCATTGTGACTAGTTCATTATTCATGTACTCCGTGGTCCTTAGAACAGAGTACAAATTATGCTCGCACGAGTGCCCCAAATCAAAATCCACCGCGTTTGTCCGTCCATTAAATCGCGAGTCCTAATGATGCCCTAAACGAAACTCGACGAGTTAAAACGGTGAAAATGCACCGAGATTAAATGCCGCTTTATTTTTTCCTCTCCTGCAAAGTCGCCCGGCACTTTGTCGGGGCCTCTAATAACACGAAATAAATTAAATGAAACCGCACCGCCGGAAAATCCGGCCACTTCAGACGGAAAAGTGGTCCGGGAATCCGGTTTCGATGGGACGCACTAAAACATTTATCGGGACGGTTTTAATAGATATTACGCCGTTGCAGTCGAAAATCGACGCCGGCACGGCCGGCAAGCAATTTATTTTCGCAAATGTAATTATTGTTGTTGATCCGGCGATTTGGGATTATAGTTAATTGCTTAGGTTTTCGCAGTAACTAAAAAACAAACAAATTAAATGTTGTAATTGATTTTTCACCGGACTGGTTCTCAATTAACATTTATTTACCGACTTTATTTGGGGTTTTCCGGAGATGACGTCGAAAGAATTGCGTCACAAATTCGGTCCCGACGTCCCGACGGACCGGGCTTTTTTATGGCGTGACGACGCAGCCGAAACGACGATAATTGGAAACGGAGTGCGTATTTGTTAACTTCGTGCTCCCCCAATTTCGCGAAAATTCGCGTTTACAGCGAGAAATTTTAGGATAAATTAATCACAATTTGACTTATTGTCAGAAGAATTTTAATAACGAATGTTTGAGAGGTTCAAAGCAGTAATGGATCAAGTTTATTTACCCTAAATTTGAGAAATGTCTGTTGAAAATACTTAATAAAGTAGCAAAATATTTTACGTTTGGTAAAAATGTGATATTTTCATAATTTTTGAATATCTTGTTATATATTAACGAAGTTTTATTGGAGAAGTTTCACTTCTTGTTACATATACATTTGGTAAAACTGTGAAATTTTCCTCATTTTTGAATATTTTAAAGAAATTTTATTAGAAAAGCCTAATTTTATCTTATTTGTTACTTATATGTTTTGTGAAAATGAGAAATATTCATATATATTGAATATCTTGTTATATTTTAAGGAAATTTTATAGAAAAAATTAGTTTCATGCTTATTGTTACTTACACGTTTAGTAAAAATGTGAAATTTTAATGATTTTTGAATATTTTGTTATATATTAAGGAAATTTTATAAGAAAAGCTAAATTTTATGTTATTTGTTACTTATATGTATGGTAAAAATGGGAAAAATTCTTGTTTATTGAATATTTTGTTATATTTTTTTAGAAAAAAATTACTTTCATGCTTATTGTACTTCCATGTTTGGTAAAAATGGGAAATAGTCACGTTTATTGAATATTTTGTTATATTTAAATGAAATTTTATAGAAGAAATTTAGTTTCATGCTTATTGTTACTTCATGTTTGGTAAAAATGTGAAATTTTAATGATTTTTGAATATTTTGTTATATTTTAAGAAAATATTTATTAGAAAGGCTTAATTTTATGTTATTTGTTACTATATGTTTGGTAAAAATGTGAAATTTTAATGATTTTTGAATATTTTTTTACATTTTAAGAAAATATTTATTAGAAAGCCTTAATTTTATGTTATTTGTTAATTATATGTTTGGTAAAAATGAGAAAGATTAATGTTTATTGAGTATTTTGTTATATTTTAAAGAAATTTTATGGAAAAAGTTTAATTTCATGTTTATTATTACTTAAACATTTGATAAAATTGTAAAATTTTCATGATTTTTGAATGTTTTGTTATATTAAAAAAAATTGATTAGAAAAGCTTAATTTTATGTGATTTGTTACTATATATTTGGTAAAAATGTGAAATTTTAATGATTTTTGAATATTTTGTTATATTTTAAGGAAATTTTATTAGATAAGCTTAATTATATGTATGGTAAACATGAGAAAGATTAATATTTATTATATTTTTTGTTATATTTTAAATAAATTTTATGGAAAAAGTTTAATTTCATTTATTTGTTATTTATAAAATTGGTAAAAATGTGAAATTTTAATGATTTTTGAATAGTTTGTTATATTTTAAGAAAATTTTATTGGAATTTTTTTTTTGTTATTCGTTATTTACATATTAAGTAAATGAAAAATATTCAGGTGTATTGAATATTTTGTTATATTTTAAGGAAATTTTATATAATAATAAATAATTTCAGGTTTACTGTTACATACACTTTTGGTAAAAATGTTTTTTTTTATTTTTTGTTACTTTATACATTTGATAAAAATGAGAAAAATTCATGATTATTAAATATTTTATTACATTTTATGAAAAAGTTTAATTTCTTATTTATTGTTACTTATAAATTTCATAAAAATGTGAAATTTTCATGATTTTTGAATATTTTGTTATATTTAAAACTTCTTTAAGACATCTTCTAAACCTGTAAAATCGTTGATTTTTGAATAATCGACAATTTTTTTTAAACATTTTGTTAAAATTTTTAATAATATGGCTTTTTGTTATATATTAGTTAATGATATCAAATTTTTATATTAATTTTTCCAATTTTAATTACAAAAACTTTATTTATTTTTTGTCTATTATTAACAATCCTCTTTTCTTATTAATTTAGAATGTACATCTACATTTTTGGGGAGCAAATCGAACATTGTAACAACATGTTTGGGCCTGAAACTGAGAAGTTACACTGGTTCCGCCACCAGCATAGAATTACGACTTTGTAGGCGGAGACGACGCCAATTACCCCCTTCGTTGCGGGGGTGGCACTACGTTAATTTACGTCGATGTACACGTGCACTTTAATTCGGAAGTCGCCTGAGGGCTCCCGTTGTTTAAGGGTCGACAATTTGGTCAGTTGAGTGAAATGCGAGGGTTAAGGCTCAAACAAAGTGTTGTCTTGTGTACCCAAAATTAATTGGCACACTAAAAATTGTACATTAAGTAAATAAACTATGAACCAGACCAAAATTAATTTATGGATTGGTTGTTAAGATGCAGTGAGGCGAATAAATGTTAAACTAACTTCTAATTTTATGGGGACCGGAAAGTAATGTGGCTTTTTAAATTTTTAATGAGTCATTTTCGTCCAAATTTAATTAATAAATTTCGTTATTACAACCCCGTCTGAGTGAATTTAATTATAGAAAATATAGGCCCCTTTTTATTGACATTTACTTTTAATAAATTTTTGTGATAATAATTAGTAACATAAAAATTTCCATGAGCAACTAATTGTTGAAACTGCCTTAAAATTGTAGTTTATTCCACACATTTTAAAAAAATACACATTCCATTCCATCAAAATATTAAATCATCATCATTGTTGGTTGGAAATAATATAGTCCAACTAGAAATATCAATAAAATAAAATATTAAATGTGTTTTAATTGTAAAGTAATTAATTTAAATTCGTTGTCAATATGTATTGTATTTAATTATGCAAATAATGGTGGATGCGCCAGTTTTTAAATTTCAAAACTAATAATTAATTCGAAATGCAAATTTGGGGTGATGCAAACGCTGAAATGTTAATTTTAAATATAGATCATAACACTAACTAATGAATTATGGATTGTAAACTAAAATTTTTAAGCCAGACCTTAAAATAATAACAAGTTTAGTGCACTTTTTCGGGCTGGCATAATACCTGAATGAAATAAACATGGTAATTAATAAAAATAATAATAATCCACAGCATTTATTGAAGATTTGAAGGGAGTGTACCGAAATGTTGTATATATTTCCATACATTGAATATGTAAATACCAAATTCCAGCAGCCTCTTTCTTCGTGCCATAATAAATATCCCAAAGGATTTATAAAAGCAATTAAACACCCCCATGGAAGTTCAGCTCATTAGAATCCGACACCTTCAGTTTCCACAACCAAATCGTTCCTCCTGAGGGTAGTAAACGAACGAGTCCCGAGAAAACACATCTCTATCATCCCCCGAAAGTATCTAAATTTGATGTAAATTCGGTTTTAATTGTTCGAACCGTTCGAATTTATTCGGTTTCGGTGCTCGTTACAATTCCATTTGTTTCGCAACTGTTTTCGGTTTGTACGTAAGGCCGAATGTGGTGTAATTAATTCGAACAGCGGGCAGAACAATCGGCGGAGATATTCAGTTGAGATATGCATGTACAATTTGAACACACGATAAATCGGAATTTGATATTAATTTCATGCATTCTCGAACTTTGCTTAAAGGAAAACTTAAAGGTTAATAGGTATGGTGCACGAGAAATAATTACTACGGTATTCGCATTCCTATTTCCACATCAGACAGTTGTTACAGCAAATTATATTTCTTTTATTGGACATTTGTTTTAATTAAACATTAATTTTATCTTTATATTTACATATCTGAGATTTATATTGTATTGTTTTGAAGTTAAATTACAAAAAAAATGTATTATGTTATTTAATTTATTGTAAATGAGAAAAAAAAACATAAGTATCTGCTTTCTATCATCAATATTTAATAAATTTAAATCAAGGTTTTATTAAAGAAAAAAATAATAAGATGTTTTTGAAATTTTTTATGAAAAATAATTTCTACAATTTTTTAAATGCATGAAAAAAATCACTATTAAATATTTACAAATAGGAAAATACAGTATATTAAAATTATTAAACCTAATTTTAACAGTTTTAATCGATATATTTTTCAATTTGTCAAATACACTATTCAATTTAATAACGGTTTTAATGGAAAAGTTTTTCGTAATTCAAAACTTCATTAGTTAATTAATTATTTAGAAACCTTACCATTGGAACAAACAATATAATCACAACAAATTTTCAATTAATGTGTTTCGTGTGTAATTACTAAAATATTATACACTTTGAAACTAATTGTAAACAGTTTAAAAATTGAGTTGAATAATAAAATTATGGGAGTTTTTTTAAATTTTTTCATTATCCTCCAGTTAAAATTACAAAGAAAAATTTATTACTCTTCATAACATTAATAAATTTTGAAACAGAAGAAATTTTAAAAATATTTTACTTTCTTTGCCTCTTTTCTATCTTTTGTATGTCCAATTTCTTCAAATACGTAGAAATATATTATAATTGTCCTGTTTTGATCAATTGAGAACCATTGAATAGTGTAAGAAATTAAAGGAATTTTACTTTTTGGTATAAAAAAATTAAAAAAGAGTAAATAAATGTGGTTTTTTTAAGGAAGCTTTTTTTGAATTAACAAAAATCAATTGTTTCCAAATAAAAAATTAAAATATTTAAAATTTTAGAAAATTTAATTTAATTTAATTAATCATTGTTTTTTATTTTACTTCACTACTATTGTCTGTGTATGTGTAAATTGACAATCTTTGAGTTTAAATTATTATATATATTGTTTTTAAATACAACAATTTTTATAAATACAGAAATTTCTATAAAAGTAATAAAAATCAACTATTCTGTCAGACATTTAAGTAATTTTCTCAATTTTAGCAAATTATAAGTAAAAAACTTTTTCAACAAAATTCTATAAAGAATGACAAAATATTCAATAAACATTTAATCAGCTAATTCACAATATTATAAGAAGTAATATATCATAGAAGTGCATAGCATTTTATTTTTAAAATTTGAAAATTTATATAAACAAATTAAAAATATTCTAAAAATTTCTAATTTAGGTCAAAAATGTATAAAATTTTATTTCATTTTAAAAAAATTGTTCTACAAATAAGAACTATACTACACAAATTTCAAAGGTTATGAAAATTTCTCATTTATATCAAAATAAATAAAAAAATATTTAATAAAAATTTAACCAGCCTCATTGAAAAATTTCTCTTCAAGCAATAAAAATCGATAAAAATTAGGATTATTTAAATTACTTTTTATCTTATGTATCCCTTAACTTTGAAAGATTTCTTTAAAAGTAGCTAAATAAATTTTTAAATTATAGTAATAATTAATTATATTAAGTAATAAAAATCAACTATTTTGTAGTAATTTTGTCAATTTTTCCGAATTATAAGAAACAAAATTTTTCAACATAATTTTTGTAAAGAATGACAAAATATCACAAGATTATAAGAAGTAACATATCATAAAAGTGCAAAGCAATTTATTATTAAAATTTGAAAATTTATATAAACAAATTAAAAATATTCTAAAAATTTCTATTTTAAAACAAAAATCTACAAAATTTAATTTTATTTTAAAAATATCTCTATACTACACACAAAAATTTCAAAAATCATGAAAATTTCTCATCTATACTAAAATATAAATAACAAAAAACATATTTTTATCAACAAAATTTCTATAAAAAATGTATCAGATAAAAATTATTATAAAAATTCAAAGCTTCTTATCATTAAAATTTAAAAATTGATATAATAAATTAAAGTTTTAAAAATTTCTATTTCAAGTAAAAACTTTATTTTATTTAAAGTAAAAATCAACTATTTAACAAAAATAAATAAATAAATAAATAAATAAATAAATAAATAAATAAATAAAATTTATGAAAATTTTTCATTTTTACCAAAATATAATGATAAAAAATATAAAGTTATTATTATTGAAAATGTTGAAAAATGAAATAAAATTAGTTCTAAAATTTATTAATTTAAGTAGAAACTACAATTTTTTTTAAAGAAACCATTCTAACAAAAAAATCATGAAAATATCACATTTTTTGATAGTGACAAAAATATACAAAATTAAATAAAATTCGTGCAAAAGAAAGGATTATTTAAATTTTTTATCTTATATATCCTTTATCATTGAAAGATTTCTTTAAACTGAAAATGAGTTTTAAAATATGTAATAACTTATTTATTCCAAGGCATAAAACACAAAAATTTAATTTGGAGCAATTGATTCACAATTAAATGTTTATTTGTGAGATAAGATGAGCTTTAACATTCCTTGGCCAAATTTCCACTAAATAATCATTTTAGCTAATAAATTATAGCATTTTATCTGTTTATCTTTTTAGATACAAATAACATGATAATGTTAATGTTTGTCTGCGGTTATTGCGGTTATTGCGGATTGGCAAAGGTGTGCATTTAAATTCTTCGGTTTGTGTGTTAGAGTATTTTATTGCCCGACGCAGACGGTCGTTTTTCTAGCAGAACGGCCAAACACAATGCCAACTCGCCTTGGCGCGTTATTTTTTTTCCCCTTTTATATCATTTGCACCGCGCCGTGTGCACGGCTGCGAGATACGATATTCGAACATTTACATGTCTTATATAATTCCGATGTAATTTATTGACGGCAGATCCGGCGAATCGATCCATAAATCAAACGGGGGGGGCTAAACGCGGTTTTAATGGACGCGGGCCGCGGTGATAACTTCCATTTGATGTTATTTATTCTATTGGGAGAAGTTCGCATTGTGCGGGACGTTATCGATTCGGACGTCGCGGCCGCTTGCGGTTCCGCTGATCCGATAGTGTCCGGGAAGTTTTCGCTTTTGTCGCTGCGGTAATTGACGAAAGTCGAAGAACAATGAACCGGCCTGACCCGGGGGAAATGATCCGGCACTTGTCACGGAATTAGAACTGGCGATACTATTAATAGCTGGGAAAAGGTTGTGTCAAGAAATGAACACCACCACTTATTAGTTATAATAATAATACATTGTTTCTATTAACTTCTAAACACCCTCGTATACAACTTTTAAAAAGCGTGTTTATTTTTTTGTTTTTTTTTCTGGTAAATTAGTACAACAGGTTAAACTATCGTTGCAGCATTCCGTTTCGTTACAACTCATTTATCATCCCCATTTTCGTGTGTTTGGACGGCTAAATGAAAGATATGCTCAGTGCAACTCCATTATGGTGTGGGGAGACATTTCTTTAACACCACCACCACTAATGCAGAATAATGCACCACCACATACAGCCCATGTTGTCCGAAATTATCTCCAGCTCGCAGTCCAGACCTTAACCCAATAGAACATATCAATTTTTAAATTTTAATCATAAGAAACTTTGAATTTTTATAATAATTTTTATATGATATATTCTTTATAGAAATTTTGTTGATAAAAATATGTTTTTTTGATTTTTAATTAGATGAGAAATTTTCATGATTTTTTAAATTTTTTAGTGTAGTATAGAAATTTTTTTTAAATAAAATTAAATTTTGTAGATTTTGTCTTAAAATAAAAATTTTTAGAATATTTTTAATTTGTTTATATAAATTTTCAAATTTTAATAATAAATTACTTTGCACTTTTATGATATGTTACTTCTTATAATCGTGTGATATTTTGTCATTCTTTACATAAATTATGTTGAAAAATTTTGTTTCTAATAATTTGGAAAAATTGACAAAATTACTTAATTTTTGAATTTGTTTTGTTAGAATAGTTGATTTTTATTACATAATATAAATAATTACTACTATAATTTAAAAATTTATTTAGCTACTTTTAAAGAAATCTTTCAAAGTTAAGGGATACATAAGATAAAAAATAATTTAAATAATCCTAATTTTTATCGATTTTTAATGAGGCTGGATAAATTTTTATTAAATTTTTTTTTATTTATTTTGATATAAATAAGAAAGTTTCATGACTTTTGAAATTTGTGTAGTATAGTTCTTATTTGTAGAGCAATTTCTTTAAAATAAAATAAAATTTTGTATATTTTTGACCTAAATTAGAAATTTTTAGAATATTTTTAATTTGTTTATATAAATTTTCAAATTTAAATAATAAAATGCTTTGCACTTTTATGATATATTTCTTCTTATAATTTTGTGAATAAGCTGATTAAAGTTTATTGAATATTTTGTCATTCTTTACAGAATTTTGTTGAACAAGTTTGTTACTTATAATTTGCTAAAATTCAGAATAGTTGATTTTATTACTTAATATAATTAATTACAACTATAATTTAAAAATTTATTTAGCTACTTTTAAAGAAATCTTTCAAAGTTAATGGATTCATAAGATAAAAAATAATTTAAATAATCCTAATTTTTATCAATTTTTATTGCTTGAAGAGAAATTTTTCAGTGAGGCTGGTTAAATTTTTATTAAATATTTTTTTATTTATTTTGACATAAATGAGAAATTTTCATGACTTTTGAAATTTGTATAGTATAGTCTTATTTGTAGAGCAATTTATTTAAAATAGAATAAAATTGTGTATATTTTTGACCTAAATTAGAAATTTTTAGAATATTTTTAATTTGTTTATATAAATTTTCAAATTTAAATAATAAAATGCGCTGCACTTTTATGATATATTTCTTCTTATAATTTTGTGAATAAGCTGATTAAAGTTTATTGAATATTTTGTCATTCTTTACAGAATTTTGTTGAACAAGTTTGTTATTTATAATTTGCTAAAATTCAGAATAGTTGATTTTATTACTTAATATAATTAATTACAACTATAATTTAAAAATTTATTTAGCTACTTTTAAAGAAATCTTTCAAAGTTAATGGATTCATAAGATAAAAAATAATTTAAATAATCCTAATTTTTATCAATTTTTATTGCTTGAAGAGAAATTTTTCAGTGAGGCTGGTTAAATTTTTATTAAATATTTTTTTATTTATTTTGACATAAATGAGAAATTTTCATGACTTTTGAAATTTGTATAGTATAGTCTTATTTGTAGAGCAATTTATTTAAAATAGAATAAAATTGTGTATATTTTTGACCTAAATTAGAAATTTTTAGAATATTTTTAATTTGTTTATATAAATTTTCAAATTTAAATAATAAAATGCTTTGCACTTTTATGATATATTTCTTCTTATAATTTTGTGAATAAGCTGATTAAAGTTTATTGAATATTTTGTCATTCTTTACAGAATTTTGTTGAACAAGTTTGTTATTTATAATTTGCTAAAATTCAGAATAGTTGATTTTATTACTTAATATAATTAATTACAACTATAATTTAAAAATTTATTTAGCTACTTTTAAAGAAATCTTTCAAAGTTAATGGATTCATAAGATAAAAAATAATTTAAATAATCCTAATTTTTATCAATTTTTATTGCTTGAAGAGAAATTTTTCAGTGAGGCTGGTTAAATTTTTATTAAATATTTTTTTATTTATTTTGACATAAATGAGAAATTTTCATGACTTTTGAAATTTGTATAGTATAGTCTTATTTGTAGAGCAATTTATTTAAAATAGAATAAAATTGTGTATATTTTTGACCTAAATTAGAAATTTTTAGAATATTTTTAATTTGTTTATATAAATTTTCAAATTTAAATAATAAAATGCGCTGCACTTTTATGATATATTTCTTCTTATAATTTTGTGAATAAGCTGATTAAAGTTTATTGAATATTTTGTCATTCTTTACAGAATTTTGTTGAACAAGTTTGTTACTTATAATTTGCTAAAATTCAGAATAGTTGATTTTATTACTTAATATAATTAATTACAACTATAATTTAAAAATTTATTTAGCTACTTTTAAAGAAATCTTTCAAAGTTAATGGATTCATAAGATAAAAAATAATTTAAATAATCCTAATTTTTATCAATTTTTATTGCTTGAAGAGAAATTTTTCAGTGAGGCTGGTTAAATTTTTATTAAATATTTTTTTATTTATTTTGACATAAATGAGAAATTTCTATGACTTTTGAAATTTGTGTAGTATAGTTCTTATTTGTAGAGCAATTTATTTAAAATAAAATAAAAATTTGTACATTTTTGACCTAAATCAGAAATTTTTTAAAAATATTTTTAATTTGTTTATATAAATTTTCAAATTTTAGTAATAAAATGTTTTGCACTTTTGTGACATATTACTTCTTATAATCTTGTGAATAATGTGATTAAATGTTTATTGAATATTTAGCCATTCTTTACAGAATTTTGTTGAAAAAGTTATTTATTTTGTTGAAAAAGTTATTTATAATTTGCTAAAATTAAGAAAATTACTTAAATTAGTTTGTTAGAATAGTTGATTTTTATTACTTTTATGGAAATTTCTTTAATTATTATTTAAAAACAATATATATATATATATATATATATATATATATATATATATAATAATTTAAACTAACAGATTGTTAATTTAAAAGATCTTACACATACACAGACAGTAGTAGTGAAGTAAAATAAAAAACAATGATTTAAATAATCCTTAAATTTTCTATAATTTTAAATATTTTGATTTTTTATTTGGTAGAAACAATTGATTTTCCTTAATTCTAAAGAAATTTCATTAAAAATACATTTATTTATTTTTTTCTTAGATTTTTTTATTCCAAAAAGTAAAATTCCTTTTATTGAAATTTTTTAGTGTAATATAGAAATTCTTTTAAAATAAAATAAATTTTGTATATTTTTGACCTAAAATAGAAATTTATAGAATATTTTTAATTTGTTTATATAAATTTTCAAATTTTAATAATGAAATGCTTTGCACTTTTATGGTATATTACTTCTTATAATCTTGTGAATAAGCTGATTAAATCTTTATTGAAAATTTTGTCATTCTTTACAGAATTTTGTTGAAATTTCTTTAAAATAAAATAAAATTTTAAAGACTTTTATTTAAAAACAATATATATATATATATATATATATATATATATATATAGTAGTAAAATAATAAAGAATTATTTAAATAATCCTTAAATTTTCTAAAATTTTAAATATTTTGATTTTTTATTTGGTAGAAACAATTGATTTTTGTTAATTCTAAAGAAATTTCCTTAAAAATCCATTTATTTATTTTTTTCTTAGATTTTTTATTCCAAAAAGTAAAATTCATATTATTTCTTATATTATTAATTGATTCTGAATGATCACAACTGGAATAACCATAAGTTTATAGAATCGTCGGTAGATGCTAAACATTCCAATGTTTCAAATTCATGTCTGTGGACTTAAATTGAAATTGTTCATTTGTTTTTGATTTGAATTTTAAGTGATAATATGTTTCGCAATGTTAAACGTACAAAAGCCTTTGTTTGAGTTACATTTTGGACTGAAAAAACCAAAATAGTTGGCCTTTTGTATTAAAATAGAGATTTATTCCACGAATTTAAAAAAAAATGGCATTCAAACTCGTTCGTTAGTTTTCAATGAAAGTACGGGCATTTGAAAAAACAACATATTTCCGTTCGAGCAAAATATAAAGTCATGACCGGCATCGATCCGCCAATTTGCAATGGGATAAAACCAGTTGAATGCGAATGTTCTGGTTGCCAAAATTGCTCTATTTAATTCCGAAATCGTTTTCGCCCCATAATTTATCCCATCGTTCGACTTAATCGCATCGAAACAATGCCACAAACACGACCATTACACTAAACGCGTCCGTTTTTACCACCGCGACTGCGGACTGAAACATGAAAAAAGGAGAACCAACAATAATAATAAGCCAGCGATGCAATTGCAACTCGTAATGAGTGTCTGTACGTGAGCCCCCAGTAGTTTTTAACACCTGCAACGCACACCCGCCTGCAACATGCCTTAGAGGGCAGCGAGATTGAGCAGGAGAATTATCACCGCGGCCCACTGTGGGGGAAATCTCTGAAAAACAGTTTATTTAAGTATTTTCGTCGCAACAAAGTTCACCACCACCACAGCTATGCGGGAATGCGACAGCTATCGATTTCGCCGCGTTTTATTTCTTATAAAATATCGCGACATTTCTCACCGCAATTGCCCATTTTATCCATAAAACATTTCCACAAACTCCGTCTGAACGAAAATAACTGAGGGGTATAATTTATTTTGTTTTTGTCTCGCCGAATTTACATGAGTCAGCCTTCTTGTGTTGAAATAACAATTTCAGAAATAAGTCGATTTGTGTGTTTTATGGGTCGGGGTAAATATTTAAACTGCGTCTGCGACGCGTGGTTTGTTTTCGAACTCCACACCAAATTTAATACGTACAAAAAGGTGGCCGAAAAATTTATTTTACCTACAACGTTCTCAAACTAAAACAAACCGTGGTGGACGTTCAATTAAACAGCAATTTAAATAAATAAAAAAAAAAACAAGTTGGAGCAGTGACGTCGACCTCAGGCATAAAACAGTCGAAGGCGTTTTTTCTTATAACTCAATTACGACGGGGACGACGACGAGTGGCACTCGAGTACGTCCCTGTACGGAATGTTGTACCGATTCGCGGGACCGTTTCTGGCATTTTATTTGAATACGAGACGCCAGGCTAGCGAATACTCGCAGACGACTTATTGTCCCATCACTGCACGGCAAATTGCCTCGGATAACTAGTTTTTGCGCTGGCGCACCGGTGGAAAAAACGGTCAAAAACTGCCCGAAAGTGACTTTTCTCGATATTATTACGGGCTTTTTGGCCATACCTTAAAAGAAAATTAAATAAACCTAAATATGTTTAATTTAAAACCATTTTTTGTCGTTTCTAATTGTGAAAAATTATTAAAAATACACAATTTCATGTACAGTGGTGGAAAAAAGTATGGAATATTTTTAAAAATTGGACTTTTATCTCTTGGCATTTTTCATGTTTGTTATAATTTCAAGTTGTTATAATTATGGCCACTACTGTACTTCAGTAAATTTTTTATTTATAATTTGAATTTATGTCAAAAGACTATAATGGAATTATGATAAAATTATTGTTTTTTTAAATGAGAAGAATTCTTTTGAGACCACACATTTCCATTTTTAATATAACAAACAATTAATCTAATAAATACATACAGTGGTGGAAAAAAGTACAGAATATTTTTAAAAATTGGATTTTTATCTCCTGACATTTTTCATGTCTGTTATAATTTTCAAGTTGTTATAATTATGGCTACTACTGTACTTCAGTAATTTTTTTATTTATAATTTGAATTTATGCAAAAAACTATAATGGAATTATGACAAAATTATTGTTTTTTTAAATGAGAAAAATTCTTTTGAGACCTCACATTTCCACTTTTAATATAATAAACAATTAAATCTAATAAATACATACAGTGGTGGAAAAAAGTATGGAATATTTTTAAAAATTGGATTTTTATCTCCTGGCATTTTTCATGTCTGTTATAATTTTCAAGTTGTTATAATTATGCCTACTACTGTACTTCAGTAATTTTTTTATTTATAATTTGAATTTATGCAAAAAACTATAATGGAATTATGACAAAATTATTGTTTTTTTAAATGAGAAAAATTCTTTTGAGACCTCACATTTCTACTTTTAATATAATAAACAATTAAATCTAATAAATACATACAGTGGTGGAAAAAAGTATGGAATATTTTTAAAAATTGGATTTTTATCTCCTGGCATTTTTCATGTCTGTTATAATTTTCAAGTTGTTATAATTATGGCCACTACTGTACTTCAGTAATTTTTTTATTTATAATTTGAATTTATGTCAAAAGACTATAATGGAATTATGATAAAATTATTGTTTTTTTTTTAAATGAGAAAAATTCTTTTGAGACCACACATTTCCACTTTTAATATAATAAACAATTAATCTAATAAATACATATAGTGGTGGAAAAAAGTATGGAATATTTTTAAAAATTGGATTTTCATCTCTTGGCATTTTTCATGTCTGTTATAATTTTCAAGTTGTTATAATTATGGCCACTACTGTACTTCAGTAAATTTTTTATTTATAATTTGAACATATGTCAAAAGACTATAATGGAATTATGATAAAATTATTGTTTTTTTAAATGAGAAGAATTCTTTTGAGACCACACATTTCCATTTTTAATATAATAAACAATTAATCTAATGAATACATACAGTGTTGGAAAAAAGTATGGAATATTTTTAAAAATTTGATTTTTATTCCCTGGAATTTTTCATATCTGCTATAATGCTGTTTTGTTTAGATATTTTTATCAGATACATTTTTTAACTTGGAAAAAAATATGAAATATTACTTTATTTGCGCTCAGTAGTACTTAAATTCTTAACATTTTCGGTGGATTTCAACTTAGAAATGCCTAAACATGTTTAATTTTCATTTGAATTTAGGAAAAGAGTATTTTTAATTGTATCTACTTGTGAAAATTATTAAAATTACAAAATTTCTTGTACAGTGGTGGAAAAAAGTATCGAATATTTTTAAAAATTGGATTTTTATCCCCTGGGATTTTTCATATCTGCTGTAATTGTTGCTCAAGATGTTTTGTTTAGGTATTTTTATCAGATACATTTTTTGACATGGAAATAAATATGAAATATTATTTTATTTGCGGTCAGTTGTTCTTAAATTCTTAACATTTTCTGTCGATTTCAACTTAGAAATGCCTAAACACGTGTACTTTTCACTTGAATTTAGGAAAAGAATATTTTTAATTGTTTTTAATTGTGAAAAAATATTAAAATTACAAAATTTCATGTATAGTAGTGGAAAAAAGTATGGAATATTTTTAAAAATTGGATTTTTATCCCCTGGGATTTTTCGTATCTGCTGTAATGGCGTTAAACAAATGCACTAGTTTGTGTTTAACGCCCGGATTACCAGTATTGCTGCTCACCATGTTTTGTTTAGGTATTTATATCAGATACACTTTTTAACTTGGAAAAAAGTATGAAGTATTATTTTATTTGTGGTCAATTGTACTTAAATTCTTAACATTTTCGGTCGATTTCAACTTAGAAATGCCTAAACACGTTTACTTTTCTCTTCAATTTAGGAAAAGAGTATTTTTAATTTTTTCTTCTTATGAAAAATTATTAAAATTATAAAATAGAAGAATTCTTTTGAGACCACACATTTCTATTTTTAATATAATAAACAATTAATCTAATAAATACATACAATGGTGGAAAAAAGTATAGAATATTTTTAAAAATTGAATTTTTATACCCTGTGATTTTTCATATCTGCTGTAAATTAGATTTTGAAAAACAATAAGTAACATTTGTAACAAGTAAATAAATATTCCATACTCTCCACCACAGTATGTACGCGTATAACGTCAAAACTATTTAATGAACTGTGATAAAATTTCGTATAATAATAGTTAATAACTTTAATCAACATTTAGGATATATCCCATTACAGATAATGGAAGAAAATATATAAAACTATCAAAAAATTTAAGTTTAACCACTAGCGACATCTATTAACGAGTAGCACAATTATAATTTTTATAATCTGACATGAAATCGATATTTATTTATTTGTAAAATGTATAAATTATTAAGCCATTGTGTTTTTTAGCCATAGTATTTTAGACAGGAAAAACAACTTTATAGCAGAGAAACTTCTTAAGGGAACGAATATCCACTTATTTCTGTTGAGTCAAATTTAGACAGAAACGAAACGACCGATAGCTGTGCCAAATGTCGCGATATTTCCTAAATAAAACGGGAATAAAACGAAGTAATATAATCTATTAACGGAACAGAGTCGCTCCTCTCAAATGCCAAATGTCGCTATTGGCTTTTGCATTTCGATTCAATGTAGGAAAAATAGTGGAAAAGCCGAATGCGAACGTTTATAAATAGATTCTAACGGCATCAAACAGAAGCAGAAATTTCCTAAACGGAAAAGTCTGCTCCATACATGTGTTCGATTAAACTGCTGAAGCGTCCGATAAATAGATGCGACTAAAAAAATACAGTAAAATAAACTGCAGGTATAGTAAATTCTTCGTTGATTAAATTCCAGTTGGAAAACGCTTCAACGAGGATAAGTGCAGAAATTTACCAGGCGTTGTAAACATAAACGAAATGTGTTTCCAAGTGGATAAACTGAAAGTTTAATCATACGATTAATGTATTAAAAGTACAAAATATCAAAGTTATAACCGTAACATTTTTAATTTCATAAAAACCGTGCAACACATTGTTTCATCACTGAACAGGAAATGAATAGGGATTATCGGTGCACACGTAAATAAAACAAAAAAACAAACAAACATCAAAATCTACAATGAACTAAATTTCAGTTTACAAACTGGATGCGGCCCAGTTTCAATTCGACCGTTAATGCCACCGTGAAATCTTTTAACTGAAGCTCGTAACTTGTAAAAGCCGTGATTGTTACGATCGATTTTCCGGATTAAAAGTGCCCCAGGATTTAAATGGATCCAGTGTATTTGTTCGGGATGAAACGGACACTGTTTGGTCTGTGCCTGCATCAGGATACAATTTAGGACTCTAATTAGAGTATTTTTAAATTGATTATTGAACTAAACAACATATATAAACCATATAAAGAAAGACACTTTAAATATAATTTAATACGGATTTGACAAATGTTTTATTTTATTTATTCAGTAATGTTTTCTAATAATCACATAGTCGCATGAGTTCTTTCAATTTTATACAAATCTAATTAATTATTAGCATCATATAAATAAGAGCATTTGGTGTGCCAGCACAACCTAAGCTAAGCTTAACGTAACCTAAACTATCTCAATATATTCCAAATAATTGAAACTATATTTAAACAGCTTGGTTATTAAATTAAGGAGTTTAATTTAAATTTCTGCTTTGTTTTCCCAAACAATTCTAATATTTATTATATTTTAAGTCTTTTATATTATCATAAATTAAAAACTAATTTTTAAAAGAATTTAATTTAAAATATAAAATAATTATCTATTATTAAGTTCTCACCCATATCCTTCATTTTTATATTTATATTGCAGAACCTAAGCTATTCTTCATAATAAACTATTTTTTAAACAGCTTAGTCATTAAATTAAAGATTTTAATTTAAATTTTTACCCTGTTTTCCCCATATAATTCTAATATTCATTATATTTTATAGTAAATTATAAAAGAATTTAATTTAAAAGGTCAAATAATTATCTATTTTTAAATTCTCGCCCTCATCCTTATTTTCTTATATTTATATCGCAGAACCTAAGCTATTCTAGGCTGGTACAACCTAAGCTAGTCTAAGTTAGCTTAACGTAACCTAAATTATCTCAATTTATTTCAAATAACTGAAACTACTTTTTAAACAGCTTAGTCATTAAAGATTTTAATTAATTTAATTTTTCCCAAACACTTCTAATATTCATTATATTTTATAGTAAGTCTTTTGTATTTTCATAAATTAAAGAATAAATTATAAAAGAATTTAATTTAAAAGGTCAAATAATTATCTATTTTTAAATTCTCACCATCTTCCTTATTTTCTTATATTTATATTGAAGAACCTAAGCAATTCTAGAATGGTACACCCTAAGCTATTCTAAACTAGTTTAACGTAACCTAAACTATCTCAATTTATTTTAAATAATTGAAACTACTTTTTAAATAGCTTAGTCATTAAATTAAATATTTTAATTTAAATTTTTACCCTGTTTTCCTAAACAATTATAATATTCATTATATTTTATAGTAAGTATTTTTTATTTTCATAAATTAAAAAATAAATTATAAAAGAATTTAATTCAAAATGTCAAATAATTATATATTTTTAAATTCTTACCCTCATCCTTATTTTCTTATATTTATATTGCAGAACTAAGCTATTCTAGACTTGTACAACCTAAGCTATTCTAAGCTAGTTTAACGTAACCTAAACTAACTCAATTTATTTTAAATAACTGAAACTACTTTTTAAACAGTTTAGTCATTAAATTAAAGATTTTAATTTAAATTTTTACTCTGTTTTCCCAAACAATTCTAATATTCTTTATATTTTCTAGTAAGTCTTTTGTATTTTTATAAATTAAAAAATAAATTATAAAAGAATTTAATTCAAAATGTCAAATAATTATCTAGTTTTAAATTCTCACCCTCATCCTCATTTTCTTATATTTATATTGCAGAAACTAAACTATTCTAGACTGGTACAATCTAAGCTATTCTAAGGTAGCTTAACGTAACCTAAATTATCTCAATTTATTTCAAATAATTGAATCTACTTTTTAAACGCTTAGTCATTAAATTAAAGATTTTAATTTAAATTTTTACTCTGTTTTCCCAAACAATTCTAATATTCATTATATTTTCCAGTAAGTCATAAATTAAAGAATAAATTATAAAAGAATTTAATTGAAAATGTCAAATAATTATCTAGTTTTAAATTCTCACCCTCACCCTCATTTTCTTATATTTATATTGCAGAACCTAAACGATTCTAGGCTGGTATAACCTAAGCCATTCTAAGCTAGCTTAACGTAACTTAATTTATCTTAATTTATTTCAAATAACTGAAACTACTTTTTAATCAGCTTAGTCATTAAATTAAAGATTTTCATTTAAATTTTTACTCTGTTTTCCCAAATATTTCTAATATTCATTATATTTTACAGTAAGTCTTTTGTATTTGCATAAATTAATGAATAAATTCTAAAAGAATTTAACTCAAAATGTCAAATAATTATCTTGTTTTAAATTCTCACCCTCATCCTTATTTTCTTATATTTATATTGCAGAAACTAAACTATTCTAGACTGGTACAACCTAAGCTATTCTAAGGTAGCTTAACGTAACCTAAATTATCTCAATTTATTTCAAATAATTGAATCTACTTTTTAAACGTTTAGTCATTAAATTAAAAATTTTAATTTAAATTTTTACTCTGTTTTCCCAAACATTTCTAATATTCATTATATTTTATACTAAGTCTTTTGTATTTTCATAAATTAAAGAATACATTATAAAAGAATTTAATTCAAAATGTCAAATAATTATATATTTTTAAATTCTTACCCTCATCCTTATTTTCTTATATTTATATTGCAGAACCTAAACGATTCTAGGCTGGTATAACCTAAGCCATTCTAAGCTAGCTTAACGTAACTTAATTTATCTTAATTTATTTCAAATAACTGAAACTACTTTTTAAAAAGCTTAGTCATTAAATTAAAGATTTTCATTTAAATTTTTACTCTGTTTTTCCAAACATTTCTAATATTCATTATATTTTATACTAAGTCTTTTGTATTTTCATAAATTAAAGAATAAATTATAAAAGAATTTAATTGAAAATGTCAAATAATTATCTAGTTTTAAATTCTCACCCTCATCCTCATTTTCTTATATTTATATTGCAGAAACTAAACTATTCTAGACTGGTACAATCTAAGCTATTCTAAGGTAGCTTAACGCAACCTAAATTATCTCAATTTATTTCAAATAACTGAAACTACTTTTTAAACAGCTTAGTCATTAAATTAAAGAATTTAATTTAAATTTTTACTCTGTTTTCTCAAACAATTCTAATATTCATTATATTTTATGGTAAGTCTTTTGTATTTTCATAAATTAATGAATAAATTATAAAAGAATTTAATTTAAAATGTCAAATAATTATCTAGTTTTAAATTCTCACACTCATCCTTATTTTCTTAGATTTATATTGCAGATCTCAATTTATTTCGAATACTTTTTAAACAACTTGATCATTCAAATTAAGGATTTAAATTTATATTTTTATTTTGTTTTCTTAAACAATTATAATATTCATTATATTTCAAGTATTTTGTATTTTCATAAATAAGAGAATAAATTATAAAAGAATTTAATTTAAAATGTCAAATATTATTCTCACTCTCATTCTCATTTTTTATATTCGACACAACATCAAATTTATTGTAAATAACTGAAATTAGTTTTTAAACATTTTAGTCATTAAGTTAAGTGTTTTCACTTTTGAATAACCTAACCTAAGGTAGGTTGTATTAACAAATATGTCCTCAAAAATTTCTGAAATTAATTCAATTAGTACCAATTATTTATAATAGTCTGTTAGATTGTGTTTGGTTTGTACTGAGATATTTGCCGAACACGTTTGAATGAATCATACGTTACTAAATCGAAGTTTAATTATCCAGACAATGCACGCTTTTAATTACCGAATGTGGGAGGAATCGTTCTACGACTTATCCCAACCGTACCCTATCTGATTTATTTAAGAAAAACGAATTGAATTCACATCACCGTGCGCAGTTACGTTTTCGTGCACGAATTAAAAGTCAATTCCATTATGACTCGACCACAAGAGTGCAACTAGTTTGGACTTTTCGTCCTTATACGGCGACGTACGTGAAAGTTGTCAAAAGATGAAAGCCGACCGTCGATACTGTGAGAACGCGTTCGATTTGACGATCGTCAACTCGACGACGCTATCTAACGTAACGTGGATTGTGACCTAATTCATTTGACGCGTCACGGGGTGATTTATCGATCTTTTAATCGCCGGATCGTATCGGAATACTGAACGGCTCGAGAACCATTTGTTATAGTAAATCATTGAGTTAGTTCTTCGTGCCATTTTTTCGCCTCGCATTTATAAGTTGTGACAAGCCATTAATTAATGGATATTAAACGACTTAAAGCCTCAATTTTTTGCGCAGCAACAATTAAATTCGTCCGAAAACTTTTGTTTAAAACCGGAAACATCGACGGACCACGTTTTTTCAGCGCCGTACAAACATTTATAATTCAACGAAGCAATTCCGTTTAGAATAAACCCGTCGAAAAACAATTTTCCCATTATTTGCACTGTGGGAAACGTTCTGTATTTTTATTTTTTTTTTTTTTTTTTGGCGGTAAAAATAAACGACACCATTTACATTTCTTTGAAGAGCGCACTGCATCGAATTAAAACAAACGGAATATCGCGTTTCCACGTTGCGGCGCGATGTAAATTTAATTTGTTTATAGTGCGGTTTTTCCAGCGAAATTGCCAACGCCAGTTTATAAAAAAGTAATTGGAAGTATCAAACGGCTGCAATTGCTCGTTGTGTTTTTGTCTATTCAGAACGAGCGACAAAACGGTCCTCTTATGACTTATTAACTGTTTTTTATTCCTTTTAATAAATACTCAGTAGATTTATGTTACGTTAGGTTAGTTTATTTTAGGTTAAGTCTTACTGCCTTAGGTTATTTAAGAGTCAAAATACTTAATTTAATGAGCTAGTTTAGATTAGGTTGTAAATACAAGAAAATAAGGATGAGGATGACAATTTAATATATATATATATATATATATATATATATATATATATATATATATATATATAATGAATATAAGAATTGTTTGGGAAGACAAGATAAAAATTTAAATTAAAATTTAATGAAGAAAACTAGTTTAATTATTTAAAATAAATTGGGACAGTTTAGGTTAGGTTAAGCCAGCTTAGTTTAGGTTGTGCCAGCTTAGAATAGCTTAGGTTCTACAATACAATAGAAAAATAAGGATGATGGAGACATATAAAATAAAATTTCTTTTATAATTTAGTAACTAAAGTAATAGATAATTTTATTATATAACGAAAACACAAAAAATACGTGGAAGAGTAAAAATTTAATTAATTTATGAAATAACAAAAAACTCAAGATATAATGTTTGTTAATTTTAAATTATTTAAATTATTTTAAAAAATATTAAAAATAGACAGATTTTAATAATATAACAGATATAAAAAATATTAACAGAAGAAAAACTAAGAAAAATTAACTAATAAGATATATCAACATTATAATATAAAAAAAAACTTTTAAAAGTTTTTAATAAGAAAAAAATTAAAAAGTTTTAAATAATGAAATATATCCAATATTTAAATTTTTAGTTTTGTTTGTTAATTTTAAATTATTTAGATTATTTTAAAAAAGATCAAGAATAGACAGTTTTTACTAATATAAATAATAATATAAAAAATATTAATAGGAAAAAAATTAAGAAATATTAACTAATAAGATCTATCAAAATTATTCTTATTTCCATTTTTTGTATATTAATTTTAATATACTAAATAAAAATATATATTTATATATTAAATTTCAACTAAAAAATTAGTCTCGAAGTGCTAGCTTGGAATAGCTTAGGTTCTACAATATAATAGAAAAATAAGGATGATGGATACATATAAAATAAAATTTCTTTTATAATCTAGTAACTAAAGTAATTGATAATTTTATTATATAACGAAAATACAAAAAATGCTTCATTATATTGAGTTTTACATACATTTTAAATAAAAATAAACACAAAAAAAATACGTGCGAGAGTAAAAATTTAGTAATACAGTAGTTAATTGACATTTAAAATAAAATTGTCTTGAAATATAATAAGTAAACAAATGGATAATTCCGTTTTTAATTTATGAAATAACAAAAAACTTAAAATATAATGTTTGTTAATTTTAAATTATTTAAATTATTTTAAAAAATATTAAAAATAGACAGATTTTAATAATATAAAAGATATAAAAAATATTAACAGAAGAAAAACTAAGAAATATTAACTAATAAGACCTATAAAAATTATTTTTTTGCCTTTTTTGTATATTAATTAAATTTAATTAATTTAATAAATAATATAAAAAAACTTTTACAAGATTTTAATAAATTTTAAATAATGAAATATATCCAATATTTAAATTTTTAGTTTTGTTTGTTAATTTTAAATTATTTAGATTATTTTAAAAAAGATCAAGAATAGATAGATTTTACTAATATAAATAATAATATAAAAAATATTAACAGGAAAAAAATTAAGAAATATTAACTAATAAGATCTATCAAAATTAATCTTATTTCCATTTTTTGTATATTAATTTTAATATACTAATTAAAAATATATATTTATATATTAAATTTCAACTAAAAATTTAGTCTCGAAGTGCCAACTTAGAATAGCTTAGGTTCTACAATATATTAGAAAAATAAGGATGATGGAGACATATAAAATAAAATTTCTTTTATAATCTAGTAACTAAAGTAATTGATAATTTTATTATATAACGAAAATACAAAAAATGCTTCATTATATTGAGTTTTACATACATTTTAAATAAAAATAAACACAAAAAAAAAAAAAAATACGTGCGAGAGTAAAAATTTAGTAATACAGTAGTTAATTGACATTTAAAATAAAATTGTCTTGAAATATAATAAGTAAACAAATGGATAATTCCGTTTTTAATTTATGAAATAACAAAAAACTCAAAATATAATGTTTGTTAATTTTAAATTATTTAAATTATTTTAAAAAATATTAAAAATAGACAGATTTTAATAATATAAAAGATATAAAAAATATTAACAGAAGAAAAACTAAGAAATATTAACTAATAAGACCTATAAAAATTATTTTTTTGCCTTTTTTGTATATTAATTAAATTTAATTAATTTAATAAATAATATAAAAAAAACTTTTACAAGATTTTAATAAATTTTAAATAATGAGATATATCCAATATTTAAATTTTTAGTTTTGTTTGTTAATTTTAAATTATTTAGATTATTTTAAAAAAGATCAAGAATAGATAGATTTTACTAATATAAATAATAATATAAAAAATATTAACAGGAAAAAAATTAAGAAATATTAACTAATAAGATCTATCAAAATTATTCTTATTTCCATTTTTTGTATATTAATTTTAATATACTAATTAAAAATATACATTTATATATTAAATTTCAACTAAAAATTTAGTCTCGAAGTGCCAACTTAGAATAGCTTAGGTTCTACAATATAATAGAAAAATAAGGATGATGGAGACATATAAAATAAAATTTCTTTTATAATCTAGTAACTAAAGTAATTGATAATTTTATTATATAACGAAAATACAAAAAATGCTTCATTATATTGAGTTTTACATACATTTTAAATAAAAATAAACACAAAAAAAAAATACGTGCATTTAAAATAAAATTGTCTTGATATATAATAAGTAAACAAATGGATAATTCCGTTTTTAATTTATGAAATAACAAAAAACTCAAAATATAATGTTTGTTAATTTTAAATTATTTTAAAAAATATTAAAAATAGACAGATTTTAATAAAATAAAAGATATAAAAAATATTAACAGAAGAAAACCTAAGAAATATTAACTAATAAGATCTATCAAAATTATTTTTTTTCCTTTTTTGTATATTAATTAAATTTAATTAATTTAATTAATAATATAAAAAAACTTTTAAAAGATTTTAATAAGAAAAAAATTAAAAAGTATTAAATGATGAAATATATTCAATATTTAAATTTTTAGTTTTGTTTGTTAATTTTAAATTATTTAGATTAATTTATAAAAGATCAAGAATAGATAGATTTTACTAATATAAATAATAATATAAAAAATATTAACAGGAAAAAAATTAAGAAATATTAACTAATAAGATCTATCAAAATTATTCTTATTTCCATTTTTTGTATATTAATTTTAATATACTAAATAAAAATATATATTTATATATTAAATTTCAACTAAAAAATTAGTCTCGAAGTGCTAGCTTAGAATAGCTTAGGTTCTACAATATAATAGAAAAATAAGGATGATGGAGACATATAAAATAAAATTTCTTTTATAATCTAGTAACTAAAGTAATTGATAATTTTATTATATAACGAAAATACAAAAAATGCTTCATTATATTTACTTTTACATACATTTTAAATATAAATAAACACACAAAAAATACGTGCGAGAGAAAAAATTTAGTAATACAGTAGTTAATTGACATTTAAAATAAAATTGTCTTGAAATATAATAAGTAAACAAATGGATAATTCCGTTTTTAATTTATGAAATAACAAAAAACCCAAAATATAATGTTTGTTAATTTTAAATTATTTAAATTATTTTAAAAAATATTAAAAATAGACAGATTTTAATGATATAAAAGATATAAAAAATATTAACAGAAGAAAAACTAAGAAATATTAACTAATAAGATATAATATGAAAATTATTATTTTTTTCCTTTTTTGTATATTAATTAAATTTAATTAATTTAATTAATAATATAGAAAAAAACTTTTAAAAGATTTTAATAAGAAAAAAATTAAAAAGTTTTAAATAATGAAATATATCCAATATTTAAATTTTTAATTTCGTTTGTTAATTTTAAATTATTTAGATTATTTTAAAAAAGATCAAGAATAGACAGTTTTTACTAATATAAATAATAATATAAAAAATATTAATAGGAAAAAAATTAAGAAATATTAACTAATAAGATCTATCAAAATTATTCTTATTTCCATTTTTTGTATATTAATTTTAATATACTAAATAAAAATATATATTTATATATTAAATTTCAACTAAAAAATTAGTCTCGAAGTGCTAGCTTGGAATAGCTTAGGTTCTACAATATAATAGAAAAATAAGGATGATGGATACATATAAAATAAAATTTCTTTTATAATCTAGTAACTAAAGTAATTGATAATTTTATTATATAACGAAAATACAAAAAATGCTTCATTATATTGAGTTTTACATACATTTTAAATAAAAATAAACACAAAAAAAAATACGTGCGAGAGTAAAAATTTAGTAATACAGTAGTTAATTGACATTTAAAATAAAATTGTCTTGAAATATAATAAGTAAACAAATGGATAATTCCGTTTTTAATTTATGAAATAACAAAAAACTTAAAATATAATGTTTGTTAATTTTAAATTATTTAAATTATTTTAAAAAATATTAAAAATAGACAGATTTTAATAATATAAAAGATATAAAAAATATTAACAGAAGAAAAACTAAGAAATATTAACTAATAAGACCTATAAAAATTATTTTTTTGCCTTTTTTGTATATTAATTAAATTTAATTAATTTAATAAATAATATAAAAAAACTTTTACAAGATTTTAATAAATTTTAAATAATGAAATATATCCAATATTTAAATTTTTAGTTTTGTTTGTTAATTTTAAATTATTTAGATTATTTTAAAAAAGATCAAGAATAGATAGATTTTACTAATATAAATAATAATATAAAAAATATTAACAGGAAAAAAATTAAGAAATATTAACTAATAAGATCTATCAAAATTAATCTTATTTCCATTTTTTGTATATTAATTTTAATATACTAATTAAAAATATATATTTATATATTAAATTTCAACTAAAAATTTAGTCTCGAAGTGCCAACTTAGAATAGCTTAGGTTCTACAATATAATAGAAAAATAAGGATGATGGAGACATATAAAATAAAATTTCTTTTATAATGTAATAACTAAAGTAATTGATAATTTTATTATATAACGAAAATACAAAAAATGCTTCATTATATTGAGTTTTACATACATTTTAAATAAAAATAAACACAAAAAAAAAAATACGTGCATTTAAAATAAAATTGTCTTGATATATAATAAGTAAACAAATGGATAATTCCGTTTTTAATTTATGAAATAACAAAAAACTCAAAATATAATGTTTGTTAATTTTAAATTATTTTAAAAAATATTAAAAATAGACAGATTTTAATAAAATAAAAGATATAAAAAATATTAACAGAAGAAAACCTAAGAAATATTAACTAATAAGATCTATCAAAATTATTTTTTTTTTCCTTTTTTGTATATTAATTAAATTTAATTAATTTAATTAATAATATAAAAAAACTTTTAAAAGATTTTAATAAGAAAAAAATTAAAAAGTATTAAATGATGAAATATATTCAATATTTAAATTTTTAGTTTTGTTTGTTAATTTTAAATTATTTAGATTAATTTATAAAAGATCAAGAATAGATAGATTTTACTAATATAAATAATAATATAAAAAATATTAACAGGAAAAAAATTAAGAAATATTAACTAATAAGATCTATCAAAATTATTCTTATTTCCTTTTTTTGTATATTAATTTTAATATACTGATTAAAAATATATATTTATATATTAAATTTCAACTAAAAAATTAGTCTCGAAGTGCCAGCTTAGAATAGCTTAGGTTCCACAATATAATAGAAAAATAAGGATGATGGAGACACATAAAATAAAATTTCTTTTATAATGTAGTAACTAAAGTAATTGATAATTTTATTATATAACGAAAATACAAAAAATGCTTCATTATATTGCGTTTTACATACATTTTAAATAAAAATAAACACAAAAAAAATACGTGCATTTAAAATAAAATTGTCTTGATATATAATAAGTAAACAAATGGATAATTCCGTTTTTAATTTATGAAATAACAAAAAACTCAAAATATAATGTTTGTTAATTTTAAATTATTTTAAAAAATATTAAAAATAGACAGATTTTAATAAAATAAAAGATATAAAAAATATTAACAGAAGAAAACCTAAGAAATATTAACTAATAAGATCTATCAAAATTATTTTTTTTCCTTTTTTGTATATTAATTAAATTTAATTAATTTAATTAATAATATAAAAAAACTTTTAAAAGATTTTAATAAGAAAAAAATTAAAAAGTATTAAATGATGAAATATATTCAATATTTAAATTTTTAGTTTTGTTTGTTAATTTTAAATTATTTAGATTAATTTATAAAAGATCAAGAATAGATAGATTTTACTAATATAAATAATAATATAAAAAATATTAACAGGAAAAAAATTAAGAAATATTAACTAATAAGATCTATCAAAATTATTCTTATTTCCATTTTTTGTATATTAATTTTAATATACTAATTAAAAATATATATTTATATATTAAATTTCAACTAAAAAATTAGTCTCGAAGTGCCAACTTAGAATAGCTTAGGTTCTACAATATAATAGAAAAATAAGGATGATGGAGACATATAAAATAAAATTTCTTTTATAATCTAGTAACTAAAGTAATTGATAATTTTATTATATAACGAAAATACAAAAAATGCTTCATTATATTTAGTTTTACATACATTTTAAATATAAATAAACACATAAAAAATACGTGCGAGAGAAAAAATTTAGTAATACAGTAGTTAATTGACATTTAAAATAAAATTGTCTTGAAATATAATAAGTAAACAAATGGATAATTCCGTTTTTAATTTATGAAATAACAAAAAACTCAAAATATAATGTTTGTTAATTTTAAATTATTTAAATTATTTTAAAAAATATTAAAAATAGACAGATTTTAATGATATAAAAGATATAAAAAATATTAACAGAAGAAAAACTAAGAAATATTAACTAATAAGATATATGAAAATTATTATTGTTTTCCTTTTTCGTATATTAATTAAATTTAATTAATTTAATTAATAATATAGAAAAAAACTTTTAAAAGATTTTAATAAGAAAAAAATTAAAAAGTTTTAAATAATGAAATATATCCAATATTTAAATTTTTAATTTCGTTTGTTAATTTTAAATTATTTAGATTATTTTAAAAAAGATCAAGAATAGATAGATTTTACTAATATAAATAATAATATAAAAAATATTAACAGGAAAAAAATTAAGAAATATTAACTAATAAGATCTATCAAAATTATTCTTATTTCCTTTTTTTGTATATTAATTTTAATATACTGATTAAAAATATATATTTATATATTAAATTTCAACTAAAAAATTAGTCTCGAAGTGCCAACTTAGAATAGCTTAGGTTCTACAATATAATAGAAAAATAAGGATGATGGAGACATATAAAATAAAATTTCTTTTATAATCTAGTAACTAAAGTAATTGATAATTTTATTATATAACGAAAATACAAAAAATGCTTCATTATATTGAGTTTTACACACATTTTAAATAAAAATATACACACAAAAAATACGTGCGAGAGTAAAAATTTAGTAATACAGTAGTTAAATGACATTTAAAATAAAATTGTCTTGAAATATAATAAGTAAACAAATGGATAATTCCGTTTTTAATTTATGAAATAACAAAAAACTCAAAATATAATGAACTTTTGGACCACAATGCAAATTTTAAATTAAAACCTTCACGTTAACGACACTATTAATAAATCCGGGTTAATTTGTGACTGTAACAAATCAAAAAGATGAATTTTTAACAATGCAAGTACTTTCAAGGTGGGCGGAAGCGATGTTATTCTCCACTGTCCAGCGCATTACAATAAAATTTTAATTAAATATAATTTATTGTGCAAAAACTGACGTGAATTCCTGTATAATATAAATAAACAATTAAACGTACCGGTTGACATAAAAATGGCGTTGCATAATAGTCCGGACCCAATTAAATAATTAATTGTCATCGATAACTATTGATATATTGACCTGTGTTTAAATTAATTAATTCCGGTTTATGGAATTAAAATGTGACGGAAATACTTCAAATTAATGTTTTAAGGTGGTCCTTCTTGTCTTTATATATAATATAATATGTAATAATGGGCCAATTAACAATTACGTCTTTGAACTAGTCGAGATTATATCAAATATGTCGGCCATTAAATAAATGCCTTTCCATGATTGTGTGTGGCACATTCATAAATCATTGACATTTAATAATAATAATGTTAATTTACGTTTCCCGATATCAATCTATGCCAGTTCAACGTTTAATTACGTTTTTTTTTCTTGTAAAATTTATACACGGATAGGTTTTAATTTATGCAGTCGTAATGTTTAAACTTTTGATAAAACTGTCGATAAGTTTGGATGTTTGAATAAATCAACCGATGATTTATTTTATCAATCGCTACGGCAACGTTTTAGTAAAATAAAATACGAAAATATTAACGCGTTGTTTCAAAACGGGGGGATTGGATGAAAAGTGGGCAACAAACTGCGACACCTCAACCCTTTTGAATCATCAATAATGCCGCATCGGACGCGACATTTTCATAATTTATCTAGTCCAATATTTCCGGCGATATATTAATAAATTGTGTGGTGCCTGATATTTTCAGGGGGATTAATTACCGGCGAGGTATTAATAACTGTTTATCTTTCAAGATGCCAATACAATTAGCAGTGACAATACATAGTAAACCATTAATTATTATTTATTAATTAAATTTTAAATTCGTTGCAGCATTTAAAAGATATTAGTTGCATAATAACAATTTTATTAATAGTACATATTGAATTCTAAGATATATTAAAGTTCTAAAAAATGATATTAACATTAGAAAAGTATTATCTAATAAAACATATCCAATTTTTAAATTATTGTTTTTATTAAAAATTAAAAAATTTAAATTATTTAGATTTTTTTTAAAAAGATTACTACAAATAGACAGATTTTAATAATATAAAAGTATAAAAAATTTAACAGGACCTTTTTTATATATTAATTCTTATTATTAATTAAAATTATACATTTAACTATTAAATTTCAATAAAAAATCTCGAAATTTTTAATTAATTTTAATAATGTAAAACAATTTTTAAAATATTTTAATAGAGAGAGAAACTAAAAAGTATTAAATAATAAAATATATCCAACATTTAAATTTTTGGTTTTGTTTGTTAATTTTAAATTATTTAGATTATTTAAAAAAATATTAAAATTATTTTTTTCCTTTTTTATATTAATTAAATTTAATTAATTTAATTAATAATATAAAAAAAATAAAACATTTTAAAAAGAAAAAAATAATAAAATATATCCAATATTTAAATTTTTGGTTCTGTTTATTAATTTTAAATTATTTATATTATTTTAAAAAATATTACAAATAGATTTTAATAATATAAAAGTCAAAATCTATTTTTTTTTTTCATTTTTTAATTTAAGATTTTTTAATTTAAGATTTTAATAAAAGAGAAATTAAAAAGAATTAAATAATAAAATATATTCATTATTTACAATTTTGTTTGTTAATTTTAAATTAATTAAATTATTTTAAAAAATATTAAAAATAGACAGATTTTAATAATATAAAAGATATAAAAAACATTAACAGAAGAAAAATTAAGAAATAAGATCTATCAAAATTATTTTTTTTTTCCTTTTTTGTATATTAATTAAATTTAATTAATTTAATTAATAATAAAAAAAATTAAAAGATTTTAATAAGAAAAAAATTAAAAAGTTTTAAATAATAAAATATATCCAATATTTAAATTTTTGGTTTTGTTTTTTAATTTTAAATTATTTGAATTATTTTAAAAAAGATTAAAAATAGACAGATTTTAATAATATAAAAAATATTAACAGGAGAAAAATTAAGAAATATTAACTAATAAGACGTATCAAAATTATTCTTATTTCCATTTTTTGTATATTAATTTTAATATATTAATTAAAAAATTACCTTTATATATTAAATTTCAACTAAAAAATTAGTCTCAAAATTTTTAATTATTTTTATTAATATAAAACAACTTTTAAAAGATTTTAATAAGAGAAAAATTAGAAAGTACTAAATAATAAAATATATACAATATATAAATTTAATTAGTGGGTATTAACAAAATAATAAATATCAATTCAAAATTAGTATATTAATTTTTTTGTAAAATATTACAAATAGACAAATTTTAATAATATAAAGTTATAAAAAATATTAACAAGAAAAAAATTAAGAAATATTAACTGATAAATCTATCAAAATTATTTTTTTCGTTTTTTTGTTTATTAATTCTTATATATTAACTAAAATTATACATTTAAAATTAAAAAATATTAAATAACTAATAAAATCCATCAAAATTTTTTTTTTTACTTTTTTGTATATTTTTTTGCTTTTTCTTAAATTTTAATTAAAACTATACGTTTTTAATTATTATTATTTTTTTAAATAATAGAAAACAACTTTTAACAGATTTTAATAATAAAAAAATAAAATAAAAACTATTAAGTAATAAAATGTATCCATATCCATCTCTTGAAATAAAAAACTTTTAATTAATTTAAGTATTAAATTTCGATTTAACAAATTAATACGTAACAGTGTTTGTTCGATAAGACAAATCTAATTTTAAAAATGAAAAGGATATCTAAAATATATTAATATATAATATATTTAAAACTATTCTTCTTTTTGTAATGAACAATGAGTTTAGTTTTAACTGTATATAGGAATACAATTAATAAATCCATTCTAAAGTTAGTTTAGTTGATTAAACGTGTTTCGTCGTAAAATGGTGATAATAAATGCATATTACAATCAGTATTTATTGTGACTTAAATAAACGAGACAAAATAAATGGACAATGCAATGCGACAGTTACAAAGTAAATAGGCGAATTAATTGGACATTATTTAACCAACATTAGATACACGAATTCAAATTTAGTTGATCAACAGCCACCCTAATGTTTGTTCATCATAAAATCTAAATTTAGTTTTATTTAAAGTCAATTAACACACCAAACAGGACGAAAAAATTGAAATACAAACTGATTGGAAATACATTCGGTAAACATTTACCCAAATCGAAGTGTAATGAACGAACATAATTTTATTACACGGCTCAGTGTAAAATTATTAATCAAATTTGTATAGTGGAAATATTAATAACATTTAAAAGTTGAACGAATCTAAAAAGTACACGTACAACTTCAGCATATTAATTTAGTTTGCCGGTTTAAATAAAATTTTCATCCACTTTCAAAATCAATTCCGGACCGTTTGATGTAGTTTCCCATCGAACTTTAATTATTTAATAGCACGGAACTTTGGCGGACTGATGCGAAGTTAAAATCTGATGTCACATGGAGTAAGTTCGGGGGATGGAATAAAGTTTAAATTCATTATTCAGACGATTAAATTTAAGTCGATCAATTTTTCATTGCGGTTCCGCCTGATATGCAGCACGTAGCTGTTATGTATAGAATACGGCGACGCAAATTGAAATAGTTAACAGGAAAAATCGTAAATATGTGCACGTATGACGGTTTTACTGAGCGTGAAATATGTATTAGGTCAGCTACAGCCTTGGATGGTCGGCATTATAACATAAAAAATGGAAGGTAACTATGAGAAAATCACAAAAACAACACAATTTTCCAAGTAAGCTTTCGAATTCGAATTAAATTTTCATTTGATTGACGTTAATTCGTGAAACTCAAACAAAATTTGTTAATTAATGGGTGTATAAACAGATTTTTTTCAGTCAGTGACGCTGATTGTGGCAATAAATCACAACGGGACGTCGATAATGAACGGTAAATATTCATGATTATTCGGCGCCATCTCAAGAAACGATGTGGATGACACAATTTCACCCGAGGACGTGAAAACAACTTCGTTTATTTATGCACGTTACGAAAACCATAATAATTTGCCATAATCTATGATATTAAAAAGTTTTAAATGTGTTGCTGACGGTGAATTGTATAATTCCAATAAACGTATTGATTGAGACCAATATTAAATAACATACTAAAACACTAAAGCCCAATTCTACAATTAAAAATTACTTTACAGCTCAAACACGAAGTCAAAAGATTAAACCCCCTTTTACAAAATTACTAGTGTTGCAAACTATAAAATCACCAATAATTGATTATTGAATGCAACATACATAAATAATCGGATCAGAAATACATTAAATGTGCACAGCGTCCATTTCGCACCACAGAACCTATGATTCGATTTCGGAATAATTAAAGCACACGCCACACAAAAAATAAATCGATAAATCCATTTAATTAGTTGTATCGATTTATTTACATTATTAATTGCTAATTAATACATTAATTAGTTGTGTAATGATTTGATTCTCGTTGCGTCACAAATATGTTCATCATTGAATGAAATTCGGTGAAGTTTACTGTTTGTGTAAAGAGTTGAAACAACAAATTTTAAATTCTGATTCATTATGATTTATTGATATATGTTGTTAAATATTTTAAAAATATAAATAAAAAATAGAATTACTTGACTATAACATATTTAACCATTAATTTTACCAACACTTTTACAATATGAGGAATGTATTTCTTAATTTGTATAAAAAAAATTATCTAACTAAAATTTCAATATTTTTAAGAATATTTTAAGTAATCTTTCATAAATTTTATTGATTTTCTAAAATAAAGTTAAATAAATAAATAAAAAGTTACAAAATTTGAATAAAAATACTGAAAATTTCAGAATTTTTAATAATATTTTCAGAATTTCTGTATTTTCATAAAGTTTATTTTAGGTCTTTTATAATTATAAAACATTGAATATTCTAAAATTTGTATTAAAAATGTTCATCTTCCTTTTTAAAAATAATTAGCTAATTTGTCTGTTTTCTATTATCTTAATACTTTGTCTAATCTTACGTTTATTTGTATTATAAAATTTGTATAATAATAAGTACATTGACTTGTTTGATATTTTAGCTATTTTCTATTTATTTATAAATTTTATTTAGTTTTTAATATCATTTCAATTAAACTTTCATAAATTTTATTTTAATTTATAATTTTTAATGAATTGTATAAAATTTGAGTCAAAAATTTCAGTATTTTTAATATTTTTTCAGGATTTTATTTTAATTTTTTATAATTTTAATGAACATTCTAAAATTTTTATACATGTATTTATAATTTCAATAATTTTAATAATAATTTAACTAATCTATCTAAAATCATAAACTTTATTTCAAACGTTTATAATTTTTTGTGAGAATTCTAAAATTTGTATAAAAAATGTTTTCAATTTTTGTAATAATAAATTAAATAATTTCCTATAAATTTTATTGATTTTTTCTTATAATTTTTAATGAATTTTCTAAAATTTGAATCAAAATTGTTGATGTATTTAAAATTTCAGTACTTTTAACACTATTTTCAGGATTTCAACATTATCATAAATTTTATTTCAATTTTTTATAATTTTCAGTGAGTATTTTAAAATTTGTATAAAAAATATTTATGTAACTAAAATTTTAATATTTTTAAGAATATTTTAAGTAATCTTCCATAAATTTGATTGATTTTTTTAAGTAATTTTCAATAAATATTCTAAAATTTAAATAAAAATTGTTAATGTACTGAAAATTTAAGTATTTTTTATAATACTTTCAAGATTTCAGTATTTTTATAATTTTTTTCAAAATTTTTAATAATAATTTAACTAATTTTATTTTCAATTTTTATAATTTTCAATGAGTATTCTAAAATATGTATAAAAAACCTAAAATTTCAATATTTTCTACAAATTTTGCTGATTTTTACAATGAATATTATAAAATATGAATCAAAAATGTTGATTTACTTAAAATTTCAGTATTTTTAATAATATTTTCAGGATTTACGTGTTTATATAAATTTTATTTTAATTTTTTATAATTTATAATGAATATTTTAAAATTTGTGTTAAAAATGTTCATGTATTTACAATTTCTATATTTTTAATAATATTTTAACTAATTTCGTAAATTTCGTTTTAAATGTTTATAATTTTCAGTGAGTATTCTAAAATTTGAATAAAAAATGTTGATGTACTTAAAATTTCAGTATTTTTAATAATATTTTCAGGATTTCAGTCTTTTCATAAGTTTTATTTCATTTTTTTATAAATTTCAATGAGTATTCTAAAATTTGTATTAAAAATGTTTTGTACCTAAAATTTCAGTATTTTTAATAATATTTTAATCTTCCATAAATTTTAATGATTTTGTTCCTGTTTTAATAATACCTTAAGTATTTTTTATAAATTTTACAGAAACTGTTTAAATCTTTTATATATTTTATATAATTAATTTTATGAATTTTATTAAATTTAAATAAAATATTTCATAATTCCAATAAAAGGAATTTATTAATAAATAATTTACCATATTTTTGTTCCTATTTTAATAAATTTATTGCTGTACATAACTTATTGAAGTATAAAGTAACATAAATAAGAGAAACTCGTTAAAGCGATGAATAAATAACAATATTAATCCAAGGAGGAATTTCCGTGAAAAATCACACCCCTTCCGGAATCCCAATCAGATTTCCCCCTTTCGTAATTAATCCCGGTGTTTCTCCGGGGCACGCTCGAGCCGATATCCTTTATGAATATTCGCGATAAATTTCGGTTTCGGTTCGATATCGCGTCGGATTCAATCCGCCACACGCATACCGAAACAGCCCGGATGGATCGTTGGCCCCAAAGAAACACGACAAAAGCGACCGGTCGCCGTTTTTGGGAGGGACGATTTTTCCGGTCCGTTAACTTGGGAGAACGTTGATCTTTGGCTCTCATTTATCTCTTGAATTGTTACCTCACTCCTTGTGGCCAATTTTTCGGATCCAGTTGCATATTCTGAATTTTTTCAATGAATACTTTGATACGATACTTCGACATTTTGGGGGAATACCGGATGAATTTTGATGAGTATCTTTTTTCAGCCACTGTATTTAAGTTATAACTTAACATACGTTATGTTGTTTTGAGAAAATCTTTGAAAAAGCTTTGGAAGGCAACAAATAATTCAAAAATTTAATTTTATCAAATTTGCGGAGTATTTACAATTTCTACATTTTTAATAATATTTTAACTAATCTTTCGTAAATTTTCATTTCAGTGAGTGTTCTAAAATTTGTATAAAATATTATTGATAAATCTTCAATGAATATTCTAAAATTAGAATAAAAAATGTTGATGTACTTAAAATTTCAGTATTTGTATTAATATTTTCAGGATTTCAGTATTTTCATAAATTTTATTTTATTTTTTTTTATAAATTTCAATGAGTATTCTAAAATTTGTATTAAAAATGTTTTGTAACTAAATTTTCAGTATTTTTAATAATATTGTAATAACACCTTAAGTATTTTTTATAAATTTTACAGAAATTCGTATATTTTATTTTAAGCTTTTTATATTTTCAATGAAAATTATAAAATTTGTATTAATAATGTTCGTGTATTTACAATTTCTATATTTTTAATAATATTTTAACTAATCTTTCGTAAATTTTGTTTTAAATGTTCATTTCAGTGAGTGTTCTAAAATTTGTATAAAATATTATTAATAAATCTTCAATGAATATTCTAAAATTTGAATAAATGTACTTAAAATTTCAGTATTTGTATTAATATTTTCAGGATTTCAGTATTTTCATAAATTTTATTTTATTTTTTTTTTATAAATTTCAATGAGTATTCTAAAATTTGTATTAAAAATGTTTTGTAACTAAATTTTCAGTATTTTTAATAATATTGTAATAACACCTTAAGTATTTTTTATAAATTTTACAGAAATTCGTATATTTTATTTAAAACCCTTTATATTTTCAATGAAAATTATAAAATTTGTATTAATAATGTTCATGTATTCACAATTTCTATATTTTTAATAATATTTTAACTAATCTTTCGTAAATTTTGTTTTAAATGTTCATTTCAGTGAGTGTTCTAAAATTTGTATAAAATATTATTGATAAATCTTCAATGAATATTCTAAAATTTGAATAAAAAATGTTGATGTACTTAAAATTTCAGTATTTGTATTAATATTTTCAGGATTTCAGTATTTTCATAAATTTTATTTTATTTTTTTTTTTATAAATTTCAATGAGTATTCTAAAATTTGTATTAAAAATGTTTTGTAACTAAATTTTCAGTATTTTTAATAATATTGTAATAACACCTTAAGTATTTTTTATAAATTTTACAGAAATTCGTATATTTTATTTAAAACCCTTTATATTTTCAATGAAAATTATAAAATTTGTATTAATAATGTTCATATATTCACAATTTCTATATTTTTAATAATATTTTAACTAATCTTTCGTAAATTTTGTTTTAAATGTTCATTTCAGTGAGTGTTCTAAAATTTGTATAAAATATTATTGATAAATCTTCAATGAATATTCTAAAATTTGAATAAAAAATGTTGATGTACTTAAAATTTCAGTATTTGTATTAATATTTTCAGGATTTCAGTATTTTCATAAATTTTATTTTATTTTTTTTTTTTATAAATTTCAATGAGTATTCTAAAATTTGTATTAAAAATGTTTGTAACTAAATTTTCAGTATTTTTAATAATATTGTAATAACACCTTAAGTATTTTTTATAAATTTTACAGAAATTGTTTAAATCTTTTAAATTATATTTTATATAATTAATTTTATGAATTTTATTAAATTGAATATATAAATAAAATTTTCATAATGTTATTAATTTTTAATAAATAATCAACCAATTTTTACTTTTAATACTTTATTTAATATTTAATAAATTTAAATAAAGAATTTCATAATTACAATAAAATGAATTTATTAATAAATAATTTACAATATTTTTGTTATAATGTTCCTATTAGAGAAATTTTAATAAATTTATTGCTGTTCATAACTTATTGAAGTATGATACTTGATTAATGAATACTTTGATACGATACGTTGGAATTTTAGGGGAATACCGGATGAATTTTGATGACCACTGTATTTAAGTTATAACTTAACATAGGTTATGTTCTTTTGAGAAAATCTTTGAAAAAGCTTTGAAAGGCAACAAATAATTCAAAAATTTAAATTTGTCAAGTTTATGGAGTGGTCAGATTAGTCTTTTTAACGGTTGTTAATAAAATTATAAATATAGAAGATAGACACCAAAGGAAACTCTTTCTTTTGATGTTAAGTTATCAATTTTTATACAGCCAAATTGATGCTATAGATTTTTTATCGTTTTCAAACTTTAACGTATTGATACCACTTTATTTGAAGAGATACAACGATATGAATATGGTAAAAAGTAAGTCAGATCTTCTCAAGTTGAACAATCGAATGTTTTAAATATTCTTTCAATTAGCCCCCTAGAGCCTCTCATACAAACTATATTTGTGAAACAAAATTTGTTGGTTTTTTGTTGTTTATTATATATTTATTTCTATTTAGATAAACTTAAAACACTATAGTTTTTTTTTTTTAATTTAAATAACAATCTGAAAAAATTAACAACATTTTTAATTGTCTATATCTGAAGTTAATAATTTTAAATATATTTAACTTTGTCGTTCTTCTAAAGTTCTAATGGACTATTAACCTGAAACCTTTTTATTTCATGTCATTTTATGGCAAAAACATATTTCAAGAATTACTAGCCATTTGACCACTACATATTTTTATTGTCAAATAATAAACTTTTAAATAAATAATTATTTTCCACTAATGGTTGGCAATAAAAGAGTGCTTTTAAAAAAGCTGTGAAAGCAAGAATGCCCCTAAACTTTCAGTTTCAGTCGTAAAAAATTGTATTTCATGCAACAGTACATAAAATTATGTTCATAACTGATCGTTCGACACGTTATACATCATACGACTAAAAATTATCAGTGGATCAATATTTGAGTACGTGCAGTCTAAACCAATATTTGATCTAAATATCCTTGTATTTTTTTTACGTTAAATCACACAGAATGTGACGAACGATCGTCGCAATTAATACCGCAAACCGTCAACTAATGAAAGACCGCTCCTTCAGAACGAATCGCCCCGGCGCAATAATTAAGGCTCTATTATTGCACGAGTGGCAATCTTCTGAGCCTCCTTCGACTTTTTTATTGACGCGGTCTATTCAGTTTACGTTTGTAATTAATTGCGGTTCGCCACGATGTCGGGGATTTGGAGGATTTGCTATCGGATCGATCGCCTGAGACAATAAATATGGGTCTTACAAGATGGAATGGATGTAAAGAAGTCGCTAACTAAGTTCTTCCTCCTTTGCTTCGCTGCGATTGACCTGGATCTGGTCCTTGAAACGAGACTCTTGACCCTAAAGCTTATTAGAATTAAATTGGTTGCAATTTGCAATAAATTCATCGGGCACAAGACAATAGATAAACAGATAAACAAACACGTAATGATTAAAAACAAGGTGATTAATTAAGACAATGACAACAATAGACCTTTCGTTTCCATTGAAGTTTTTAGTGTCTGTCGGTCAATTTAACACTCGACTAGCTTAATGCGATCCTTTATTGTTTTTCAGTTAATTACAGTGAAATATCAAGGCCCTCCTTTTAAAATGATTACCATGCAACCGCGAGCCTATTGTTGCTATGCTTATTATCGATACATTAATCATTCGGAATAATGGCGAGACGAGACAACCAAAAAACACGGGAACAACACACATGATTATATCGGAATCATCTGCACTTAATGATGTTAGTTCTTGACTTTGTTATCCATTTTATTTAAGACCCATTGAAAAACTTGCACGCACTGTCACAAAGACAAAACTGAATTTTCCATTCTCTTCATTAATCATTTAATTACTACTTTAATTTACATACGGCCCAAAAAATATTATTAAAAGTATAGTTTCTTTAAAGGCTGATGTAAAATATATAAGTATAGAAAGTAGATCAAAGGAAAATCTTTCTTTTCATGTTAAGTTTATCAATTTTCATACAACGAGGTGAATATAATTCAAGTTAGATAGTATTTAAACGAATTAATTAATAAAAAATTCCATTTAATAATAAAAATTTATATGACAAACAAAAATAAACGATATAAAACAAAAATCCAACAAAATTTTTTCACAAATATAAAGTAAACGAGATAAATCAAAAAACCAACAAACTCTTTACACAAATAGAAAATCTTGAAAAACCACAAATCAAAAATTGTTCTTATAATTATAATTTTCATTGATTTAAAAAAATATATATTACTTTGTCAATGGAATAATTCAAATTAGATAAGTTTATCATTTTCATACAACGAAATGAATATAATTCAAGTTAGACAGTATTTAAACGAATTAATTAATAAAAAATTCAATTTGATGATAAAAATTTATATGACGAACAGAAATAAATAAAAAAATAAACGATATAAATCAAAAACACAACAAAATTTTTTCACAAATATAAAATAAACGAGATGAATCAAAAAACCAACAAAATCTTTACACAGATATAAAACCTTCAAAAACCACAAATTAAAAATTGTTCTTATAATTATAATTTTCATTGATTTAAAAAAAAAATATATTACTTTGTCAATGAAATAATTCAAATTAGATAAGTTTATCAATTTTCACACAACGAGATGAATATAATTCGAGTTAGACAGTATTTAAATGAATTAATTAATAAAAAATTCAATTTGACGATAAAAATTTATATAAATAAAAAAATAAACGATATAAATCAAAAATCCAACAAAATTTTTCACAAATATAAAGTAAACGAGATGAATCAAAAAACCAACAAAATCTTTACACAAATAGAAAACCTTGAAAAGCCATAAATTAAAAATTGTTCTTTTAATTATAATTTTAATAAATATTAACGAAATAATTAAATTTCAAATCAAACAATATTTGAACGAATTAACTAATAAAAAAAACAAATATTAAGATACAAATTGTAAGATATAAATTTAGTTTTACCTGATTTGTCCTGATTTTTTTCAAGTAATTTATTGACATGCATTATTTTAAACAATGAGCCTTCAAACTTTAATAATGTCAATGAAATGATTCAAATTAAACAATATTTAAGTGAATTGATTAACGAAAAAATTCAATTTTATGTTGTAAATTTATGTAATAAACAGAAAAAATATACAATAAATAAAATAAATCAAAAAACCAACAAAATATTTTCAGAAATATTTTGAAACCCAAAAATTCATTAATTCATTAATTATAATTTTCATTTATTTTAAAAAATATTAATCCAAACCTCAACAACCTCATCAAATTGTTTAATGATAAATAATAAAGACTAGAATTGATCGATAATAAAACTTTGAAGTTTGGCATCATTCATGTATGCTAAGGACCTTATTACTCGCCGTATGAATTTCAAATCTTCAAACAAACTTTTCGTTCATGAATTTTGTATATGCGACCCCCTCATATTTACATGAGGTTCGCCATATCCATTATTAATCGGGAAACTCCCACGTCACTTGAAATTTTGCCACACTGTTTGAAATTAACGGGGTTGTTTAGATATGTAAAACAGGACCATTAGTACGGATACTTTCTTGCTAACGTTGCAGATGATTTTGTTCTAGTTCTTGATGCACGTTTAAATTGATACTCCATCTATATGTAAATACAGTTTTCAATTTGTGGTAATAACCAATCTCAGATGGTTTAATTTGATCTGCTAATATACATGTAAATACGATCTGGTAGCATTACTATAAATTTGCCTGATGTTATTATAAAACAGCAGGTGGACAACGTTTCAAACCTGATTTAGCGAAGAAGATGTTGATTGCGTTGATCCTGATTTAGTTTATTAAAACGACATGTATTTTTAACTTAATTAATAAGTTTAATAATATAAATTCTTCTTGTATGGTTAAAAAAACAACTAATTTAAAAGAATTTCATAAGAATATTAAACTTATACATATAAGATATAATCAAGATAAATTAGGAAATCAAAGAAAAATCTTGGAAACTTATCATAATAATTATAATTTCCATTTATTTTAAAAAATATTAATCTGTCAATGACATAATTCAAATTAGACAAAATTTAGATGAATTAATTAATGAAAAAATACAATTTTAAGTTACAAATTTGTATAATAAAATTAAAAAATATATAATAAATATGATAAATAAAAAAATCAACAAAGTAGTTTGAGAAATATAAAATCTTGAAAACCACAAATTTAAAATTATTCTTATAATTATAATTTTCATATATTTTAAAAAATATTGATTTGTCAACAATATAATTCAAATTAAACAAAATTTAGACAAATTAATTAATAAAAAAAATACAATTTTATGTTACAAATTTATAGAATAAACAGAAAAAAATATATAATAAATAAGATAAATCAAAGAATCAACAAAATATTTTCGGAAATATAAAATACTGAAAACCACAAATTTAAAATTATTCTTATAATTATAATTTTCATTGATTATAAAAAAATATAAATTTGTCAATGAAATAATTCAAATTTGATAATATATGTAAACGAATTAATTAAATAAAAAATTTATATTTTATGTTAAAAATTTATATAATAAACAGAAAAAAATATTTAATAAACAATATAAAACAGAAAACCAAGAAAATATTTACAAAAATATAAAATATTGAAAATCACAAATTTAAAATTATTATTATTTTTATTATTTTAAAAAATATGAATCTGCTAATGAAATAATTCAAATTAGAAATATATACACGAATTAATTAATGTAAAAATTCAATTTTATGTTAAAAATTTATATAATAAACAGAAAAAATATGCAATAAACAAGATAAATCAAAATACCAACAAAATATTTTCAGAAATATAAAATCTTGAATACCACAAATTTAAAATTATTTTTTGAATTATTATTTTCATTTATTTTAAAAAATATTAATCTATCAATGAAATGATTCAAATTAAACAATATTTAAGTGAATTAATTAATGAAAAAATTCAATTTTATGTTAAATGTTTATGTAATAAACAGAAAAATATACAATAAATAAAATAAATCAAAAAAAAAACAACAAAATATTTTCAGAAATATAAAATTTTTAAAATCAGAAATTCAAAATTATTTTTTGAATTATTATTTTCATTTATTTTAAAAAATATTAATCTGTCAATGAAATGATTCAAATTAAAAAATATTTAAGTGAATTAATGAAAAAATTCAATTTTATGTTATAAATTTATGTAATAAACAAAAAAAAATACAATAAATAAAATAAATCAAAAAACCAACAAAATATTTTCAGAAATATTATATATTTATTATAAAATTAATCTTATAATTATAAATAATTCAAATCAGACAATATTTAAACGAATTAATTAAGTTAAGTTCAAAAATTCATAATTATATAATAAACAGAAAAAATGTATAATAAAAAAAAAACAAAATATTTTCAAAAATATAAAACTAACAAAATTAAATTTTTTATTATAATCATAATTTTTGTTTTTTATTTATAAATATTAATCTGGTAATGAAATAATTCAAATTAGAAATATATACATGAATTAATTAATGAAAAATCCAATTTTATGTTAAAAATTTATATAATAAACAGAAAAAATATGTAATAAATAAGATAAATCAAAATACCAACAAAATATTTTCATAAATATAAAATCTTGAATAACACAAATTTAAAATAATTTTTAGAATTATCATTTTCATTTATTTTAAAAAATATTAATCTGCCAATGAAATGATTCAAATTAAACAATATTTAAGTGAATTAATTAATGAAAAAATTCAATTTTATGTTAAATGTTTATGTACAGAAAAATATACAATAAATAAAATAAATCAAAAAAACGAACAAAATATTTTCAGAAATATAAAATTTTGTAAACCAGAAATTCAAAATTATTCTTATAATTATAATTTTCATTTATTTTAAAAAATATTAACATGTCAACAAAATAATTGAACAAAATTTAAACGAATTAATTAATGAAAAAATTAAATTTTAAGTTACAAATTTATAAAATAAGCAAAAAAAAATGTATAATAAAAAAAAACAACACAATATTTTCAGAAATATAAAACCTTGAAAATTTTTATTGTAATCATAATTTTTGTTTATTTTTATAAATATTAAAATCTGTAAATGAAATAACTCAAGTTACATAATTATATAACGAATTAATTAATAAAAAATCCGATTTTTAAGTTTATAAATTCTTCTTATATGATTTTAATTATAAAACAACGTATTCTAAAAGTATTTCACAACACCATGAAGAATTTCGTTGTCTGTTCTTGAGATCCGAATGGTGTTAATTGTATTCCTATCTACAATTAGACGGAGACATAAATTTTAATGAACGTCAAAAAGCCATAGTTTATTAATTTGAATGCCCATTGTGAACCGGTGGAAGCGTGGGCGACATTTTAACGGCAGTAAAGAAACTGGCTGCCCGAGGAATTGTTTTAATAAATTAAAAACGCGTTTTTATACGTACTTTTTAGCGGGTTCGTAAAACTAAATGGTAATAGATAAGGCTCAGTGAACCGCTGAGTAACTGACGCATGATTTTGAAGGCACGATTTTATTAGAAATAAAGGGACGTGACATTAATAAAACAAACAATAAATAATCCAATTTAATCGACAAAGAACAGCGACAAAAATCCACGCAATTAAGCGTCGAAACATGTGTTGCACGTCCAGCCTTATTTGGCGTCGGCCTTTTTTGAAAACACGGCGTCTATTAATCTGCGGCACGTCTAGGATGTCACCGGGAATGATTTAATTGCGGGCACACAAACTACTCGTTTAATAAATTATTAAATTATCCAGCGCCGCAATTTTCCACGACCACGTTCCATACGGTTCTGGTTTAAATCAAGTTAACAAACCACAATGGAAATTAAAACGATACGCTAACAAACGTGGAAATTACCAACGTCACGAGTCGCCATTAATAAACCAAGAGGAAAAATCGATTTTCAATAAGGAAGTCGGTTCGGTACCGATTGCCTGGGTGGTTTTTTTTTTACATTCCAGCTTCCGCGTTATTACCCACATCTAACGTAACAATTCGATTCGGCGATATTGCAATACCACGCACCTCGAAGCTGCCAGTTAATGCGGATCTGGTTGCTTGCGGACTGCAATATCGGAAACTCGACGCTAACAATGTGTTTGTATTGTTCGTTTTGATAATTTAATTACCACGTAAACAAAGGTATAACAATGCACCAATAATATGTCTTATTTGGTGCATCAGTTCAGCTGAAACTCATAAATTATTCCAATTAACGTTGCTTCTTGCTCGCTGCTTTTTTGTTATAACGTTTTGTTCTGTTGAGTTGTACGTTGTACAATATTTGTTTTACAATTCATGGCAGTGGTGCACAAATAATAATAAATCAGAAGACTACAAACTTAAAACTTCTAAACAAGACTGTATAATTATATTGAATTATGACCATATGAAACAAATAAATTAAAACATTGTGATATATAAATATATGGCACACATCAATTAAATTACAGTTATAATAATAAATACAAAAAACTGATTATTATGATATTTAATGACTTTAAAATGTATAAGTAATTAATAAATATTCAACACAAAGTTTAATTGATGATTTTAAATAATTTTTAAACGTCATTTTGTAGTTTTTTAGTATTATTTTTATAAAAATTTATAAAATATGTAAATTAAACCATGAAATATTCTTAATTTTAAGACAATTTATGTAAATTTTGGACTAAATAAGGAAAATTAAATAAAATTTTTTATTGCAAATACAAAATAATTGATATCTATAAGAAATATGATACCTTAAAAATCGATAAATTAAAATGACTTTAATGGCTATAATATATATACACTTTAACTTTTTTCATTATTTTTTTATAAATATTAGTATGTAAATTAAAAAAATTCAGTTGAATTACAATATATTCAAAAGAATTAAACCATATAAAATATAATGTTAAGAAAATTTATACAAATTTTGGAATAAATAAGGAAAATTAAATAAAATTTTTAATTGCAAATATAAAATAATTGATATCTATAAGAAATATGATACCTTAAAAATCAATAAATTAAAATGACTTTTATGACTATAATATATATTGCTTTTAAAGAATATATCATTAGTAAAGATTCAAGACAAATTAAATTTTCAATATATAAATTTAAAAAATTTAACTTTTTTCATTATTTTTTTATAAATATTAGTATGTAAATTAAAAAAAAAAATCAGTTGAATTACAAAATATTCAAAAGAATTAAACCTTAAAAAATATAATGTTAAGAAAATTTATACAAATTTTGGATAAATAAGCAAAATTAAATAAAATTTTTAATTGCAAATACAAAATAATGGATATCTATAAGAAATGTGATACCTTAAAAATCAATAAATTAAAATTATTTTTATGACTATAATATATATTGCTTTTGAAGAATATATCATTAGTAAAGACTGAAGACAAATTAAATTTTCAATATATAAATTTAAAATATATATATATATATATATATATATATATATATACACTTTAACTTTTTTCATTTTTTTTATAAATATTAGTATGTAAATTAAAAAAAAATTCAGTTGAATTACAAAATATTCAAAAGAATTAAACCTTAAAAAATATAATGTTAAGAAAATTTATAAAAATTTTGGGATAAATAAGGAAAATTAAATAAAATTTTTAATTGCAAATACAAAATAATCGATATCTGTAAGAAATATGATACCTTAAAAATCAAGAAATTAAAATGATTTTTGTGACTTTAATATATACGGCTTTTGAAGAATATATCATTAGTAAAGATTCAAGACAAATTAAATTTTCAATATATAAATTTAAAAAATATATATACACACTTTAACATTTTTTATTATATTTTTATAAATATTAGTATGTAAATTAAAAAAATTCAGTTGAATTACAAAATATTCAAAAGAATTAAACCTTAAAAAATATAATGTTAAGAAAATTTATAAAAATTTTAGAATAAATAAGGAAAATTAAATAAAATTTTTAATTGCAAATATAAAATAATTGATATCTATAAGAAATATGATACCTTAAAAATCAATAAATTAAAATGACTTTTATGACTATAATATATATTGCTTTTAAAGAATATATCATTAGTAAAGATTCAAGACAAATTAAATTTTCAATATATAAATTTAAAAGTATATATACACACATTAACTTTTTTCATTATTTTTTTATAAATATTAGTATGTAAATTAATAAAAAAATCAGTTGAATTACAAAATATTCAAAAGAATTAAACATTAAAAAATATAATGTTAAGAAAATTTATACAAATTTTAGAATAAATAAGGAAAATTAAATAAAATTTTTAATTGCAAATAAAAAATAATTGATATCTGTAAGAAATATTATACCTTAAAAATCAATAAATTAAAATGATTTTTATGTCTATAATATATATTGCTTTTGAAGAATATATCATTAGTAAAGATTCAAAACAAATTAAATTTTCAATATATAAATTTAAAAAATATATATACACACTTTAACGTTTTTCATTATTTTTTTGTAAATATTAGTACGTAGATTAAAAAAAATTCAGTTGAATTACAAAATATTCAAAAGAATTAAACCTTAAAAAATATAATGTTAAGAAAATTTACACAAATTTTGGAATAAATAAGGAAAATTAAATAAAATTTTTAATTGCAAATACAAGATAATTAATATGTATAAAAAATATGATACCTTAAAAATCAATAAATTAAAATGACTTTAGTGACTATAATATATATTGCTTTTTGAAGAATATATCATTAGTAAAGATTCAAGACAAATTAAATTTTCAATATATAAAGTTAAAAAATATATATATACACACTTTAACTTTTTTCATTATTTTTTTATAAATATAAATTAAAAAAAAAAAAATAAGTTGAATTACGAAATATTCAAATGAATTAAATGTTAAGAAAATTTATAAAAATTTTGGAATAAATATGGAAAATTAAATAAATTTTTTAATTGTAAATACAAAATAATATATATATATATATATATATATATATATATATATATATATATATATATATATATATATATATATAATTCATAAGTAAATTTATACAAATTTTGGAATAAATAAAGTTTTTAAATATAAATACAAAATAATAGAAATAAATTATTTTTTATAAATATTAGTTTGTAAATAATAAAATTAGGTTAAATTACAAAATAGTCAAATGAATTAATATAACTAATAATAGTTTTTAATTAATTTCTCAAATGTGTACCAAAATAAAATTTTTCAATACTTTTATGTAGTGATTAATAAATATATCTAAAAATAAGCCATTTTACCATTTGAGGTAGTTTACAACTAACAACAAATTTAAATTTATAATTACGTATTTATTATTACATAAACAACAATTACCTTATCCATTATGCCAATAGTTTCTATTATCAAATCTAAAAATAACTAGCATATGGCAAATACACACATTCCAACAATTTTCCCTCCACAATAAATTTAAGCATTGTTAGAACAAAAATACGCACACACATATTTCAGATAAAACGTCCCGGAAGAAGTCCACGTCTTGGACATTAGTCCCACCGGATTTTTATCCTGTACGCTCTGTCTTCACACGCACCTCCGGCATATCATTACCGGAATCCCATCGACAAGCCTCCGGCGACCGTTGTCGATTTTTTCCCCGGACGTTCGGAGCCGCCGTTTTCCCAGAGGAATCGATAAACACGTCGCGATGTTTATAATTAATGGCACTCCGGTCGCCGACCGTTTCCTATTCGATGGTCGGGGGGGCGATTTTTCACGCCGGGGGTGGTCGCCGACTTTTAAAACATAATACTTAAGTGTTTAAATATATATTTTTAAAAAGCTGTATTGAATAGCTTGATAAATTAAGTTTCCAACTAGTATAGTTACAAATACCTGTCGGTACAAATTGCGTCGATTTCTGCGTAACATCTCGTTAAAATTTTTGCAGCATCTCGAGTTGTACGTGTGTAAGAGACCAGCGTGGCGCCGCTGGTATCACCCGGTATCGATACACAAACACGGAAACCGTCCCAAGACCATTATCGTGCAACGACCAGAAACTCGATGCAAAATAATTATAATTAAGAGAGACGCGACACCGCGACATATGTCTCGTTTTTCCCGCATTTTCCGCGGGAATCGCGATCGATAAATAAATACGGTGCAGGATATCGGTACGATTTTAAAATTTATTTATGTGGGAATACGACGGCAGGATGCGGAGACGAGAAGTCGCACGCTTAAAGCCAACGCGAAGTAATTAATATGAGCGATAAATAAGACCTGTCATCAACAATTATGGATCAATAAAATATTTATGTTTATGAATTTTATGATAATACAAAAAAATAACGTTGTAATATTAAAAATAACTTGATTACCGTGTCTTATTTCTAGTTTTATTTAATTTACTCTAAATATTTTAAAATAAACTTTTAATAATATTTTATAATAATTTTATTCTTTTTTAGAATTGCATTTAAAAAAATATTTCTAAATAATTTAATTGTTTAAAATTTAACAAATTATTTAAATAACAAATTATTTGGATCAATAAATTTCAAATATTTTTTATAATAATTTTAATAATTGATAAAAGTTGTGTGTTTTTAAAATTACTTAAAAAAATAGTTTTTTAGACTATTTTAATAAATTAATTGTTTAATTATTACTAAATTTTATAATTTGTCATTAGATTAGATTATATAGAAATTATTCTGATTCTATTCGATTTTTAATAATAAAAAAGAAAATAAATATATAAAACTGAAACTAAAATACTGAAAACTTTAATAACTAAAATATTTTGTGAAAAGTTGATAAAAAATTAATTTTTTAAAAAAGAGAAATTTTAGATAAATTAGTCGTTTTTAATATTATCGAAGACACATTTTTAAGAATTTAATTGTTTAATTATAAAAAAAAAGTTTAAAAATTGCCAATAAACTTATAAAAAATCTTTTTTAAAATAAATATTAAAATTTATATTTGTTAAATATTATTTTGTAATAACTTCTTAAACAACTAAAAGAATTTGGGAAAATTGAATAAAAAATTTCCAAATAATTTAATTGTTTAAAATTTAACAAATTATTTAAATAACAAATGACTGGGATAAATAAATTTCTAATATTTTTTATAATAATTTTAATAACTGATAAAAGTTGTGTGTTTTTAAAATTACTTAAGAAAAATAGTTTTTTACACAATTTTAATAAATTAATTGTTTAATTATTACTAAATTTTATAATTTGTTAATAATCTAATATAGAAATTATTCTGATTCTAAAAACTGGACAAAATCTTTCTAAAAATTAATTTTTAATAATAAAAAAGAAAATAAATGTATAAAACTGAAACTGAAATACTGAAAACTTTAATAACTAAAATATTTTGTGAAAAGTTGATAAAAAATTATTCTTTAAAAAAGAAAGTTTTTAGATAAATTAGACGTTTTTAATATTATTTAAGACATATTTTTAAGAATTTAATTGTTTAATTATAATAAATGAATATTAAAAATTGCCATTAACTTATAAAAAATCTTTAAAAAAAAAAAATATTAAAATTTATATTTGTTAAATATTATTTTGTAATATCTTCTTGAACAACTAAAAGAATTTGTGAAAAGTGAATAAAAAATTAAACATTAAATTACATTTTTTAACATTATTTAAGAATATAATTGTTATATATGTTATAATAAATAAATATTAAAATAAACCTACAAAAAAATTTTTTGAATTTTAAATATGTTTTTAAAATTATTATTAGATGAAGATAATAATTAGGTAAACAATTTTTAATTTTTCAAACAATTCCAGAATTATAAAATGCTTTATATTTCTTTACCTTTCTAAAAACGGGATAAAACCATTCTAAACAATTAATTTTTAATAATTTTTATAATATAAAAACATAAAAACTATAATTTTATAATATAAAAATTTAGAAACTAATTTTTAGATAAATATTAAAATTAATATTTTATAATAACTCTCTCTAATAACTAAAATATTTTGTAAAAAGTGAATAAAAAATTAAATTAATTAATTAATAATATTAAAACAAATATTTAGATAAATTAGATATTCTTAAACATTACTAAAACACATTTTAAGACTTTAATTGTTTAATTGTAATAAATAAATATTAAAGCTTGCCAATAAAATTGGAATAAACTTTATAATACATTTTCAAAATTCTTATTAGATAAAAATAATAATTAGCCAAAGAATTTTCAATTTTTTATGTAATTTTTAGACAGTTTCAAAGTTATAAAATGCTTTATAGAAATTATTCTGTTTCTAAAAACTGGACAAAAACTTTATAAATAATTAATTTTTAATAAGTTAATACAAAAGTTTAAAAACTATATTTCTTTAGATAAATATTAAAATTAATATTTTAAAATATTATTTTATAATAACTCTCTCTAATAACTAAAATATTTTGTGAAAACTGAATAAAAAATTAAATTAATTAATAGTAAAACAAATTTTTAAATAAATTACACGTTTTTAACATTACTTAAGACATATTTTTAAGACTTTAATTGCTTAATTATAATAAATAAATATTAAAGTTTGCCAATAAACTTAAAAAAAATTGAATTGACTTTTTAAATACATTTTCAAGATTTTTATTAGGTAAAGATAATTAGTTAAAGAATTTTCAATTTTTTATATAGTGTTTAGCTTGTTCCAAAATTATAAAATGCTTTAGAGAAATTATTCTGTTTTTAAAAACTTGACAAAATCTTTCTAAATAATAAATTTTTAATAATTTTTGTAACATAAAAGTTCAAAAACTATATTTCTTTTTAGATAAATATTAAAATTAATATTTATTAAGTAACTAAAATATTTTGTGAAAAGAGAAAAAAAAAATTTAAATTAATTAATTAATAATAATAAAGCAAATTTTTAGATAAATTGCTTAATATTCCTTAAAACCTATTTTTAAGACTTTAATTGTTTAATATAAACTTTTAAAAAAATCTTGAATAGTTTTTTTTTTAATAAATTTTCAAAATTATTATTAGATAAAGATAATGATTAATACTCAATATTACTTAAAACATATTTTTAAGACTTTAATTGTTTAATATAAACTTTTAAAAAAATCTTGAATCGTTTTTTTAAATGTGAATAAAATTATTTTTAATAAGAAATTTAAGACAGGATAAACATTTTTAATAACATTTGAGAACAATTTTATGAGATAATTTAATTTTTTATATTATTTCACTAAATTAATAGTTAATAGTTAATGAATATGAAATATTTGAAAGAACTTTTTTCTAAATAATTTAATTTATTAGATAGGAACAATTTAAATTGATTCTAAAAATATATATATTTTTTTGGAATATTTATTTGTTTACTTTTCTCTTTAATCTTTTATAAAAATCTGGTCACAATTTATTTATTATTTTACGGTAATTTATGCAATAGGTTGCAAAAATCTACTCAACCTATACAAAGTGGTTGGCATTTAAGTTTATTGTTTGGCAGTGAAAATTCGAGCATATGTTTAACATTCCTTAATCTATTTTGGATCGTCCACAACCCAAAATTTAAGTGGATCGACCAAATAATAATAATAAAAAAATACAAACAATTGGCACGGCCACGAAAAATATTTTTCTCAAGATACATTGAACTCGCGGGTCCGACCTCAATTGCAGAAGCTAATTAACCATCAAATTGGGATGAATGTATTTTGACAATATTCGTTATGCTAAATTTGATACGATTACCGACAACAACAACAACAACTGGCCCTGAATGAATAAATTAAATTCAATCAAAACGATATAAATCAATTAGTGCATAAAAGGAAACAACGGGTCCGTTCGTTTGTGCATGTACAAATTAGTTGGGCAACCAGATGCTTATCGATGTGCCTTAAAACTTGCTTAATATTCTTATTCTTTATCTCATCGGACATTGACGAATAAACTTAACTTAACTTTCACCCAATCCACGATTCGACAACTAATTTTAGCTTCAACCAGACTTATGGTGCATTGCGAACGTTTTTTCACCCGCAAAGTTAATCGACCCGAAAAAGCACATGCAAAAGGAACGACACGAGCTGAAACGCAGCACAATTCCGCTAAAAGGTTTCTCATTTTCCTGCAACGCGTTCCGCCTGTTTTCGTCGTCGTTTTTCCGCCGTGGCCCGCCGGCAATTGGCTCTAAGCAAATTACCGATGCACATTAAAGGAGCTGTAGCTGCGGCCACTCAACTAAACGCCTTTTAACCAATGCAAATCGCAGGAAATAAAACGCAGGAATTAAACAAGTGGTAGGCTATTTGTTTTTCGAGGCAATGAACATGCGATCGTTGCCCTAAATGGATACGGCGCTTTTTATTGGCAAATGGTCAGGTTTTTTTTGTTTTTCGTTGAGCAACCGTCAGGTTTGTACTGCTTGATTATGGAAACGAGGACGCATTACGAATGACCCTCGCAAATAATCTGAGAACGTGTTCAGTTTTGATGGTATTGGCCTTTTTGTAATTAAAATAAATACATGAATAATTTAATATTGTTATTAATATTTAATTATTTAACACAAATAACAGTAAAATTAACAAATCACTTATATTTAATTATATTATTATTATTAATTTATATATTTTATTAGTAATGAAAATAACTAATTTACTTAACTTTTTATTTATTACATTTTAATGAATTTTAGTTCAAAAGAGAGATAATAAAAACTCCGTAATAAAAAATGATGGAGGGCAATATAAAAAACAGTTTTTATGACTTTTATTTACTTTTTATCTTTTGATCTATTATTTAACAACATTGGAATGTAATGAATAAAATCGTTACAACCATATCCAAGTTAAATATTTAAATATACAGTAGTGGCCATAAAATATGTTAAAAATATGAGTTGTACTACTTGGCTTTATTGTCAGTACCATAATGTTTAATATTTTTTCTGTTATTGTTATGTTGCATTGATAATCTACTTTATTAAAAATTTTATAATTATTTAATAATTGGTTGAAGTATACTGTAAGAAAAATTATAATTCAGCCTTACCAACACCAATAGAAAGAAGAAAACAAGCTAAGATTTAACGACTAAATAAGTTAATCGTGGATAACTGTATAATTTGTATGTCAAAAAACAATCAAATCTTATTTTCAACTGGAGGAAATACTTAATTCTTCTGATGTAACCCCTCTTAAACTGATTTATATACAGGAATATATTAACAACAATTTGTTTCCATATATTGAATAAATGATACTCTTAATAAATGTATTTCAACATGAAGATTGGTAAAATAACTAAAGTATCACAGTAATTCAAGAAGCTTGAAGAAATATTGACTTATATTTTCAAAAAATGACTGATTATGTGCCACGGAGATGGACCAAAAATATTAAACAAGTGCTACATTAAATAACACAGATTTATTTATTCAAAAAAATTGCTATATTTATGTCCAGGATAATACAGAAAGATATATGTGACATTTTATAGAATAAAAAGTAGTTTTTATAAAACTGTATAAAATAACAGTAGTAAATTAATATTATTTTAACAATTCGCATTAAATAAAAGAGTTATGGCTAAAATATTTCATATTTTAACGTAATCTATTCTAAAAAGTTCCTATAATAATGTCTACTACTGTACATGTACAGCAAGTACTTTCTAAAGAAATTTTATTATAAGTAGTTTATTTTATTTTAAATTTACAATAAATTATTTATATTATAATAATAATTATTAGCTTTTTTGGAATAGTCAAAATTTAATTTTATATTATATTATTTCTATTTATTGACTTTATTATAATCAGCCATATTAAAATTTACATTTTACAATACATTTCACCGATGTTGTGTCCGAAAAAATATATAAGAGGCTCATTTTATAAATAATTTCATCTTCAACTGCTCTAGGGTTTGTAGGGTATTGCTTAACTCAAAGTTTCTTAAATTTTTGGCGAAACTTGAGCAAAGCGATACTCGATATACCCTGGATATGTTGAAAACAAAAAAAAAAAAAAAATATGAATGTTTAATTTGTCTCATAAGGGGGGCTGTGATAGGACTAAACGGAAACAGCCGAATGCTCCACTGGATTCGGAATGACAGTTGGTAATAGTCATTTAACTAGATCGATTTGTTAGTGCCAAAAGTTTGGTGGAATAGCTTTGTAATTATATGTAATTCAACCAAGAGTTCTCAGCCTCAGCCTCTATCAGGTTTTTATGTCAAAATTTGTAACTATTCTTCATGTTTTTTCAATACATACTATAGTAATATTAATCCTAATTTTAAAAATAATCTTTTAAGCCACCTTCAGAATTCTAAATTAAATTTAGTATGGCGTTCAGTTTGTAATATTCATCCTTCTAACAAAACATTTAATGTCTGCGAAGACATCTCCATCAGATTTCCTTATAACAAGAAAAATTCATAATGTTAAACCAAAATAGTTTCATTATAATCCCTCTTCTAATAATTCCACTGTTGAAGCTTATGTTAATAGATTAAATTTTGTAGTCTTTCCCCTATTTCTAAATCGGGTCATTCTATTTCTAATCAGAATATCATAATTTATGCAAATATTTTGTAGAAAAGTTTGGACTCTCTTCTACTAAGTAACCACTCCCATAATTCCAATGGTTCAGTTAATCACTGTTACAGAAAACTCGAAAGTTGACATCTATTGAATAAATTAAACACTACAAATTAATTTTTCATCCAGTGTTTCCCAATTTAGCAGGAGGTTGATACTTCTTGGGTGTTCTGTGATTTGTCTTATCCAACTTTGGACATAATTTTAAAAATATGTAAAGTTGGGGAGAAGCTCATTAATTTTACGTGAACTTCAAGAGTTTATATTGTTTCAAATGGGCACAGCTTTCTTCTATAATTCTCATATAAGACTTGGTCCCTATTGGTCATAAATCCTAATAATCGATTTGCACAATCTTCTATTGATGGCAATTTCTTATCACATCAACTTCCTAACCAAACCCCAGAAGATTCTGGTGAGTCAGTATAGAGCTGCATGGCCTGGCGTTGCCCTGATGGAACACAACACCTCTTCTGTAGAACAATTCTCACCATTTCTGGTCAATGGTTAGCTTCAAATGGTCCAGTTGTTGACAGTCGGGATTCGAATTTAGTGTTTATATGGAAGCAACTCACAATAATTGATTCTCTTCCAGTTCCACCAAATCTAGTAATTATATACATATATAGAACACCTAGTAATTATATACAAATTAATTTAAAATTATTTCAGCCATTTTCGTCAAATATCAAATACAGAAAACTCTAAAGTTGACATCTATTGAATAAATTAAACACTACAAATTAATTTTTCATCCAGTGTTTCCCAATTTAGCAGGAGGTTGATACTTCTTGGGTGTTCTGTGATTTGTCTTATCCAACTTTGGACATAATTTTAAAAATATGTAAAGTTGGGGAGAAGCTCATTAATTTTACGTGAACTTCAAGAGTTTATATTGTTTCAAATGGGCACAGCTTTCTTCTATAATTCTCATATAAGACTTGGTCCCTATTGGTCATAAATCCTAATAATCGATTTGCACAATCTTCTATTGATGGCAATTTCTTATCACATCAACTTCTTAACCAAACCCCAGAAGATTCTGGTGAGTCAGTATAGAGCTGCATGGCCTGGCGTTGCCCTGATGGAACACAACACCTCTTCTGTAGAACAATTCTCACCATTTCTGGTCAATGGTTAGCTTCAAATGGTCCAGTTGTTGACAGTCGGGATTCGAATTTAGTGTTTATATGAAAGCAACTCACAATAATTGATTCTCTTCCAGTTCCACCAAATCTAGTAATTATATACATATATAGAACACCTAGTAATTATATACAAATTAATTTAAAATTATTTCAGCCATTTTCGTCAAATGTCAAATACAGAAAACTCTAAAGTTGAGATTTATTGAATAAATTAAACACTACAAATTAATTTTTCATCCAGTGTTTCCCATTTTAGCAGGAGGTTGGTACTTCTTGGGTGTTCTGTGATTTGTCTTATCCAACTTTGGACATAATTTTAAAGTAAAGTAAAGTTGGAGAGAAGCTCATCTAAAGCAAAATATTCCTGGCCATTAGCACTAGTTTGTCCACCCTTTGAGGTGCTTCACCATTTATTTAAAAAATGGGTTGATTTCATTCCATTTGGCCAAGGCTTAGCAGACGGACATTCCATCCATCATGTTTTTTGGTGTGGCTCCAAACATCAAGCTTTTTTTCAAATTCAGCTTTGTGCAAATGGTACTACTAAAATGCCCTGTCAACTTCGAATATTTCTGTCATTTTATCGATATTTGATCAATACGAGATATCGGTCACTATAGTTATCTACCAGAAAAATTTTTTTTCTCCAACCGAATAATATAATTAAATATTATGTGACAAAAAATAGTTTATCGAGGTAATGTTCTTCTAAAAGTAAGTTTGCTGAAAAACACAAAAAAAATGTGGCAACCATTTTACTTGTTGTCTTCAATTTTTGTCACTATTTTAAACATAAAATTTAAATAATAATTAATTTAACAAGCATACTCCGTGGTGTATGTTAGAACATGTAAGTCTTGATTATACTTCGCCCATTAAGACAAACGTTACACCGCAAATCCAATTATAACCCGTCCATAAAACCTAAAGCTCCTCGAGTATGCAGTTCAGTCTTAAGCACTTTCCAACTTGTCTAATGATAATAAAAACGAATCCGAACCTCGTCTTTTTGCCACATCCATCCCAAACCCATTTTTAAATTAAGGGCAAACCCGACGCACCCGGAACAAGTCAACGAACCCTTCGGTCACGCCTGTAACGCCGAGGCAGGGAAAAAACTCCCCGATGTCGCGAGCAAATGAATTTCACCGGCAGGAACGGTTTTTATTTTTTTGTTCAGTTTGCGATCGGATTATGAATTTTAAATAAGCGCAGAGGTCCCCGGTCTGCCGGTTTCGGAATCCGGCGAGTCGGGGTGCAGGAAAAACTGGTTCGGACAGGCCGGGAATCGGTTTGTTAATGTCGGCGGTGCGCAATTGGCGTTTTTCGAATTTCGCGATCGAGAGGGGGAGAAAAAACGCACCTGCCAGTTATGAATGGCGACGTGCTTTATTAATGGACGGATGGAAAGTGTTTTATTCATTAAAGCGGCCCTGTAAGTTTATGAGGCCCGTTCATTGACGAAGAAAAAGAAGTTTATGAGTCCGAAGGGAAAAAATTCAGAACAATTTACGAATTAAACCACGAACAAAGGTACGAATAAATAATAAAAATTCTCCCCCAACATGTATAACAACAAAGAACAACCAAAATGTACGTGAAATTAATTTTAGTATAAAGTCCACGTCCCCGAACTGATTTTAAGCAAAAATTCCAACGTCATACAATATCACCTAAATCGAATAAACTTTAATCGTCGACCCGGGCAATTTCAGATTAACTTCGCTAACTCAATTTACCACGTCTCGAATGGCGAGAGTTTAAAAAGAATTAAGCCCCTCAGACGCTTTATTTATATTGACAAAGTCAAAATTGATTATCCGCAGAGAAAATCGATGAAACACTAAATCGTTGAACTTTGTTAAGAACATTTAAATGAAACCATTCCCAGAATATCGTGACCATCTGGTCATGACATTGTTTCAATTGCAGAATTGATTTTTTTTTAAAACACTGTCACCAGCAATTAACCATTAATTTTCCATCGATTCTATTAAAGAGAATGTCGCCTTAATCGATACTAATTGTCACCAATAAAGGATGCGTTTGTTAAATTGCAACTGGAGTGAGGAACAAGTGGTCGTTGACAAAGACCATCCATCATCGAGTTTATTGGGTGTTTAAATCGATTATTTTCTATTAATAGACTTACGTAAGCTCTAATTAGTGTTGTTGGTTAATTAAATATGCGTGCAGAGATTTTTATTTTAGTCGACGTTAATAAAATAGTTAGATTATAGAAAAATTCTATGAAAAACATTATGTAAAATGGTTATGTGATAACTGAATACTTATTAATTAAGGTATACAATAAAATACAAATCTTAGTATGTTTCAGGAATTAAAACATATATAAAAATGATATAATTGAATACATATTAAAGCTACATATAAAAAAATATTTACTCTAGAATTTTAAAAAGTCTATGTACTCAAAGTTTTTTTTATAATCATTAAATTTAATTAAAAAATTAAAAATTGAAGAATTATATATTTATCTACTGAAAAATTTACATATTTCAGAATTTAAAAAATCACAAAAATCAGATTTTGGAAATATAAAAGAAAAATGCCAAAAATCATAAAAATTACATGTACAGAAAATAATTAGAAAATAGATAAAAAGCTTTTTTTAAAAATCCAATAATTTCATGTTATTTAGAAACATATATTTGTGCAGATTTTAGATATTAAAAAGTCAAAAAAGTCACTTTTTAAGAATTAAAATGATTAAAATAAACGAAAAATATTAAAAATTACATGTAGTGGAAAATAATTAAATTAGTAAATTAATTAAAAATCTAAAATAAAATAAATATAAAGATCAATTAATCCATATCTAAAAAATAAGATATAGTAAGACTGAAAAATTGGTAAAAAGTTTTTTCTAAAAATCCAATAATTACATATTATTTTAAACTATTTATTTATCCAGATTTAAGAATTTAAAAAGTGTTAAAAAAATTACATGTAGAGGAAGGAAAGTGATTAAATAAAAATTAATAAATAAATTAATTAAAAATCTAAAAGAAAATTAATTTAAAGAACAATTAATCCATTTAATTGTTTATAATCTGAAAAATGAAATAAGTCTGAAACATTTTTTTTTCTAAAAATCCAATAATTTCAAATTATTTAAAAACTATTTATTTATGTTGATTTTAGAATTTAAAAAGTCAAGTTTTAAGAATTAAAATAATTAAGATAAAGGGAAATGTTAAAATAATAAAAATTACATGTAGATGAAAATAATGAGACAAAATTAAATTAATTAAAAAACTAAAATAAACTAAATATAAAGAACAATTCATCCACTTAAATGCTTAAAAACTGAAAAATAAAAAGTAGTCTGAAAAGTAGATAAAAAGCTTTTTCTACAAATCTAATAATTTCTTATTATTTAAAAACTATTTATTTATGGAGATTTTATAAATTAAAAAGTCAGAAAAATTAGATTTTACAGATTAAAATGATTTAAGTAATGAAAAATATTAAAATAATAAAAATTACATGTAGAGGAAAATAATTAAACAAAAATAAATTAATAAATTAATTAAAAATCTACAAGAAAATAAATATAATGAATAATTAATAAATGTTAATGTTAATTAATATTATTAATTATTAATTAACAATTAAAAAATTAGATAAAGTCTAAAAATTTGGTAAAAAGCTTTTTCTAAAAATCCAATAATTTAAAAAGTATTTGTTTATACAGATTTTAGAATTTTGAAAGTCAGAAAAATCAGATTTTATGGATTAAAATGACTTAATTAATGAAAAATGTGAAAATAATAAAAATAGAAGAAAATAATTAAACAAAAGTAAATTAATAAATAAATAAATTATAAATCTAAAAGGAAGTAAATATAAAAATCAATAAATTCAAATTATTTAAAGACTATTTATTTATTTACGCAAATTTCATAATTATAATAAAAATGTAAAAGAAACTATATTCTTATATTCCTCTTTTTTCTGTTAAAATCAAAATCAATAAATCTCATAAATTTATAATACTAAATGTACAGTAAAAATAGAAAAAAATCTTATAAATATAACATTTTTTTGACAAAAAAATAAACAAATAGTAATTTATGATTTATCAAGTACCCACATTATAAACTGACTAGCCATACATCAACAGTATCAGCCGTTAAAAAAATGAAGTAAACCACATTCGAAGAGGTTGTAAATCGCATTAATCAAAGTTCAAAGAAAACAGGCGGGAATCCAGAAGGCGAGTTTTTTGCCACGTCCCATATGTTTTGAATAATTCATACGAATTTAATTGGATATTCCGTTTGGACGGGCGGTTTTACACGTTATTAGAGATATTGCGGTCCGGTGTTAAAATCGAACACATCAAACGGTGACGCCACGAAATTAATTTCTCGTTACGTTCGCAGGAAGCCGGATTTAATTTGTGGTTTATTCGTTTTAATAAAGAAGTTACGATGGTAAAGTTTGCACGGAGCTTTAAACGAGTTAAAAATTATGGGAGCGAGGCATAAAATGTCAGGATAATTATGACGGTGTTTTGAAATAAAACGTTTATTGCGATGTTCGTGAAGTGAAATCCTGACATTTTCTGTCGCGGGCGTAAAAGTTTAATTAGAAAAAAAAAAAATGTAACTGCTAAAATAGCAAACTTCTCATTCGTACCATAAAAACTAGAATTAAATGGAAATTTAAACAAAACTGTGTACGATTACATTTTACATGCATACATTATTAACTTTTAAATCAGTGAAAGGTAAATGTATATAAAAAATTCTAAATAATAAATGTTTTACATTTTTATAAACATAAAAAATTTAAATTGTACGATAAAAAAGGAATGATAATTAATATTATTTTACTAGTTTTTTAGAACTTAAAGTTTAAAAAATTCTTTTACTTTTCTCACTTCTAAAACCACAAAGAAAATAAAAATTTTAATAAATAAAAACTAAAGGAAAATTTTAATTTGTGAGATTTCTTAGATGATTAAAAATACTTTTATATTTAGATTTCTTAGATGATTAAAAATACTTTTATATTTCCCATTTATAAAACCACAAAGAAAATAAAAATTTTAATAAATAAAAACGAAAAAAGATAAGAAAGAATAAAAACTCTTAAAGTGTAATCAGGCTAATACTAAATTTTCTCAATAATTTTTTTATTTTACTAAAAGATAATGTTAATTTGTGAGATTTCTTAGATGTATCAAGATTGTCAGTCTTCTTTTTACCATACATCTGAAGAATTAAAACTCTTAAACTGTAATCAGACTAATATTAAGTTTTCTCAGTATTTTTTTTATTTTAATAAAGGAAAATGTTAATTTGTGAGATTTCTTAGATGTGTCAAGATTTTCAAACTTCTTTTTACTATACATCTGAGGTTGGGCTACAGATAAAAAAAACCTTTATATTTCTCATTTTTAAACCACAAAGAAAATAAAAATTTTAATAAATACAATCGAAAAAATTCAAGAAAGAATTAAAACTCTTAAACTGTAATCAGACTAATATTAAATTTTCTCAATATTTTTTTATTTTACTAAAGGAAAATTTTAATTTGTAGATTTCTTAGATGTATCAAGATTGTCAGACTTCTTTTTACTATACATCTGAAGTTAGGATACAGATTAAAAATACTTTTATATTACCCATTTCCAAAACCACAAAGAAAATAATTAGATCAGATTAATATTAAGTTTTTTGAACTGTAACTGTAATCAGACTAATATTAAGTTTTCTCAGTATTTTTTTTATTTTACTAAAGGAAAATGTTAATTTGTGAGAATTCTTAGATGTGTCAAGATTGTCAGACTTCTTTTTACTATATATCCGAAGTTAGGCTACAGATTAAAAATACTTTTATACTTCCCATTTCTAAAATCACAAAGAAAATAAAAATTTTAATAAATAAAAACGAAAAAATTTAAGAAAAAATTAACACTCTTAACCAGTAATACGACTAATATTAAATTTTCTCAGTATTATTTTTATTTTACTAAAGGGAACTTTTAATTTGTGAGGTTTCTCAGATGTATCAAGATTGTCAGACTTCTCTTTACTATACATCTGAAGTTAGACTACAGATCAAAAATACTTTTATATTTCCCATTTATAAAACCACAAAGAAAATATAAATTTAAATAATAAAAGTGAAACAAAATCAAGGAAGACCAATTTCTAAAACCACAGATGTATATAGTACAAGAAAACCACTATTGTCAATTTTGGTGGATGCGCCGCATGGCCATAACTGTTGACCCCTCCATACCTCTTCGAAATGCAATCCTCTCCGGCCCACAATTTTTGTTCGCAATCCGCATATTTATCACCCCCCCGAACACCAAGCGTAGATGCGTGCACACGAAACAGTCCGTCCGCCCGGCCGGATAAGTTTGTTGTCGATGATGCGGGTCGAAATTTACGGCCCCACATAAATGTCCGGGGCGGCGGCTCTCGCACCAATCGGACACCGGGAACGGGGAAAAATTGTGCAGGCCGCATATGCCGGTGCATGTCGGCCGCCTCGCCGGGATAATATCGTCGAGGAACTTTTCTAATTTACTTCAACCGGTTTCACGTTTTTATATTGGCGAAGATTCAAGCCCAATGGGTGGGTTTTTATTTTGCTTATTTTATTTTGGTAAAAAGTCCTGTTTAATGCCGCAAATTAATGTGGGCATAAATTTATGCGGATTTGCGTTCTGTGCAGAGTTCGGCCAATGCAAAAACTACGTGTTTAATTCATAAGCATTTATTAAGGTATTAGTTAATTAACACTATGTTTCTTGTTAAAAAGATAAGTAATGCTTTTAACTAATCTTATTTGGTACTCAGTACATTTTATATTATTAACTTTTTATTATCTAATGCTGAAAAAACTAAATAATAAATATAAAAATCTATATTTTAATTACAAAAATATTAAGAATTTCAAATGTAGGACAAAAATGAATAAATTATTTAAATTTATTATTTAAATTTACAATTTATAAAAATATATGAAAATAAGGGAAATTAAAATTTATGAAATTATCTTTTAAATCCTCTTTTTTATGTAAACTTATGTAATTTAAAAAGACTGTTTTATTGTTTTTTTTTTAAACACAAAGAATTTGGAAAGTTAAATAATTAAATTGAAATAAAAAATGACAAAAAGATTTAATAACCTGAGAAATCTAATTAGTTGAGTATTATTTATATTTTTTTTAGTTTTTTAGATTTCTAATATAATAAAAATAAGGGAAATAAAATTTTTGAAAATTATCTTTTGACTCCTTTTTTTATATAAACTTGTGAAATTTTAAAATACTGTTACATTATGTATTTTTAATAACATAAAGAACTTAATTAAATAATTAAATCGATATAAAAAATATACAATTTTAAAATACAGTAACATTATCTATTTTTAAAAACACAAACAATTTTAAACATTAAATAATAAAATCGAAATAAAAAATGACAGAAAGGTTTAATGACCTCAAAAATTTAATTAATTGAGTATTATTTATTTCCTCTTTCAATTTTATAAGATTTATAATTACAAATATTAAAATCTGCTTAATAAAATATTTTAAATTACCAAAATATAAATAATTTTAATTGTATGACAAAAATGGTATTTAAATTTATTACTGAATTTTATAATTTATGAAAATATATAAAAATAAAATAAATTAAAATTTATGAAAATTTTAAAATACAGTAACATTATCTATTTTTAAAAACGCAAAAAAATTAAAAGTTAAATAATAAAGTCGAAATAAAAAATGACAGATTTAATGACGTCAAAAATTTAATTAATGGTGTATTATTTATTTCCTTTTTCAAATTTATCAGATTTATAATAATAAATATTAAAATCTATATAATAAAATATTTGAAATTAACAAAAATATAAATAATTTTAATTGTATGACAAAAATGAGTACTTAAATTTTTACTGAATTATATAATTTATAAAAATATATGAAAATAAAATGAATTAAAATTTATGAAAATTATCATTTGATACCTTTTTCATTTTATAGATTTATGCAATTTTAAAATACTGTAACATTATCTATTTTTAAAAAAGCAAAAAAAATTAAAAGTTAAATAATAAAGTCGAAATAAAAAATGACAGATTTAATGACGTCAAAAATTTAATTAATGGTGTATTATTTATTTCCTTTTTCAAATTTATCAGATTTATAATAATAAATATTAAAATCTATATAATAAAATATTTGAAATTACCAAAATATAAATAATTTTAATTGTATGACAAAAATGAGTACTTAAATTTATTACTACTGAATTATATAATTTATAAAAATATATGAAAATAAAATGAATTAAAATTTATGAAAATTATCATTTGATACCTTTTTATTTTATAGATTTATGCAATTTTAAAATACTGTAACATAATCTATTTTTAAAAACACAAAAAAATTTAAGTTAAATAATAAAATCGAAATAAAAAATTACATAAAGATTTAATGACCTCAAAAATTTAATTAATGGAGTATTATTTATTTCGTTTTTCAATATTATTAGATTTATAATAAGAAATATTAAAATATGTATAATAAAATATTTTAAATTTCAAAATAATGTATAAATATATATAAAATCATATATCAAAATAATTTGAAATATTTCGACAAAATAAGTATTTAAATTATCTTTTGACTTAAAAGTGACAGAATGATTTAAAAACATAAAAAATTCAATTTCTTTAGATTATAAATTGGCAATGTCTTCCCAATAATTAAATTGTTAATCTCTTTTATTGTAGAATTCAAGTTAGTATAGAACTAAACTATTTTTGATGTTCAATTTCTAAAAATTTTAAAAAATCTAATTAAATAATTAAAATGAAAAAAGAATTAAATGAGTAAAAAATATTAATTAATAAAAATAATTTTGTTTGTTAAAAAGCTATACATAATCTTATTTGATTGACTGGAAGAAAGTGTGCACACTTTAGATATTAAAATGTTGTTCGAAACTTTCAAATAAATCCTTCTTATAACAAAGTTGCATGAAAGTAACATTGTTAAACATTAGTGACAGCAAATTAATCTTACGTCCAATTTGTGCCTTAACAAAGTTAAACTTGCATTATTAAACGTATTTTATATTTTAAATTTATAACCCGTACGACATTTCTGAAGTAAAAGCTCCTGAAGGCAAAAACTGCCTTTTTACATACAAAATGTAGGAACAAAGGGGCTTTATTAAAACCGAACCACATTTAGCGGAACAATATTTCCAATAAAATACAATCAAACTTGTCGGAGACTCTGAATATGTACCATATTTCTTTGGAATCGTGGAAGAATGATTCATTCTTTGTTACAGTCTAAGAATTCAAAAGATAAATATTTACCCGTCTCATATAGGATCAATTTCCTGTGATGTTGTTATACATACCTGAAACAAAAGATATAAAATTATAAAAGGAAACGATAAAAATTCCAAGTTTCTGCCACAGATTATTGTTTCTGAATAGTTTTAATAAGGAAGTGGCGGAACTTTTGGCATTGTCTCCCAAAATTAACGTCCCGCATCTCTTCTGCAACCACACACAAATACCAATACTTTCCGAGATTTCGTAACGGGGGTTGAGAAACAAACGTTGCTGTCCTATTCATTTAGAACGGCATTGTGCACACGCTGGGGTGTTGTTCCTACGTTTGAAAGTTTTGTTCTATATTTATCAGTTTTCCGTGTGTCGAGATACAACAGCCAGCTGGCGCTTTGTTCTTGTTGGGTATAATTAACTGTCGGGAATTCGACAAATTCAAATGGGGATGCCACAACAGGTTCCCAAAATTACGCGTTTGTGTATCTGTGCGTTTGTCACTAATTGGTATCTCTAAGGGATGAGATGGAAGATGCAAACGGATTTATTAGGATAAACTAGGTTAAACTAGGATCAAATTTTCGTTTAAGGTTTATGAATCCAAAATGATGAACATTTTTGTTGTTATACCTTATGATTTCTAAAAATCCAGTTTTCCAGTATGATAATGTCCATTTCATTAAGAGTTACCCTGACACTCCTCTTTGACAGGAGATTTAGAAATTCTTTCCTCTATATACTAAATTTTTTATCAATCACTATTCTTTGTCATACCAAAAATCATTCAACTTCTGTGTCTCATTTTGTATGTCATTGACTATATTTTGATGGAAGTATTTGCTTGAGCAATTCCATCAAAACAGACCGTGCCATTCGAAGTGGAACAGTCCAACAACTCGAAACAGTCCTTAATAAATTTAAATTTCCACTCAAGATTCGGGAGTAATTGGGTGTGGTTTAATAAGGCTAAAATATCAATTAAATTTTCCATCAATTAACCGCACATGTTCCGAATAGCGAAGCAGATTTTCATTAAGAGCCCCATTTGTAGTGACAAAACGTTACTGAGTCGCGTAACCATACGAAAATAAACACGCCGTCTAATTGTACCATATGTTCCATTTCACTCGGGCAATACCTGAACAAATGTACAAACCAAGTGACTAATGAGAACCGCTGAAGCAACGAACAAACACTGTCTGGATAATTATGGAGCTGTTGTGGCTGAGACTTTGGTCAATATACACTGCTTAGTTCTTAAGTCAATATTCCTCCAAGTTGTTAAAAGTTTCTTAATATTGCGGCTTATATGTACTTTAAAAATATTATTGGGGCTTAAGTACATCCTCTGCGAAGCCTATTAAATTAATATAACGTCTACGGATGGAATGTAACGGGAAGCCCTTTTGTGCACGGCAAGGAAGCGGACCCAATGCCATTCAAGACAAGAATATGCCCAACGAAATTTATAATTGGTAACATTTCAGGCCCCATCAAACGATATTCTGAATGGATGGCTTTCTTTTTACGGTTTGCCGTCCGTTTGAAAACTTCGGTCCGGTGAATGAATATTCTTTGTGCCTGACATGTTTCCTATCGCTTTGTCTGCTTCAAGGGATTTTGTATCAGGCGGGGGTTGAACAAATAATTAACTATTGTCTGGTTAGGGGATTTTGGTAACGTTGACATAACTAAAAGCAGTTTTAAGGGCTCTACATTCTTCTTTATTATATACCTGTAAATTTAATATATATTTTTGATTTAAAAGTGAAAATTTCAAAATTAAAATCTTTTAAAAGTTTAATAAAATAAAATATTTTGCATATTTTTATTTCTCAGTAAATGAATTATTCGCATTATATTCTAAACAATATATTTTTTAATTAATTTAAAATATAAAGGTGTAATTAAATAATTTTAATAGAATATTTTACAATAAAATAATTAAAATATTCAGAATATTTGTTAAGAATAAAATAATTATTCAGAATATATAGAATTTATTAGAAATTAAATATTCTACATATTTTAATTCTTTTATAAAAAAATATTTGTATTTTATTATTTGAGAATAAAATTATTGATAATAAAATTATTCAAAATATTTAAAATATGTAAGTAGAATAAAATAATTAAGATATTCAGAATTTTGTTAAGAATAAAATAATTATTCACAATATATATATATATATATATATATATAGAATTTATTAAAAAATCAAATATTCTATATATTTTTATTCTTCTATAAATAAATTATTTATATTTTATTATTTGAGAATAAAATTATTCAGAATATATACAGAATTTTTTAAATAAAATATTCTACATATACTTATTCTTCAGTAAAAGAATTATTCGTATTTTATTACAGAATATTTTAAACAGTATATTTTTTAATTAATTTAAAATATAAAGATGTGATTGAAAAATTTAAATAGAATATTTTAGAATAAAATAATTACAATATTCAGAATATTCGTTAAGAATAAAATAATTATTCAAAATAGTTAGAATTTATTAGAAATCAAATATTCTACATATTTTTATTCTTCTATAAAAAAATTATTTATATTTTATTATTTGAGAATAAAATTATTCAGAATATATACAAAAATTTTTAAATAAAATATTCTACATATACTTATTCTTCAGTAAAAGAATTATTCGTATTTTATTACAGAATATTCTAAACAGTATATTTTTTAATTAATTTAAAATATAAGGGTGTATAGATATTCAGAATATTCGTTAAAAATAAAAGAATTATTCAAATTATTTAGAATTTATTTGAAATGAAATATTCTACACATTTTTATTCTTCTATAAAAAAATTATTTATATTTTATTATTTGAGAATAAAATTATTCAGAATATATATATTGGTAGTGACAAGGTAACCCTTACTGAATGAAATGAACATTATCATATTGAAAAACAGGATTTTTAGAAGTCTTAAGGTACAATAACAAAAAGAGTTCCAATATTTCCTAGATATATTGCTGGACAATTAAATTAAATCTAAAAAACTAAAGACTACTATAAATAATGACATTCCAAACCACAATTGAAATTCTTTGACGAAGATTCATTCAAAGCTTTCGTTCTCTATATTATTTCACTCTTTGACGACGATATTATAATGTAAGAGGAGGAGGAGATCAAATTCTACAGAAAACATTTTATATAATAAGAAGTCTTCCTATATTTGTTAACTGCTGGAGACCATGGTCTCTAATAATTCCAGATAAAGCGTATCCTCCTGTTCATCCTTTTGGATTCACAAACCTCAAACGAGTATGGCCTCTTTAGCCAATATTTGAGCCTCTATCAGACAGAGTTAGATGACTATATTTGCATGTTTTTGTACTAATAATATTTGAAATGAATGAAAGAATCTTTTAAACACAAAAAAAGTGGAGTGAATACTGAACTGTGTAAAGGAAGAAGCTAAGAAATGGTAAATGATTAAAAATTTAGACAAGAATGTTTGAACATTTTGTACAATATCATGTTTTCTAAACTAATAATGAGTTGGGAACTCATTGGTTTTTCTTGACATTGATCTAATGAGATACATAATTTTCTTCTGAGGTACCTCATTCCATGACACCATTAAAAAGTTTGTAGAGAGAGGAGTGAATTTCAAAGACTTCTGTTAAGGAACAGTGACAAGGTAACCCTTACTGAATAAAATGGACATTATCATATTGAAAAACTGGATTTTTAGAAGTCTTAAGGTACAATAACAAAAAGAGTTCCAATATTTCCTAGATGTATTGCTGGACAATTAAATTAAATCCAAAAAACTAAAGACTACTATAAATAATGATACTCCAAACCACAATTGAAATTCTTTGACGAAGATTCATTCAAAGCTTTCGTTCTCTATATTATTTCACTCTTTGACGACGATATTATAATGTAAGAGGAGGAGGAAATCAAATTCTACAGAAAACATTTTATATAATAAGAAGTCTTCCTATATTTGTTAACTGCTGGAGACCATGGTCTCTAATAATTCCAGATAAAGCGTATCCTCCTGTTCATCCTTTTGGATTCACAAACCTCAAACGAGTATGGCCTCTTTAGCCAATATTTGAGCCTCTATCAGACAGAGTTAGATGACTATATTTGCATGTTTTTGTACTAATAATATTTGAAATGAATGAAAGAATCTTTTAAACACAAAAAAAGTGGAGTGAATACTGAACTGTGTAAAGGAAGAAGCTAAGAAATGGTAAATGATTAAAAATTTAGACAAGAATGTTTGAACATTTTGTACAATATCATGTTTTCTAAACTAATAATGAGTTGGGAACTCATTGGTTTTTCTTGGCATTGATCTAATGAGATAGATAATTTTCTTCTGAGATACCTCATTCCATGACACCATTAAAAAGTTTGTAGAGAGAGGAGTGAATTTCAAAGACTTCTGTTAAGGAACAGTGACAAGGTAACCCTTACTGAATAAAATGGACATTATCATATTGAAAAACTGGATTTTTAGAAGTCTTAAGGTACAATAACAAAAAGAGTTCCAATATTTCCTAGATGTATTGCTGGACAATTAAATTAAATCCAAAAAACTAAAGACTACTATAAATAATGATACTCCAAACCACAATTGAAATTCTTTGACGAAGATTCATTCAAAGCTTTCGTTCTCTATATTATTTCACTCTTTGACGACGATATTATAATGTAAGAGGAGGAGGAAATCAAATTCTACAGAAAACATTTTATATAATAAGAAGTCTTCCTATATTTGTTAACTGCTGGAGACCATGGTCTCTAATAATTCCAGATAAAGCGTATCCTCCTGTTCATCCTTTTGGATTCACAAACCTCAAACGAGTATGGCCTCTTTAGCCAATATTTGAGCCTCTATCAGACAGAGTTAGATGACTATATTTGCATGTTTTTGTACTAATAATATTTGAAATGAATGAAAGAATCTTTTAAACACAAAAAAAGTGGAGTGAATACTGAACTGTGTAAAGGAAGAAGCTAAGAAATGGTAAATGATTAAAAATTTAGACAAGAATGTTTGAACATTTTGTACAATATCATGTTTTCTAAACTAATAATGAGTTGGGAACTCATTGGTTTTTCTTGGCATTGATCTAATGAGATAGATAATTTTCTTCTGAGGTACCTCATTCCATGACACCATTAAAAAGTTTGTAGAGAGAGGAGTGAATTTCAAAGACTTCTGTTAAGGAACAGTGACAAGGTAACCCTTACTGAATAAAATGGACATTATCATATTGAAAAACTGGATTTTTAGAAGTCTTAAGGTACAATAACAAAAAGAGTTCCAATATTTCCTAGATGTATTGCTGGACAATTAAATTAAATCCAAAAAACTAAAGACTACTATAAATAATGATACTCCAAACCACAATTGAAATTCTTTGACGAAGATTCATTCAAAGCTTTCGTTCTCTATATTATTTCACTCTTTGACGACGATATTATAATGTAAGAGGAGGAGGAAATCAAATTCTACAGAAAACATTTTATATAATAAGAAGTCTTCCTATATTTGTTAACTGCTGGAGACCATGGTCTCTAATAATTCCAGATAAAGCGTATCCTCCTGTTCATCCTTTTGGATTCACAAACCTCAAACGAGTATGGCCTCTTTAGCCAATATTTGAGCCTCTATCAGACAGAGTTAGATGACTATATTTGCATGTTTTTGTACTAATAATATTTGAAATGAATGAAAGAATCTTTTAAACACAAAAAAAGTGGAGTGAATACTGAACTGTGTAAAGGAAGAAGCTAAGAAATGGTAAATGATTAAAAATTTAGACAAGAATGTTTGAACATTTTGTACAATATCATGTTTTCTAAACTAATAATGAGTTGGGAACTCATTGGTTTTTCTTGGCATTGATCTAATGAGATAGATAATTTTCTTCTGAGATACCTCATTCCATGACACCATTAAAAAGTTTGTAGAGAGAGGAGTGAATTTCAAAGACTTCTGTTAAGGAACAGTGACAAGGTAACCCTTACTGAATAAAATGGACATTATCATATTGAAAAACTGGATTTTTAGAAGTCTTAAGGTACAATAACAAAAAGAGTTCCAATATTTCCTAGATGTATTGCTGGACAATTAAATTAAATCCAAAAAACTAAAGACTACTATAAATAATGATACTCCAAACCACAATTGAAATTCTTTGACGAAGATTCATTCAAAGCTTTCGTTCTCTATATTATTTCACTCTTTGACGACGATATTATAATGTAAGAGGAGGAGGAAATCAAATTCTACAGAAAACATTTTATATAATAAGAAGTCTTCCTATATTTGTTAACTGCTGGAGACCATGGTCTCTAATAATTCCAGATAAAGCGTATCCTCCTGTTCATCCTTTTGGATTCACAAACCTCAAACGAGTATGGCCTCTTTAGCCAATATTTGAGCCTCTATCAGACAGAGTTAGATGACTATATTTGCATGTTTTTGTACTAATAATATTTGAAATGAATGAAAGAATCTTTTAAACACAAAAAAAGTGGAGTGAATACTGAACTGTGTAAAGGAAGAAGCTAAGAAATGGTAAATGATTAAAAATTTAGACAAGAATGTTTGAACATTTTGTACAATATCATGTTTTCTAAACTAATAATGAGTTGGGAACTCATTGGTTTTTCTTGGCATTGATCTAATGAGATAGATAATTTTCTTCTGAGGTACCTCATTCCATGACACCATTAAAAAGTTTGTAGAGAGAGGAGTGAATTTCAAAGACTTCTGTTAAGGAACAGTGACAAGGTAACCCTTACTGAATAAAATGGACATTATCATATTGAAAAACTGGATTTTTAGAAGTCTTAAGGTACAATAACAAAAAGAGTTCCAATATTTCCTAGATGTATTGCTGGACAATTAAATTAAATCCAAAAAACTAAAGACTACTATAAATAATGATACTCCAAACCACAATTGAAATTCTTTGACGAAGATTCATTCAAAGCTTTCGTTCTTTATATTATTTCACTCTTTGACGACGATATTGCACTGTAAGAGGAGGAGAAGATCAAATGCTACAGAAAACATTTTATATAATAAGAAGTCTTCCTATATTTGTTAACTACTGGAGACCATGGTCTCTAATAATTCCAGATAAAGCGTATCCTCCTGTTCATCATTTTGGATTCACAAACCTCAAATGAACATGGCCTCTTTAGCCAACATTTGAGCCTCTATCAGACAGAGTTAGATGACTATATTTGTATGTTTTTGTACTAATAATATTTGAAATGAATGAAAGAATCTTTTAAACACAAAAAAAGTGGAGTGAATACTGAACTGTGTAAAGGAAGAAGCTAAGAAATGGTAAATGATTAAAAATTTAGACAAGAATGTTTGAACATTTTGATCAATATCATGTTTTCTAAACTAATAATGAGTTGGGAACTCATTGGCTTTTCTTGGCATTGATCTAATGAGATAGATAATTTTCTTCTGAGGTACCTCATTCCATGACACCATTAAAAAGTTTGTAGAGAGAGGAGTGAATTTCAAAGTCTTCTGTCAAGGAACAGTGACAAGGTAACCCTTACTGAATAAAATGGACATTATCATATTGAAAAACTGGATTTTTAGAAGTCTTAAGGTACAATAACAAAAAGAGTTCCAATATTTCCTAGATGTATTGCTGGACAATTAAATTAAATCCAAAAAACTAAAGACTACTATAAATAATGACACTCCAAACCACAATTGAAATTCTTTGACGAAGATTCATTCAAAGCTTTCGTTCTTTATATTATTTCACTCTTTGACGACGATATTGCACTGCAAGAGGAGGAGAAGATCAAATGCTACAGAAAACATTTTATATAATAAGAAGTCTTCCTATATTTGTTAACTACTGGAGACCATGGTCTCTAATAATTCCAGATAAAGCGTATCCTCCTGTTCATCATTTTGGATTCACAAACCTCAAATGAACATGGCCTCTTTAGCCAACATTTGAGCCTCTATCAGACAGAGTTAGATGACTATATTTGTATGTTTTTGTACTAATAATATTTGAAATGAATGAAAGAATCTTTTAAACACCAAAAAAGTGGAGTGAATACTGAACTGTGTAAAGGAAGAAGCTAAGAAATGGTAAATGATTAAAAATTTAGACAAGAATGTTTGAACATTTTGATCAATATCATGTTTTCTAAACTAATAATGAGTTGGGAACTCATTGGCTTTTCTTGGCATTGAACTAATGAGATAGATAATTTTCTTCTGAGGTACCTCATTCCATGACACCATTAAAAAGTTTGTAGAGAGAGGAGTGAATTTCAAAGTCTTCTGTCAAGGAACAGTGACAAGGTAACCCTTACTGAATAAAATGGACATTATCGTATTGAAAAACTGGATTTTTAGAAGTCTTAAGGTACAATAACAAAAAGAGTTCCAATATTTCCTGGATGTATTGCTGGACAATTAAATTAAATCTAAAAAACTAAAGACCAAACCACAATTGAAATTCTTTGACGAAGATTCATTCAAAGCTTTAGTTCTCTACATTATTTCACTCTTTGACGATGATATTGCAACGTAAGAGGAGAAGAAGTTCTTCTGAGGTGCCTCATTCGATGTCACCACTAACAAGTTTGTCGAAGGAAGAGTGACAAGGTTAAATTCCTAAGAGATTCATAATTCTTCAGTTTAATAAGATTAAATTTTGACTAAGTCTTCATACCAATAACATTTGAAATGAATGAAAAACACAAGAAAGTGGTGTTAAAATTTAAACCACTAAATCTGTGAGTCCTATTGTTTATGTTACTGAGTGTATAAAGTCATAACCAGAATGGTCCTGTTGACTTGAAACGGAATGTTCCAAGTTACCCTCGTGCAGATCCATATTTTATTAAATTCGACAGTTTCAGCCTTCGGTATTTTGCGATTCCTTTAACCCGGCGTCACGATTAAGGAATGCCTCGAGTTTGGGACTGGTTTCGCGAACTGGAACCATTGACTGAATCGGCGATATTCGGAATGCGACAAGTGAGAACCAGTCTGCCGGCGCTAACGAACACAACGTCCATCGACGGGACGTCTCGCATCCGCACCACCGACTTATTAACGAAACCGGGCGCATACAAAGCACGAACGTTAATTCTCACATTAACCGGCAACTTTGTAGACGCTCCGTACGACTTGGGTTAAGTTAATTTCCAAGTTTTATCTCGCATTGCCCCGGCAATTAACCCAGAATTCATTTTATTCCTTAAAGCCGGATTACAACACGTCTAAGTGCCGTTCTGTTTCGTCCCCGGCCGTGCCGGGGCCGCCGAGAACACTCTTAAACAGCCGGATTTATTTGTTTTATGGCCCCATGAATTACGCTTTAAGTACGACTCACGAAAAATTTCATTAGATATGAGAGACCCTCAGCAGCACACCCGGGAGACTTTTACCAGACCTTAATTACGAGGAAATATTCCGAAAACAATTTTACAACAAAAACTTTCGAAAACCACCGCAATGTTTATTTTTTATGGACCGTTACATTTTGTCACATCAAAAGGAAGCAACATAAAAAGCATCTTTTTATTGCGGGAAATAAGAAGTAAATAGGCGACAAAGTTGAAAGACCAAATTAACATCAATTAAACACGTCAGTATTAATAAATTTTTTTCTGGACAATTACACTTAAACCGTAATCCACAGTCACATAAAGCTAATAAATCCCATTGTTTAATGTGTTGTTCGTGGGCCTGACGCATGTAGTTACTAAAACACGAAACCGTCGAGGAGGGCATCGCCGTAATCCGACTTAAGAGAAGTAAAACGAATTCCGGGTTAATTGCGTCCGCCGTTCAAGATAAAACTGCCCCCCAAGTGCCCCGAATCGGTGCCGAAAATTACATCACATTAACGGTGTCAAACTCCCATAATTAATCATGGATTAAATTCTGCTCGTGACGTTTTTACTTATTAATAGAACGATGCGTAGGAAAATGTGGCGATTAATATTTGCTCCATTAACAACAACCCCCGTGCGAAGAACAAACTGTTAACAACGGCGCCCGCTTCCGAATATAATCACACCGGTAATCCATATTTGAATTACAAATTCGAATTTGCAATTACATAAACGCAATATTTGTTCGGCACTAAACTGAACTGACGGCCGCTTAATTTATATGCACCAGTCGGGACGGGGTTTCGTTTCTTCTACGCGATAGGGAAAGAATGAAGCGACGTTTAAACTAATTGAATGCATAAATCTGTCGAATGGTGAATAAAAATCGCGGCCAGGTAAATTATGGGACCGAATTGTCATAAACAGTAATTAATTGGAGGCGATCTTTGATCTCGAATGGCGTGGGTGTATTTGCAACGAGTGTTAGGTTTGGTTAACTCTCCCTGGTTATAATCCTGTTTAAACTGCATGTACAAATAACTTCAAGTTACTGTCTTACCTAATTGTTGTAAGAAGACTTTCAATTTAAATTGCTTGAATCTACACAGAACTACTTAGAAAGTTTTCCTGCCTTAATCATAAGCAAATTTGCTTAAAAGGTTATTAACCGTCTTAATTTAATACAGAATACAGAAATGTATAGAGAACTGTTTAGAAAGTTTACCAATTGTCTTCATCGTATATCGAATTGTTTAGGTTAAGTTAAGTTTTATAACTGTCTTAATTTTATTCAGAATATCTTAGAAAGTTTTCTAATTGTCGTAATCATATACAGAACTGTTCCAGTTGTCTTAATTGTACACAGAACTGTTAATGAAGTTTTATATCTGTCTTAATTTTATACAGAATACTTTAGGAGGTTAATTATATACAGAACTATAATATTTGGATCCTTTTTTAATTGTCTTAATTGCCTTGAAAGTTTTAATATTGTCTTAAATAATACAGAATTATTTAGGGAGCTTTGTAACTCTCTTAATCGTGTAGAGAATTGTTCAGAAAGTTTTCTAAATGTCTTAATCTTATGAATAAATTGATTTGGAAGATTTACTATTGTCTTAAATGTATGTAGAACTGCTTAGGAAGTTTACCAACTGTCTCAATAGTATGTAGAATTGTTTAGGATGTTTTATAACTGTCTTAATTTTATACAGAATATCTTAGGAAGTTCTTTAACGGTCTTAATGGTATACAGAACTATTTAGAATCTTTTTTAATTGTCTTAATTGCCTTGAAAGTTTTAATAGTGTCTTAAATAATACAGAATTATTTAGGGAGCTTGGTAACTCACTTAATCGTGTGGAGAATTGTTCAGGAAGATTTCTAAATGTCTTAATCTTATGAAAAAATTGATTTGGAAGATTTACTATTGTCTTAAATGCATACAGAACTGCTTAGGAAGTTTACCAACTGTCTCAATCGTATGTAGAATTGTTTAGAAAGTTTTATAACTGTCTTAATTTTATACAGAATATCTTAGGAAGTTCTTTAACGGTCTTAATGGTATACAGAACTATTTAGAATCTTTTTTAATTGTCTTAATTGCCTTGAAAGTTTTAATAGTGTCTTAAATAATACAGAATTATTTAGGGAGCTTGGTAACTCACTTAATCGTGTAGAGAATTGTTCAGAAAGTTTTCTAAATGTCTTAATCTTATGAAGAAGTTGATTTGGAAGATTTACTATTGTCTTAAATGTATGTAGAACTGCTTAGGAAGTTTACCAACTGTCTCAATAGTATGTAGAATTGTTTAGGATGTTTTATAACTGTCTTAATTTTATACAGAATATCTTAGGAAGTTCTTTAACGGTCTTAATGGTATACAGAACTATTTAGAATCTTTTTTAATTGTCTTAATTGCCTTGAAAGTTTTAATAGTGTCTTAAATAATACAGAATTATTTAGGGAGCTTGGTAACTCACTTAATCGTGTGGAGAATTGTTCAGGAAGATTTCTAAATGTCTTAATCTTATGAAAAAATTGATTTGGAAGATTTACTATTGTCTTAAATGCATACAGAACTGCTTAGGAAGTTTACCAACTGTCTCAATCGTATGTAGAATTGTTTAGAAAGTTTTATAACTGTCTTAATTTTATACAGAATATCTTAGGAAGTTCTTTAACGGTCTTAATGGTATACAGAACTATTTAGAATCTTTTTTAATTGTCTTAATTGCCTTGAAAGTTTTAATAGTGTCTTAAATAATACAGAATTATTTAGGGAGCTTGGTAACTCACTTAATCGTGTAGAGAATTGTTCAGAAAGTTTTCTAAATGTCTTAATCTTATGAAGAAGTTGATTTGGAAGATTTACTATTGTCTTAAATGTATGTAGAACTGCTTAGGAAGTTTACCAACTGTCTCAATAGTATGTAGAATTGTTTAGGATGTTTTATAACTGTCTTAATTTTATACAGAATATCTTAGGAAGTTCTTTAACGGTCTTAATGGTATACAGAACTATTTAGAATCTTTTTTAATTGTCTTAATTGCCTTGAAAGTTTTAATAGTGTCTTAAATAATACAGAATTATTTAGGGAGCTTGGTAACTCACTTAATCGTGTGGAGAATTGTTCAGGAAGATTTCTAAATGTCTTAATCTTATGAAAAAATTGATTTGGAAGATTTACTATTGTCTTAAATGCATACAGAACTGCTTAGGAAGTTTACCAACTGTCTCAATCGTATGTAGAATTGTTTAGAAAGTTTTATAACTGTCTTAATTTTATACAGAATATCTTAAGAAGTTTTTTAACGGTCTTAATGGTATACAGAACTATTTAGAATCTTTTTTAATTGTCTTAATTGCCTTGAAAGTTTTAATATTGTCTTAAATAATACAGAATTATTTAGGAAGCTTTGTAACTCTCTTAATCGTGTGAAGAATTGTTCAGGAAGGTTTCTAAATGTCTTAATCTTATGAATAATTGATTTGGAAGTTTTACCAATGTCTTAAATGTATATAGAACTGCTTAGGAACTTTACCAACTGTCTCAATCGTATGTAGAATTGTTCAGTAAGTTTTATAATTCTCTTAAATTTATACAGAATATCTTAGGAAGTTCTCTAACGGTCTTAATTGTATACAGAACTATTTAGAACTTTTTTTAATTGTCTTAACTGCCTTGAAAATTTTAATATTGTCTTAAATAATATAGAATTATTTAGGGAGCTTTGTAACTCTCTTAATCATATGCAAAATTGTTCAGGAAGGTTTCTAAATGTTTTAACCTTATAAATAATTGATTTGGAAGTTTTACCATTGTCTTAAATGTATATAGAACTACTTAGGAAGTTTATCAACTGTCTCAATCGTATGTAGAATTGTTTAGAAAGTTTTATAACTGTCTTAATTTTATACAGAATATCTTAGGAAACTTTCAAACGGTTTTATTATATACAGAATTATTTAGGACCTTTTTTAATTGTCTTAATTGCTTTGAAAGTTTTAATATTGTCTTAAATTATACAGAAATATTTATTGAGTTTTATAACTCTCTTAATCGTATGCAGAATTGTTCAGGGAGGTTTCTAAATGTCTTAATCTTATAAATAATTACCTTGGAAGTTTTACTATTGTCTTAAATGTATATAGAACTGCTTAGGAAGTTTACCAACTGTCTTAATCATATGTAGAATTGTTAGAAAGTTTTATAACTGTTTTAATTATATACAGAATTATTAAGAATATCTTAGAAAGTTTTACTTTTATTTTAAAGTATACAGAACTGTTCTAACTCTATATAGAATTACCTAGGAAGTTTTCCAACTGTCTCAATCGCATGCTGAATTGTTTATGAAGCTTTATATCTGCTTTAATTATGTATAGATTATTATTATTTTATAACTGTCTGAGTTATATAAATTCTGGGTGTAATTAAGATAGTTAAGAAAGTTCCTAAACAATTGTATACTCATTAAAAGTCCTTATACAATACAGTCTTTATAACACTTCATAAGGTGGTTTGTAGATAATTAAAGGTAAGGAAAATCTAGTTCTTATAAATATTAGGTATTAAAAACCTTTAACGCATAATTTTAAATCAAACACAAAATTCTGCTTGTTTTGGAAACAAACCTAAACAAATATTGTTTTTAAAATCAAACCTTTAGTCAACAACCAATATTTGAAAACTACCGAAGGTCTACAAACAAATAAATGGTGAATACTTGAATAAACAAACCCAAATACTTATAAAACGTACAAAATAATTCCAGAAAATCCGTCACGGGTAATATTTATTTCCCACCGTAATCCATAATCCGTGTGTGATCATGTGCACACAATCCCATATCGAAAGCGGAGCTCACAAGTGAATACTTGTAAGGATTAAGCGTCAGCAGTCGATGACAAGCGGCGTCGAGGACGTCCTCGCTATGCCCGGCATGCGGCTGACCGAATCCGCGGCTCTCTCTCGGCCGTTCTTGTTTGCCGTTCCATTTTTTTGCCTTGTGTGTGTGTGTGTGTTTTTTTACTCAGCGCGTCCTCGGATCCCAGACGGCCGAATGTTTCTCTAAATTGGACCGGGCATATATTAAAATTCGCCGCGTACGTGGGATCCGGTGTTTGCTTTTCGTATCGGAATTAAAAGAGGCGGACGGTACGACGGGGAATTAATTATGGAGGGATCTCGAACGAGTGTTATCTCCGGCTACGCTGGTTTACCGATTTTGAGAAATTTCATGGGTGATCTTCGAAAATACGAATGTTCAAGATTCTTTGATATATCCACAAACTCAGTTTGTATATTATCTTTTGTCTTTCGTTCAACAAGTCAATACTTTTGTGGACTTAAGATTCACAAAAAACACACAGAGAAACATTCTTTGAAACAATGTTTCTTTTGTACAATTATTACTTTAATTGAGAGTTAATTATCTGTGAAACATCTGCTCCGATCACAATCTATTGCTGCAAGAACATTCTATGGACTCACTGCTAGTAAGAAGAGAAAAAACGTCAAAGCAAACTTTCTTGTCAATACAACATTGGATTTAACGTGCCAAGACTTAATTCAAGAAGCAGCGTTTCTCTCACCACACCAAGACATAGAACCAATGTTCTCTACTGCTGTGATTGGCATGATCTGATGTGATTAGTGCGACGTGATTGGCGTGATGTGATGTGATTGGCATGATGTGATGTGATTGGCATGATGTGATGTAATTGGCATGATGTGATGTAATTGGCATGATGTGATGTAACTGATGTGATGTGATGTGATTGGTGTGACGTGATTGGTGTGATGTGATGTGATGTGATGTGATTGGTATGATGTGATGTGAAAGATATGAAGTGATGTGATTGGTGTGATGTGATTGTTGTGATGTGATGTGATTGGCATAATGTGATGTGATTGGTGTGATGTGATGTGATTGACACGATGTGATGTGATGTGATTGACACGATGTGATGTGATTGGCATGATGTGATGTGATGTGCTGTGATGTGATGTGATTGGTGTGACGTGATTGATGTGATGTGATGTGATTGGCATGATGTGATGTGATTGGCATGATGTGATGTGATTGGCATGATGTGATGTGATTGGCATGATGTGATGTGACTGATGTGATGTGATGTGATTGGTGTGACGTGATTGGTGTGATGTGATGTGATGTGATTGGTATGATGTGATGTGAAAGATATGAAGTGATGTGATTGGTGTGATGTGATTGTTGTGATGTGATGTGATTGGCATAATGTGATGTGATTGGTGTGATGTGATGTGATTGACACGATGTGATGTGATTGGAATGATGTGATGTGATGTGATGTGATGTGATGTGATTGGTGTGACGTGATTGATGTGATGTGATGTGATTGGCATGATGAGATGTGATTGATGTGATGTGATGTGATTGGTGTGACGTGATTGGTGTGATGTGATGTGATTGGCATGATGTGATGTGATGGGCATGATGTGATATTATTAGTGTGATGTGATGTGATTGGCATGATGTGATGTGATTGACGTGATTGGTGTGATGTGATGTGATTGGCATGATGTGATGTGATGGGCATGATGTGATATTATTAGTGTGATGTGATGTGATTGGCATGATGTGATGTGATTGACATGATGTGATGTGATTGGCATGATGTGATGTGATTGGCATGATGTGATATGATTAGTGTAATGTGATGAGATTGGTGTGATGTGATTGGCATGATGTTATGTAATTGGCATGATGTGATGTGATTGGTATGATGTGATGTGATTGATATGAATGATGTGATCGATGTGATGTGATATGATTAGTGTGATGTGATGTGATTATCATGATGTGACGTATTGGCATGATGTGATGTTGTTGGCATGATGTGATGTTGTTGGCATGATGTGATGTGATTGATGTGATGTGATTGATTCTACTACGTTCTAATAAAAAGCCCAGTATTCCAAAGGTGCAGGAATGCTAATAAACATTATTATTGTTAAAAATAAAGAGTTTTGTGCGTTTGATTTTCGTGAGTAGAGCGAATCAATATGTACAATAATAATCGATTTATTTACCGCAACGTCCGCATACCCATAAAACTTTTATCCAACTTTGTATGAATATTAACTTAAAATCGCCTGCCTCGTATACACCATAAAACAAAATATTCATGTGTACATATATGATACTAAATTTTTTTACGATACGATATATAAACCTGATTTGACGTATTTAAATTTTAAATTCGTCGCAGCCATAAAGTTTACCATTTTAAGAAACTAGATCACAACGCCAAAAATACACGGGGACATAATAAAACGATTTTTAAAAGCCGTGACTAATTTCGGTCTGCATATGTTTCGACATAAACAAAATTATTTAGTGTGGAGAGCGTAAAGCAGTACGCGAATCGATCGGACTTCATGACAAAAATAACCGAAATTCCATTATTAGGTCGCATGTGCATTAAACTGTTAATGCTGTGCACGTAATTGCGAATAAATGAACCCAAAACGTAATGTGAAGTTTAGCCTACATAAATGTTTGTTCAAATCTATAATACTGCACCAAATAGGTTGATTTCACAGTCCTTCAAACTTATAAACTAGTCACAATGACATAGAATATTCAAAATGTAAAACAGTTCGCATAGTTTTTACGATAACATTGTGTAATCATTATTTACTCATCACAGTACATTTTAATGTGACAAATAACTTCTTTATTTTTCTTTTAATATCATAAAATAATTTAATAGTTTATCGGTCATCCTTACCGTGCTGTGTCATGAACAACGATACCCTTGGAAGACCTATTGTACAAAGAAGACATCTCAATCGAGATGAAGATGTTGGGGCCTTTGCACTTCTACAAGAAGGTCGATCGCTGAGGTACGTGGCAAACTTGCTCCAAATAAGTCAGCCAATTATTCACAGATTGTGGAATCGGTGCAGAGAAATTGGTATCAGTCATAGGAGACTATATACTCATCTTCAAAGACTTACTAATCCTCGAGAAGATCGACATTGGGTTCAGATGTCACTTCAAGAGCTTGCCAGTTAGGAAACCTTCACTTTAAGGCCACAGGGCACATTTATCTACTTAAACCGTACGTAACAGACTTCAAGAAGCCAATTTACATTCAAGACGTGCAGGTGTTGTTCCTGAATTAAGTAGAGCACACAGGAGAATGGGAAGAAACTTTGCTGATGAGCACATTAACTGGAGCATGAACCAATGGTGTCAGGTTCTCTTTACAGATCAATCCAGTTATTGTTTAACATCAAATGGTGCACGACAAAGAGTCTATAGACGCCGAAGAGAACGATTTTTGAATACAACTGTGGCTGAGAGAAGAGCTTTTGGAGGAGGATCTGTAACGGTATGGGTCAAATTTTACTTTACAACAAGATAATCTAAGACCACACACTGTCAGAGTTGTTCAATATTTTTTTGAAGGGCATAATTTGGGGGTTATGGAGTGGCCAGCAAATAGTCCTGATATAAATACGATAGAACGTCTTTGAGACATTCTATGGCGATGTATAAGAAATCTGAAACCCGCAAATAACCTTCAACAATTAGCTCAACAGCTTTAGAGAGAATGGAACAATGTACATCAAGACTTAACCCACCACTTCATACCATCAATGCCTCAACGTTATGCCGAAGAAATAGAGGAAGACATATTAACATGGCATCTTATAATGTTACATTAATATGAATACTTTGCCTAATATTTGAAACAAAATAATTAAATATATATAAATATCAGTACAGTAAAATATTATTGATATTAAAGATATTAATAAAACGAAGAGAATAAAACGTACTGGAAAATTATAACGGTCATTCAAAATTAATTAAACTTTTAGCCCATTTAATATTTAAATATTCAATGGAGTTTATTGTGTCAATAGTTGATATCATTATTAAATATTTGTGGAAGTTTTAAAAGCCATCTAAATTATTAATTTGATTTGATTTTACTATTAATTCATTGACTATATCAGTCAGTCAGTGAATATTTAAATTATTTCCAATGTTATTTCAAAGTATTAAAATTTAAACATTTTTAATTTTATAGAAGTAGTCATTAAACTTTTAAATCTTGCAGATTTATTTCATGTAATTTTGAACTATTTCAAGTAATTTTCCCCCAAAGTAAATTGGAATACGATTGCGTTAGGGGTAGTTTCTAATTACAACCCATAAGCAGGTTCATTTAAGTGCCTTGAAAAACATTTATTGACTAACGTAACTAATTAATGGCTTCTCCTCCCTTATCCAATCCACCTTTCGCCTATCGGTGACACATAATTAAAAAGAGTCCCCCCGGGGTTAAAACGGGAATAAATTTAAGCGGCGACAACCACCACCTAGAATAATAAACGCATTTAAGAGTTACAATGCCCGGTTTTCAATGAGTGTAATAAATAAATAATTTTCGATATGTGAGGCTGCTGAACCGCGTCCCCCGTCGGTTAAATAAAGCGGTGGCATTCGGGCTATCTCAGTTCTTAAAATAAACGACCGTGAAAACCACCTTCGTTTTATTAGGCCCATTTCGCCGCATTACCGTCGGAGCGGACGCGCATATTTTTAGAACGTTTCCACGTACGAATTTAGGGAATGCCTCGTCCGAACGTCAGGTGAAAACGAAAGTATGTTCACGTATTAAAAAGTGCCTTTGATATTTTTTCACCGGGGTGAAATGTTAAAGAGCATTTTTTATTTTAGCGTGTAACTGTCCTTTTAACATTAATGTGTCACAATTGTAAAAAAATGCCCGAGAAGTTTAGGGACTGTCTTAAACATATACAAAACTGCTTAAGGAGTTTTACAATTGTTTGAATTGTATACAGAATAGTTTAGAAAGTTTTAAAACTGTATTAATTGTACATAAAATTGTTTAGGGAATCCCCCAACTGTCTTAATTGTATACAGAATAGTTCAGAAAGTTTTAGAACTGTATTAATTGTTCATAAAATTGTTTAGGGAATCCCCCAACTGTCTTAATTTTATACAGAATAGTTCAGAAAGTTTTATATCTGTATTAATTGTACATAGAATTGTTTAGGGAATCCCCCAACTGTCTAATTGTATACAGAATAGTTTAGAAAGTTTTAGAATTGTATTAATTGTATATAGAATTGTTTGGGGAGTCCCCCAACTGTCTTAATTGTATACAGAATAGTTTAGAAAGTTTTAGAATTGTATTAATTGTATATAGAATTGTTTAGGGAATCCCCCAACTGTCTTAATTGTATACAGAATAGTTTAGGAAGTTTTAGAATTGTATTAATTGTATATAGAATTGTTTATGGAATCCCCCAACTGTCTTAATTGTATACAAACATGATAAAGAAGTTTCAGAACTGTCTTAATTGTATACAGAATGGTTTAGAAAGTTTTAGAACTGTATTAATTGTACATAGAATTGTTTTGGGAATCCCCCAACTGTCTTAATTGTATACAAAAATGATAAAGAAGTTCATAACATTCTTAATTGTATACATAATAGTTTAGAAAGTTTTAGAACTGTGTTAGTTGTACACAAAATTGTTTACGGAGACCCCTAACTGTCTTAATTGTATACAAAAATGGTAAAGAAATTTCACAACTGTCTTAATTGTATACAGAGTAGTTTAGAAAGTTTTAGAACTGTGTTAATTGTACAGAAAATTGTTTTCGGCGTCTTCCACTTGTCTTAATTGTATACAAAAAGGGTAAAGAACTTTCCCAACTGTCTTAATTGTATACAGAATAGTTAAGGGAATCCCCCAACTGTCTTAATTGTATACAAAAATGATAAAAAAGTTTCATAACATTCTTAATTGTATACAGAATAGTTTGGAAAGTTTTAGAACTGTGTTAATTGTCCAGAGAGTTGTTTTGGGCGTCTCCCAACTGTCTTAGTTGTATACAAAAATGGTAAAGAACTTTCCCAACTGTCTTAATTGTATACAGAATTATTAAGGGAGTCCCCCAACTGACTTAATTGCGTACAAAAATGGTAAAGAAGTTTCAAATCCGTCTTAATTGTATACAAACTAGTTTAGAAAGTATTAAAACTGTGATAATTGTATACAGAATTGTTAAGGGAGTCTCCCATCTATCTTAATTGTAAACAAAAATGGTAAAGAAGCTTCACAACTGTCTTAATTGAATTACAGAATAGTTTAGAAAGTTTTAGAACTGTGTTAATGGTATACAGAATTGTTAAGGGAGTTCCCAAACTGTCTTAATTGTATATAAAAATTGTAAAGAAGTTTTACAACTGTCTTAATTGTATACAGAATAGTTTAGAAAGTTTTAGAACTGTGTTAATTGTACAGAGAATTGTTTTGGGAATCCCCCAACTGTCTTAATTGTATACAAAAATGATAAAGAAGTTCATAACATTCTTAATTGTATACAGAATAGTTTAAAAAATTTTAGAACTATGTTAATTGTACACAAAATTGTTGACGGAGATCCCTTACTGTCTTAATTGTATACAAAAATGGTAAAGAAATTTCACAACTGCCTTAATTGAATTACAGAATAGTTTAGAAAGTTTTAGAACTGTGTTAATGGTATACAGAATTGTTAAGGGAGTTCCCGAACTGTCTTAATTGTTTACAAAAATTGTAAAGAAGTTTCACAACTGTCTTAATTGTATACAGAAAATTTAGAAAGTTTTCCAATGGTTTTACATGTATACGAAGCTATTTAAGCCAATTGCCTTTTTCCAATGTATACAGAGCTGCTTACGTTTTCCAAATGTCTTAAATATATATACAGATTTATTTAAAAAGTTTTCCAACTTTGTTAAATATATTTAGAATTAGTTGAAATTTTTTCTAATGTCTCCAAATACATATATACAATTAAGAGAGTTAGGAACCTTTTTCTTCTTCATATTTCGAAAATATGTCTGTCTTAGTTGTTCCCCAAAAAGTTTATTGATTTATTGAAAAATTACATCGAACGTGGTCCTTTGAACTCGTCGAAATTCCATCCGATAATTTAATGAGACCGGTCTCCGTATTTCGGCCCCTTTGATCCAGATGCTCCTTGAAGTGTGGACAAGGTCAGTATTGGCCCAGGGATCATTTCTCTTTGGCCGGTTCATCGGATGCACGAGACGACGTCGACTGATTTATTTAAATTAACTGTGCAAACTTGCGCGAACCGAAACCGACCGCCGGACGAGATTCGATATGACACCGGAATAATTTATTTGCCGCCTTCCCAGTGGCGTACGACCAACTTTAATTATCCGAATTTGTTCGGGGATTAATTGAGTTTTTTCTACAGTTCCAGCTGTTTTACATTCCAGACAGAAAACGGCCACAACAAAATACAGTTGTCTCATCGTTTTTGCGGTCCCAGAGCGGCATTAAGTGGACCTTTCAATGCTCAGGAACGGTCGGGCTGAACAAGCGGTTTTCTGTTTCCTTAGTCCCGAGATTAGTCCGGGGACCGGGGGTCAATCCTTACGGCGTTGCGTCGGACGCAATATTCGTTCGATCGCCGTGTACGGCGTCGGTAATTGTTGTCGAGCACGACGGCGAAAACGCATTATCCTGGCCGGGTTGACGTCGCGCCTTCGCCCCAGATGAAAAATCGCGTGTCATAAGTTTTGCGGGCCCCGCTCAATCCGAATTCAATTTGGGACAAAACGGTTTTGTTTGCTGTGCACGATGGGTTTATTCTTATGCAATTTCGTAGGTGATTTATCATCCTGCAAATTGATGGGTTTACAAAACAAATTTTGACTCGTTTTACCGTGCTAAACGTTCGATCGAAATCCCATTCGGGCTGTGAAGTTGACGAATATTAATATTAAATGCAATTTTATGAAAGCGTCGCCGATTTTAACTCGATTCGAACATTTAAATATGATCTCATGAATGCGGAATGGCATGTAAAGCAGTGCAGACGTCAGTGCGAAGCAACACCCCGATTTCTACACTATGTTTCTGTGTTTACGCATTTTGTATCTCTAAAACTACCTAAGCACTTTTTTATATATTTAAAACAGTTTCTAAACTATTAAAACAACTGAGAAACGTACTAAAGAGTCATTTGTATAATTAAGAAAACTGGGAAACTTTCTAAACAGATGTGTATGATTAAAGGTGACACTTTCTAAGCTGTTCTATAGACAATTAACACAGTTGAAAACTTCCCCAATTATTCTACATATATTTAGACAGATATTAAAACTTTAAAAGCAATTCTATAGACAATTATGACAGTCAGAAAACTTCCTAAACAATTCTACATATATTTAAGGGAGATGGTAAAACTTTAAAAGCAATTCTGTAGACAATTAAGACAGTTGGAAAACTTCATAAATTGTTTTAAATATATTTAGAGATAGTAAAACTTTAAAAGCAATTCTATAGACAATTAAGACAGTTGGAAAACTTCTTAGACGGTTCTACATATATTTAGAGAGATGGTAACATTTCCAAAGCTATTCTGTAGGCCCTTAAGACAGTTGGAAAATTTCCTAAACCGTTTTACATATATTTAGAGATAGTAAAACTTTAAAAGCAATTCTATAGACAATTAAGACAGTTGGAAAACTTCTTAATCAGTTCTACATACATTTAAGGAAGATGGTAAAACCTTCAAAGTTATTCTGTATTCAATTAAGACAGTTGGAAAACTTTCTAAACAATTCCACATATATTTAAGGGAGATGGTAAAACTTTCAAAGCTATTCTCTAGACAATTAAGACAGCTGGAAAACTTCCTAGACGGTTCTACATATATTTAGGAAGATGGTAACATTTCCAAAGCTATTCTGTAGGCCATTAAGACAGTTGGGAAATTTCCTAAACAGTTCTACATATATTTAGAGATAGTAAAAGTTTAAAAGCAATTCTACAGACAATTAAGACAGTTGCAAAACTTCTTAATCAGTTCTACATACATTTAAGGAAGATGGTAAAACCTTCAAAGTTATTCTGTATTCAATTGAGACAGTTGGAAAACTTTCTAAACAATTACACATATATTTAAGGGAGATGGTAAAACTTTTAAAGCTATTCTGTAGACAATTAAGACAGCTGGAAAACTTCCTAAAGGGTTCTACATATATTTAGGGAGATGGTAACATTTCCAAAGCTATTCTGTAGCCCATTAAGACAGTTGGAAAAATTCCTAAACAGTTCTACATATATTTAGAGATAGTAAAACTTTAAAAGCAATTCTATAGACAATTAAGACAGTTGGAAAACTTCCTAATCAGTTCTACATACATTTAAGGGAGATGGTAAAACCTTCAAAGTTATTTTCTATTCAATTAAGACAGTTGGAAAACTTTCTAAACAATTCCACATATATTTAAGGGAGATGGTAAAACTTTCAAAGCTATTCTGTAGACAATTAAGACAGTTGGAAAACTTCCTAGATGGTTCTACATATATTTAGGGAGATGGTAACATTTCCAAAGCTATTATGTAGGCCATTAAGACAGTTGGAAAATTTCCTAAACAGTTCTACATATATTTAGAGATAGTAAAACTTTAAAAACAATTCTATAGACAATTAAGACAGTTGGAAAACTTCTAAATCAGTTCTACATACATTTAAGGAAGATGGTAAAACTTTCAAAGTTATTCTGTATTCTATTAAAGCAGTTGGAAAACTTTCTAAACAATTCTACATATATTTATGGTAGATGGTAAAACTTTCAAAGCTATTCTGTAGACAATTAACACAGTTGGAAAACTTCCTAGACGGTTCTACATATATTTAGGGAGATGGTAACATTTCCAAAGCTGCTCTGTAGGCCATTAAGACAGTTGGAAAATTTCCTAAACAGTTCTACATATATTTAGAGATAGTAAAACTTTAAAAACAATTCTATAGACAATTAAGACAGTTGGAAAACTTCTAAATCAGTTCTACATACATTTAAGGAAGATGGTAAAACTTTCAAAGTTATTCTGTATTCTATTAAAGCAGTTGGAAAACTTTCTAAACAATTCTACATATATTTATGGTAGATGGTAAAACTTTCAAAGCTATTCTGTAGACAATTAACACAGTTGGAAAACTTCCTAGACGGTTCTACATATATTTAGGGAGATGGTAACATTTCCAAAGCTGCTCTGTAGGCCATTAAGACAGTTGGAAAATTTCCTAAACAGTTCTACATATATTTAGAGATAGTAAAACTTTAAAAGCAATTCTATAGACAATTAAGACAGTTGCAAAACTTCTTAATCAGTTTTACATACATTTAAGGAAGATGGTAAAACCTTCAAAGCTATTCTGTAGACAATTAAGACAGTTGATAAACTTCCTAGACGGTTCTACATATATTTAGGGAGATGGTAACATTTCCAAAGCTATTCTGTAGCCCATTAAGACAGTTGGAAAATTTCTTAAACAGTTCTACATATATTTAGAGATAGTAAAAGTTTAAAAGCAATTTTACAGACAATTAAGTCAGTTGCAAAACTTCTTAATCAGTTCTACATACATTTAAGGAAAATGGTAAAACCTTCAAAGTTATTCTGTATTCAATTAAGTCAGTTGGAAAACTTTCTAAACAATTCAAGGCTATTCTGTAGACAATTAAGACAGCTGGAAAACTTCCTAAACAGTTCTACATATATTTAGGAAGATGGTAACATTTCCAAAGCTATTCTGTAGGCCATTAAGACAGTTGGAAAATTTCCTAAACAGTTCTACATATATTTAGAGATAGTAAAACTTTAAAAACAATTCTATAGACAATTAAGACAGTTGGAAAACTTCTAAATCAGTTCTACATACATTTAAGGAAGATGGTAAAACTTTCAAAGCTATTCTGTAGACAATTAAGACAGTTGAAAAACTTCCTAGACGGTTCTACATATATTTAGGGAGATGGTAACATTTCCAAAGCTATTCTGTAGGCTATTAAGACAGTTGGAAAATTTCCTAAACAGTTCTACATATATTTAGAGATAGTAAAACTTTAAAAGCAATTCTATAGACAATTAAGACAGTTGCAAAACTTCTTAATCAGTTTTACATACATTTAAGGAAGATGGTAAAACCTTCAAAGTTATTCTGTATTCAATTAAGACAGTTGAAAAACTTTCTAAACAATTCCACATATATTTAAGGGAGATGGTAAAACTTTCAAAGCTATTCTGTAGACAATTAAGACAGCTGGAAAACTTCCTAGACGGTTCTACATATATTTAGGGAGATGGTAACATTTCCAAAGCTATTCCATAGCCCATTAAGACAGTTGGAAAACTTCCTAAACAGTTCTACATATATTTAGAGATACTAAAACTTTAAAAGCAATTCTATAGACAATTAAGACAGTTGCAAAACTTCTTAATCAGTTTTACATACATTTAAGGAAGATGGTAAAACCTTCAAAGTTATTCTGTAGTCAATTAAGACAGTTGAAAAACTTTCTAAACAATTCCACATATATTTAAGGGAGATGGTAAAACTTTCAAAGCTATTCTGTAGACAATTAAGACAGCTGGAAAACTTCTAAATCAGTTCTACATACATTTAAGGAATATGATAACATTTCCAAAGCTATTCTGTAGCCCATTAAGACAGTTGGAAAATTTCCTAAACAGTTCTACATATATTTAGAGATAGTAAAACTTTAAAAGCAATTCTATAGACAATTAAGACAGTTGGAAAACTTCTTAATCAGTTCTACATACATTTAGGGGAGATGGTAAAACCTTCAAAGTTATTCTGTATTCAATTAAGACAGTTGGAAAACTTTCTAAACAATTTTACATATATTTAAGGGAGATGGTAAAACTTTCAAAGCTATTCTGTAAACAATTAAGACAGTTGGAAAACTTCCTAAATGGTTCTACATTTATTTAGAGAGATGGTAAAACTTCCAAAGCTATTCTGTAGACCATTAAGACAGTTGGAAAACTTCCTGCACAGATCTACGTATATTTAAGAGAAATGGTACAACTCTCAAAGCTATTTTCTATACAATTAAGACGTTATATACAATAAAGCTTCCTAATTAATTATATATACCATTAAAAGAGTAATTATATTTTAACAAAACAAAATTTTTCTTGCTAAACTTTCGATCAATAACCAATAATGGTTGTGGAATTGAAGAATATAAATGATATATAATATTAAAAGCAATTTTATGATAAAGTAAATAATTTTGAAATGATTGAAACATTAAAAGGACTCTTCATGAGTGCGGAATGCCATAAAGCCGTGCAGATGTCAATGCGACGCATCATCCCGATTCCCACACTATTATACGCTGTTTACGCGAAAAACACTTGTTTGTTTTCCTTGCGCTTTCCATTAAAACCGCAACGCCGGAATGTAATGTGAATTGAACGAAAGCGTCGATTCGTCGGGAGCCCATAAAACCCCGCATCTGTCGTCCCGTTCGGAAACGGGCATAACGCGTCGCAGCGCCTAGACGACATTAAAGTCTGTAAAAATGTCGTTACACTCTGACACCGGGGATCATTATTCAAAATGATACTGCGTTTTATGCGTGCCGGATAAAACTGGACAAATGTCCGAGTTGCACATGAGTGACCGGTCGGATTTATGACCGTTGCTGATTCAAATCTGATTATTTAAACAATGCGAAAAGTTCGCCGCACAGTTTTAAACTCCGGTGCCAACAGAATCGGCCGACCGTACATGTAGTTTTATTTACTGTTTCCTCAAAATGATATTTTTTACCGCTTTGTTTAGTTTTAATGAAAAAATTTACTAATTAGAGTAAAAAATGTTAACCGTAATTTTTATGTAATTATTTGTAATCTTTTTAAACAGTTCTGTACTTAAAACCCTTAGAAAACTTCCCTTCTGTAAACAATTAATTCACAACTGGTTAAGAATATTTAAAAGTGTCTTAATTTTTTATAGAAAGTGTAAGAAAGTTTTTCAACTGTCTTAATTATATACAGAATAACCTAAGAAATTTTCTTAATTTTATAGAACATCTTAAGAGGTATCAGAATAATATCATAACTGCTTGAGAAGTTTCCTATCTCTGTTAATTGTATAAAGAACTGTTTAGGAAGTTTCAACACTATTTTAGTTTTATACAAAATTACTTCAGACATTTCATAGTTGTATTCAGAACTGATTAAGAATATTTACAAGTGTCTTAATTTTATATAGAAAGTATAACAAAGTTTTCCAACTGTCTTAATTATATACATAATAGCTTAAGAAGTTTTATAACTGTCTCAATTTTATACAGAACATCTTAAGAGGTATCACAATAATCTCATAACTGCTTGAGAAGTTTCCTAACTCTATTAATTGTATATAGAACTGTTTAGAAAGTTTCAACACTATTTTAATTTTATACAGAATTACTTCAGACGTTTCATAATTGTATTCAGAACTTATTAAGAATATTTACAAGTGTCTTAATTTTATATAGAAAGTATAACAAAGTTTTCCAACTGTCTTAATTATATACAGAATAGTCTAAGAAGTTTTCTAACTGTCTTAATTTTACACAGAACATCTTAAAAGGTATCACAATAATCTCAAAACTTCTTGAGAAGTTTCCTAACTCTCTTAATTGTATATAGAACTCTGTAGGAAGTTTCAATACTATTTTAATATTATACAAAACTTTTTCAGAGGTTTCATAATTGTATTCAGAACTGATTAGGAATATTTACAAGTATCTTAATTTTATATAGAAAGTGTAAGAAAGTTTTCCAACTGTCTTAATTATATACAGAATACCCTAAGAAATTTTCTAAGTGTCTTAATTTTATAGAACATCTTAAGAGGTATCAGAATAATATCATAACTGCTTGAGAAGTTTCCTATCTCTGTTAATTGTATAAAGAACTGTTTAGGAAGTTTCAACACTATTTTAGTTTTATACAAAATTACTTCAGACATTTCATAGTTGTATTCAGAACTGATTAAGAATATTTACAAGTGTCTTAATTTTATATAGAAAGTATAAGAAAGTTTTCCAACTGTCTTAATTATATACATAATAGCTTAAGAAGTTATATAACTGTCTTAATTTTATACAGAACATCTTAAGAGGTATCACAATAATCTCATAACTGCTTGAGAAGTTTCCTAAACTCTCATAATTGTATATAGAACTGTTTAGGAAATTTCAACACTATTTTAATTTTATACAAAATTACTTCAGATGTTTCATAATTGTATTCAGAACTGATTAGGAATATTTACAAGTATCTTAATTTTATATAGGAGGTGTAACAAAGTTTTTCAACTGTCTTAATTATATACAGAATTGTCTAAGAAGTTTTCTAAGTGACTTAATTTTGCACAGAACATTTTAAGAGGTATCACAATAATCTCATAACTGCTTGAGAAGTTTCCTAACTCTCTTAATTGTATATAAAACTGTTTAGGAAGTTTCAATACTATTTTAATTTTATACAAAACTACTTCAAACGTTTCATAATTGTATTCAGTACCGATTAAGAACATTTACAAGTGTCTTAATTTTATATACAAAGTATAAGAAAGTTTTCTAAATGACTTAGTTATATACAGAATAGTTTAAGAAGTTTTCTAATTGTCTTAATTTTATACAGAATATTTTAAGAGGTATCACAATAATCTCATAACTGCTTGAGAAGTTTCCTAACTCTCTTAATTGTATATAGAGAAATGTTTAGGAAGTTTCAACACTATTTTGATTTTTTACAAAACTACTTCAGACGATTCATAATTGTATTCAGAACTGGTTAAGAACATTTACAAGTGTCTTAATTTTATATAGAAAGTATAAGAATGTTTTATCTTAATAATATACAGAATAGCTTAAGAAGTTTTCTAACTGTCTTAATTTTATACAGAACATCTTAAGAGGTATAACAATAATCTCATAATTGCTTGAGAAGTTTCCTAACTCTATTAATTGTAAATTGAACTGTTTAGGATGTTCAATACTATTTTAATTTTATACGAAACTACTTCAGACGTTTCACAATTGTATTGAGAACTGATTAAGAATATTTACAACTGTCTTAATTTTATACAGAAAGTATAAGAAAATTGTTCAACTGTCTTACTTATATACAGAATAGCCTAAGAACTTTTCTAACTGTCTTAACTTTATACAGCACATCTTAAGAGGTTTCACAATAATCTCATAACTGCTTCAGAAGTTTCATAACTCTCTTAATCGTATATAGAACTGTTTAGAAAGTTTTAACACTATTTTAATTTTATACAAAACTACTTCAGATATTTCATAATTGTATTCAGAACTGATTAAGAATATTTACAACTGTCTTAATTTTATACAGAACATCTTAAGAGGAAGTATTTCAGACGTTTCATAATTGTATTCAACTGATTAAGAATATTTACAAGTGTCTTAATTTCATATAGAAAGTATTAGAAAATTTTTTGTCTTAATTATAATACAGAATAGCTGCTTGAGAGGTTGGACGATAATTTCATAACTACTTATGAAGTTTTCTAATTCTCTTAATGTAGTTTTGCATAAATTTAAAATAGTGGATAACAGCCACTGTTGTCTTTGTTGAAGAATTAATAATTTTGTGATCGATTTATATTAATTTTGAAGAGCAATATGTGCATTGTCCACCAGGAAACATGATTTGTATATACTATTGATTTTAAGCATTGCACGAGACATCCGACGTAATGAATAGTAAATAAACCGTATTGTGAGTGAAACTGCACGTAAACTTAAAAATGCCGTTCGCACGTCTGGCAGCTCTTGCAATGCCCGACACAATGCCAATAAAACGCAAGAATGATGATTGGCAATAAATGCATTTGTTTAATAAGGAAGTGATTTACCGTTATGGCCGTTTAATTATAGACGCCCGTCCGTAAGCAAACACGCCATTTATCCGCAGCCTCACAATATATTTTCCCAAAGCCAAACGCATGCGAGCATTATGTCGTTCTAAATCAAAATTGAGCCGCGATCAGCGCTTTCAAAAGTCACCCCCGACCGGCCGACAAAAGAACGAAAAAAGTAAAATAAAAAAAAAAAAATGTGAAGTACGTTGGAGGCTTAATGGGTTTTCTGGGTTTAGAGTTAAATGGGGGGGTTGGAGCGCATTATTTTACATTTCGCTAAACGTACTTGGCGAGCCGCATTTATTTATTTATCGCTCCGGCTTTGGCCGGAGAAAATTGCCACTAACACGGCGATAATGTGCCGGGGAAGAACACGGTTTTAAAAGCTACTTACTTTGTTTTTTTCACGTAACGTAATTAAATTGGCATTACTTAAATTTTGAGAAAAAATTCTTGTTGAAACTCAACTTTATTTATAAAATTAACTAAGCTACAATAAAATTAAAATATGCGTTAATATTAAAATTACTGAAAAAAGTGGTTGTTTTCAGCCCTTATTTCTGATAATTAAAATAAATACATAAACACAATTGATATGTCAAAACTTTACTTTTCGCCTTCATCGATATAATACATCACTGTCAGTACAAAAGAAGTAAATATCGACAGGAATATAACAAAGATCACTGTAAAAAACTTCAACAAAAAAATTAAGAACATTTCTAGGTCGTAGCATCTTGTAGAGGTTCATTCGATTCATATCCAGCTTTGTTTTTGTTCTTGGAGCGAATCGATATCGGTGGTTTCATCTTGGTTTTTGTTTGTGGACCATCAGCTCATAACAATTTCGATACTATCGTACTTATTAATGGTACTATGAACAAATTATTGGCGATTAGCTGTAACGTTAAATTTTGGAATCAGTTTTGTCAATTTGTTTGACATTTTTGTCAAAAACTGGCATGGAGATTCTGTTTTAATTTTAGTTAACAATAGCTTACCATTTTTTTTTTGTGAATTTGTGTGAGTTTTGTAAGTGTAACAAATATAATACACAGACTGATTTAATAACGTACAAATTGCATTTTCAGAAATTCATATTAAAACGATAAAAAAGGTGATATAGAATTTATTACAGAGCAGACATTTAATCAAAAGTATAAGTAACACGAAATGATAAAACGATAAAGGTCAAGTCTGTCCATTTTCGCCACTTGCTTGTGATTTATGAACTTTTTTCTGGGGGTGCAACACACTATTGTTTTATTCAACACTCGCCCCCAGTCCGACATAATTTGTAAATTATCGGTTCATTTATATTTTAAACGGCAAGGCGAACTTTGCCACCCTAGGCCAGTCTCAGTGGGGAAAGGTTGAGGGAGAGAGCAAAGGTGAGCAAATGTCAGAATTTAATTTAATTCATTAGATACGTGAGAGTCTGGATAACTAAACAATTATTTAGATGTTTAGGACAGTGAACTGTTTAAATAATTTTCTGTACATTTAAGACACTTCTTTCTACAATTAAAACATTTAATAATTTTCATAAACACCTAAGTACTTCTGTAGACAAATAAAACTATTGTGAAACGTCTTAAGCTATTTTGTAAACAATTAAAACAGTTAAAAATATTTTTAAACTATGACTAATACATTTTACACAAGTAAAATAGGTAAAATATGGTCTGTATATAAATATGAAAGGTCTGTCTGTATATTTAAGAAGTTTCACAACTCTCTTAATTATATACAGAACTGTTTAGGATGTTTAAACACTATTTTAATTTTATATAAAACTACTTCAGACCTTTCATAATTGTACAGACAATTGATTAAAACGTTTTACAACTGCCTTAATTGTATACAGAACTGCTTAAGAGGTTTAATAATAGTTTCATGACTACTTAAGAAGTCTTTTAATTGTATATTGAATTATTTAGGAAGTTTCATGACTGTCTTTAATTATATATAGAATAGCCTAAGAAGTTTTACAACTATCTTAATTACATACAGAACTGCTTAAGAAGTCTCACAATAGTTTCGTGACTGCTTAAAAAGTTTTATAACTCTTCCAATTGTATATAGAATTATTTAGGAGGTTTCAGAATTGTCTTAATTTTATATAGAATGCATTAGGAAGTTTTCTTACTGTCTTAATTATATATAGAATAGCTTAAGAAGTTTTACAACTGTCTTAATTGCATACAGAATTGCTTAAGAGGTTTCACAATAGTTTCATGTGTGCCTAAGAAATTTTCTAACTCTTTTAATTGTATATAGAATTATTTAGGAGTTTCAGAATTGTCTTAATTTTATATCGAATGCATTAGGAAGTTTTCTTACTGCCTTAATTATATATAGAATAGCTTAAGAAGTTTTACAACTGTCTTAATTGCATACAGAACTGCTTAAGAGGTTTCACAATGGTTTCGTGACTGCCTAAGAAATTTTCTAATTCTTTTAATTGTATATAGAATTATTTAGGAAGTTTCAGGACTGTCTTAATTATATATAGAATGCATTAGGAAGTTTTCTTTCTGTCTTAATTATATATAGAATAGCTTAAGAAGTTTTACAACTGTCTTAATTGCATACAGAATTGCTTAAGAGGTTTCACAATAGTTTCATGTGTGCCTAAGAAATTTTCTAACTCTTTTAATTGTATATAGAATTATTTAGGAGTTTCAGAATTGTCTTAATTTTATATCGAATGCATTAGGAAGTTTTCTTACTGTCTTAATTATATATAGAATAGCTTAAGAAGTTTTACAACTGTCTTAATTGCATACAGAACTGCTTAAGAGGTTTCACAATGGTTTCATGACTGCCTAAGAAATTTTCTAATTCTTTTAATTGTATATAAAATTATTTAGGAAGTTTCAGGACTGTCTTAATTATATATAGAATGCATTAGGAAGTTTTCTTTCTGTCTTAATTATATATAGAATAGCTTAAGAAGTTTTACAACTGTCTTAATTGCATACAGAACTGCTTAAGAGGTTTCACAATGGCTTCATGACTGCCTAAGAAATTTTCTAACTCTTTTTATTGTATATAGAATTAATTAGGAAGTTTCAGGACTGTCTTAATTATATATAGAATGCATTAGGAAGTTTTCTTTCTGTCTTAATTATATATAGAATAGCTTAAGAAGTTTTACAACTGTCTTATTTGCATACAGAACTGCTTAAGTGGTTTCGCAATAGTTTCATGACTGCCTAAGAAATTTTCTAACTTTTTTAATTGTATATAGAATTATTTAGGTTTCAGAACTGTCTTAATTTTATATGGAATGTATTAAGAAGTTTTCTTGCTGTCTTAATTATACATAGAATAGCTTAAGAAGTTTTACAACTGTCTTAATTGCATACAGAACTGTTTAAGAAGTTTTACGATTGTTTCATGACTGCTTAAGAAGTTTTCTAACTCTTTTGATTGTATATAGAATTATTTATGAAGTTTTCTTAGTATCTTAATTATATATAGAATAGTTACTATCTTAACTGTATACAGAACTGCTTAAGAGTTTTCAGACTAGTTTTATAACGGCTTAAGTAGTTTTTTAACTCTTTTAATTGTATATTTAACTTCACTTTTATCTTAATTTTAAACAAATCTACTTCAGATCGTTCATAATTGTATAGAGAACTGATTAGGAAGTTTTACAACTATCTTTAATTTTTTTATAGAATGTATTAGAAAGTTTTCTAACTGTGTGTTTGAACAACTGTAAAATTTACTACTTATTATAATATATAAAAACATAGATGTTTTTTTGTTCTAATATAATAAATACATAATATTAAAATTAAAGGACACAAAATTATTAGAGAAGATTTTTTATGAAATAAATTTTGAACACACATTTTCCTACAATTTTTTGGTATTTTAAATTCGTACACTGCAGACTTGTGGCAGTATTCATGTTACTTTTGTTGTGATTATTCGTTGATTTCGAATATCAATATCAATGCAATTGTCAACCAATGAGAAGAATTTTTTACTATACTTAGAATATGTTCTTTTGGACTTTTTACTAAACGTACTTAGTCTGTGCTTTACAGCTTTGTGATGTGGAATGAATTAAGATTGTATTCAATGATTCAGTGAGAATGGTGAAATCCACAATTTCTTATAGAGAAGTTTATAAGACATAACATCAATGTTGTGGTTTGGGATGTTATTACCTGTGGTAGTCGGCCGTCTCTAATTTTCATTAGATGTAATTTGATCAACTACTTATATATCCAGAAAATTATGGCAACCCATTAGGACCGGTCAAAAGGATAATGCCCAACCTCAATTTGCAAGGGTTACTTTATAGTGTTTTCAATATTTCAATGTAAATTTGTTGCCATATTCAGCAACATCTTTGGAATTATCACTGATTAAACACGTGTGGTTAGATACATTATGGACAGGAAACCAATTTAAGAGCTTCCTCCACATACTTTGGTGGAACTTCAGCTCAATTAGAGATGATATTGAATTTGGTACCTCATAATGACATCCACCACCTTATTAGATCAGTGTTTACGTGAGTTTCTGGTTCATCGCAGAGGTCCAATCATTTTTATTTATTTTTTCTCTATCACCCCAATCAATACATCAAAAATCTATGAAATATGACAGCTGGATGGAATTAATTGATAGGTTTAGTATATAAGCTTTAAAGTTTTTTGTGATTAATCCAATTTTGTGACCTCAAAATGCCAACAAAAAGCATAATTGTCATAATTACTCAATCCACAGCATAGAAAAGGTACCGAAATAAATGAATTATTCAATAGTTTAAATAAATGTACTTTTAATGCGACCACTAAACCGCGTTTATCGTAAACACCGATTTAATAAAAGCTCGTTTTGACGGAAAAAAAAACGTGCGCAAACAAAACCGTAAACTTGCATTAATAGTGTTGTGTTACTTATGAAATTGAACCGGCGCAAAATGCAATTACGGGAAACGGGCTCGTATGAAATCCCCGCCGCAGCAAAACAAAACGGCACCGAGACTGGTTAATTCACTTAACGGCCCCTTAATATACGTTTTCAACTTGCAGATTACGCCTCTGCAAAACATATTTTTTATGTTCATTTGGTTTTTTGCTTTCCGTTCGGGCCGTAATTTTTGTTTGTTCCCGTTAAATTAAAAATGTTAAATCGACGGGGGTGGGCAAATATTTTATTTGCAGCGGGGCCGGTGCTGCAGAAGCGTTCTTTGAAGCGTGCTGTTAATTTATTTTGAAAATCTGTGTTGTACTTACGGCCTCGTATTCGTAATTCGTGATTAAAATGCTGGTACATACCTAAAAAAAAATAAAAAGATTTTATTACAATTTGTTTTATTAATAAAGATTAATTCAAGGAAATTAAAATATTTACAAAATATTAATTAAAAATTAAAAAAATTTCTTTAGAAAAAGTAAATATAACGAAATAATTTATACAAATTATTATTTTTGCCTCTGAAAAATGAATTAAGGAATTTAAAACATGTTATGGGAGTTCCAAGAAAATTAAATAATTACTTTTAAGAATCTATGATTTTTCATCAATTGATGGAATAAATGAAAAAAAAAAATATAAAAATTGTAGAATTTATAAGATCAATTTTTTTTATCTATAATTGATATAAATTATAAAACAAAAAATTATAAAAATACAATAAATTATTAAAATTATTTAATTTTAATTATTATTCAACAGTTGATGGGGTAAATGAAAAAAATATAAAAAATGTAGAATTTATATAATCAACTTTTTTATCAATTACAAAACAAAAAATTATAAAAATAAAATAAATCATTAAAGAATCTATGATTATTATCAATTTATGGGGTAAATAAAAAAAATATATAAAAAATGTCGAATTTATATAATCATTTTTTATCAAATTTTAAAACAAAATTTTAAAAAGAAACAATAAATCATTAAAGAATATATGATATTATTATATTTTTCTTCAATCTATGGGGTAAATGAAAAAAATATAAAAAATGTAGAATTTAAAAAACCTTTTTTTTTATCAATTACAAAAAAAAAAATAAAAAAAAAATACAATAAATCATTAAAAAATTATAAAAAAAGTAGAATTTATATAATCAATTTTTTTTATCAATTATAAAACAAAAAATTTAAAAAATTTATATAAATGTAGAATTTATATAATCAATTTTTTTTATCAATTATAAAACAAAAAATTTAAAAAATGCAATAAATCATTAAGAAATCTATGATTTTTCATCAATCGGTGGAGTAAATGAAAAAAATATATAAAATATGTAGAATTTATATAATATTTTTTTTATCAATTATAAAATAAAAAATTAAAAAAGTACAATAAATCATTAAAGAATCTATGAATTTTTATCAATTGGAGGAGTAAATTAAAAAATATAATAAATGTAGATTTTATAAAATTAAATTATTATAATTAATTTCAAACAAATTTTATTCTTTTTATGAAGATTTTATCACTTATAAAACTAAAAAATAAAAAAATATAATAAATTATTAAATGTATTACTGAAAAGTCAGTGAAATACTGATAATTTAAATTTAAAACATATTTATAAGATGTTTAGTCCCTGAAAATAAATAAATAACTAAATAAAATTTGATAAAATTAGTAAATTGTGAAAGACCTCAAGAAAATTTAGATTAATACCTAAAAATTATTAAAGTAATTATTTTAATGAATCTATATTTTTTCGTCAATTAATGGAGTACATTAAAAAATATAATAAATTTAAAGTTCATAGAATTAAATTAATACATACAATGAATTTCGAACAAATTTCACTCTTTTTACGAAAGATTTTATCACTTATAAAATTAAAAAAATAATTTTTTTATATTAAACTCCAATAAAATTTAGATTGTAATATTGTTAAACTATTTTCGTCAATAGATGGAATAAATAAAAAATATATATATAAGTCCATGAAAATTGAACAATTGAATTTAAAACATATTTTTGAGATATTTAGTCCCTAAGAATAAACAAATTACTGAATAAAAATTGATAAAAGTTAAAAGTACAAATTGTTAATGAACCACTACAAAATTAATTAAAGGGTTTAAACATTTTTATAGAAGATTTATTTTCCATTATACTCCAAGAAAATTTATATCGAGATCTTAATAAATTATTAAATTACTTTATAGAATCTATGATTTTTCGTTAATTGATGGAATAAATAAAATATATAAATATTCAAATAAATAATTAAAATTAAATTTCATTCTTTTCTTTTTTTTTCATTAAACTACAAGAATATTTAAATTGTAATCTTGTTAAAGTGGAATAAATAAAAAATATATATAATAAGTGTACATTTCATCCAATTAATTAAATCAATTATTTAATTTTAATTAAATTTCATTCTTTTTATGAAAGATTTTATCAGTTATAAAACAAAAAAATAAATAAACAATAATTCTTTAAAGTGATTACTCAAAAGTCGATGAAAAATTGATCAATTGAATTTAAAACACATTTATGATATGTGTGGTCCCTGAAAATCAATAAATAACAGAATAAACATTGATACAAAAAGTAAACTGTACTTTATGAATTTATGTAAAATTATTTGAAATATTTAAACATATTTACAGGAGATATTTTTTATATTAAGACTTCAAGAAAATTTAGATTAATATATAAAAATTAATAATTCAATAATTTTAAAGAATCTATGATTTTTCGTCAATTGATGGTGTAAATAATAAAATATAATAAATGTATATAGAATTCATACAATTAAATTATTACAATTAGATTCAAACAAATTTTATTCTCTTTATGAATAAATTTATCACTTATAAAACTAAAAAATACAATAAATCATTAAAGTGATATCTCAAATGTCAATAAAAATAAAAAATTGATCGATTAAATTTAAAACATATTTATGAGATGTTTAGTTACTAAGAATCAACAAATAACTGAATAAAAATTGATAAAAGTTGTAAATATTAAAGTTACTATTTTATGAACCTATATAAAATTAATTGAAGTATTAAAACATATTTAGAGGAGATATTATTTCCATTACATTCGAAGAAAATTTAGATTAAAGTCTAAAAATTATTAAGAAATTTATGATTCATAAAATTCATACAATTATATTACTAAAATTAATTTCAATTAGATTTCATTCTTTTTATGAAATATTTTGTTATTATATTATTAAAGTGATTATTTAAAAATCTATTGAATTTAGTACATTATTGGAGAATTAATAAAAAGCAAATAAACATTTATGAAAATTGTGACTAAGGTAGACAAATAAAAAACCCATCGCCGCAAATAAACTTGAAACCTCAAAACAAAATTCAAAATTAAATTCCTTTGATTTGTACCCCAATAAACCTTTCGTTTAACGCCAGTCTGGGCAAAAAAGAAACAAAAATGGCACGAAAGCAATTTATTTCTGGGCAAATGCCTGCTGAATTAGTCGCCTTTTCCTGTCCGGCGATTAACACTCCGAATTGTTAATCTTATCCGAACTGCACGTTCAGTTAATACCTAATCTAATCTGGCTTTTAATTTACATAAGTGCATTTATTTCCCTCGGATTACCACGCGTATGTAACGCGGTTTGCATTCAACAGGTGTGCAGACATGTAAATTAAACACCGTCCATTACAACGTTCAAGTTTTTCGATTGTCACATCCAGAAACGCCTTGTATATGTATGTGTGTGTGTGTGTGTGAAATGAGTGAGTCATCTGTTTGACTTGATGGAAGCACTGAATAAATGTAATAAGGATGTACGTTGATTTAGAGGGCCTCCTCAAGTGTTCTCGTTTAGCTAGTAGTCAACCTGCGTCGAACTTCGCCAAACAGACTCTTGCGTTTAATTTAAATTCCTGGACAAACACGGCTCAACTTGTGACTCGGGGATGGGACAAAAGGCGTCATTCGTTGAGTGCTGTTTAAACTGCAAACGAGCTCTAATGGCTCCGATTTAATGAAACACGTTCACGCCGTAAAATTACCGGCACATGACCTTTGAAATTTTTGCGTGCGAAGACGTCTGGCTGATTGAATCAGTCGAATCCGATGTGATTCACCGACCGGCCTTCGTTCCAGTCTCGTTTCGCGGCCGCCAAAGATCCCAAAGATCCGACGCAGATGGGGAGGAGAACAAAAGAAAGAAAGAAAGACAAAAAGGAGTAAAAGCTGGCGGATTGCCTGTGTGCACTTAGTCAGTCCGGACACTATGATTAACGCCTCGGATTTGCCGGTGTTATCTCTTGGTCCGTAAACGAGAGTGCGACCATTTAATTCGATTTACATAAACACATGCTCTTTGCTGGGTTTTATTAAATGATTATAATACGTGACGGTTGGTTTTTTAATGGACAGATGTTCGGGTTGCGACAAGGTTGTATGAGCAATTTTATATGCGATTTTATGCGGCTTGTGTAGTTTATGGTTCAAAGTTCAAGACTGGCTGAAAATTAAACTTAAATGGTAGTGTTTTATTAAACTAAAAATTATGATTATTATGAATCTGACTAGCAAAGAAAATTTCCTTTGATTTAAACGATCAAAAAATGTGTTTTTAATTAATAAATTTAATAATGTTTTGGTTTTAATTTTAAAAAGCTCAAATATTTTATTACTTTTATAGTTAATTAAATAAATAAAAAGTTCACGAATAAAAAAAGGGTCGTTAGTAAAATATTGAAAAATCTTTTATTAAAAAATATTAAATATATTATCAATTTATAATTTTTTTTTAAATGTCTAAAAAATTTAAGATACGATTAATAAATAAAATGAAAAATGTATACACGTTGAAATTAGTACAAAACTTCTAAAAATGGATCAGAACTTCATAAAAAATTGAAAAGTCTTAGAATTTTGTTTATTTCAAAACCTCAAATATTTTATTAATATTCTTATTTCAAAATAAATTAATCAGAAATAAATATAATTTTACTCCGTAAATCTAAAAACAAAAAAAATAAAAAAATAAAAATCATCAGCTGAAATTAATAAATGAAATAAAAAATGTACACATCATGATATATTAGTAAAAAATTGAAAAATCTCAGAATTTTCTTTCAAAAATTCAATTATTTCATTAATTTTCTTCTACAAAAATTTTTGTTAAATATAAATAACTCCATAAATATAAATATAATTTAACTCCATAAATCTAAAAAATTGAAAAATCAACAGTTAAAATTAATAAATAAAATAAAAAATTTACACATCATGTGATTAATACAAAACATTAAAAAACGAAATGATCAGAAAATGGTAAAAATTTGAAAATTTTCTGATTTTTCTTTATTTTAAATAAATTTAATTAAATATTTCATTAATTTTTTTGTTTAAAAAAATTTAAAAACAAATAAATATAATTTAAATACATAAATATAAAAAATTGAAAAACTAACAGTTAAAATTAATAAAAAATACTGAAGGATCAAAAATTTGTAAAAAATTGAAAAATTTCTGAATTTTCTTTATTTCAAAAAATTTTAATAAGAAATAAATAAATAAAATGTAATAATAATAAATAAAATAAATTTTTTAACTACACAAATCTAAAAAATTGAAGAATCAGCAGTTAAAATTAATAAATAAAATAAAAAATTTATTCATTATGAGATTAACACAAAACTTGTATTTGTAAAAAATTTGAAAATTTCAAAATTGTTTTTATTTCAATATTTCAAATATTTCATTAATTTTTTTACTCTTAAAATATTAAAAAGTAATAAACATAATTTATTTATATTTAAAAAATTGAAAATTCAACAGGTAAAATTAATAAATAAAATATAAAATTTTCACATCATGAGATTAGCACAAAAATTGAGAAATTTCAGAATTCATTATATTTCAAAAATTCAATTATTTCATTAATTTTCTTGTTCAAAAAATTTTAAAATGAAATAAATATAATTTATCTCCATAAATGTAAAAAATTGAAATTTAAAAATTCAGAAATACATAAAATATTGAAAAATTCTTAATTTAATTATTAAAAAAGTCTAAGAATGAAATGTACATAATTTAAATACATAAATGTAAAAAAAAATAAAGAACAACTGCTGAAATTAATAAATAAATATACACACATGAAAGATCAGAAATTCCTGAAAAATTGAAAAATCTAATTTTTTTTTTACTTTACAGTACATAAATTAAAAAAAAAACTGAAATTAATAAATAAAATAAAAAATTAAATCTTCGTAAAAAAAATGAAAAATAAAATATATTTTTTTTAATTTTATATCACTAAATGTTTAATTATTAATTAATATTATTGTTTGAAAAAATCTTGTTAATAAATATAATTTAAGTCCATAAAAATACATAAATATGAAATAACTCCATAAATTTAAGAAAATTGAAAAATCAACTGCCAAAATTATAAATAAAATAAAATATTTATACATTATGAGATTAGCACAAAACTTTCAAAAACGGACGGATCAAAAATCTGTAAAAAATTTAAAAATCTCCGATTTTTTTTTAAATTCAAAATTTCAATTATTTTATTAATTTTCTTATTTCAAAATATTTTAAAAAGAAATGAATAAAATTAATAAATGAAATAAAAAATTTACATATCACGAGATTAACACAAAACTTCAACTTTCTGAAAGCTCAGAAATTCGCAAAATATTGAAAAATCTTTAATTTTAATTTTAAGTACATGAATGTAAAAAATATATAGAACAACTGCTGAAATTAATAATTAATATTAAAATTTGACACATGTAAAACTAAAATATCAGAAATTCCTAAAAAATTGAAAAATCTAATTTTTTATTACTTTAAATACCATAAATCTAAAAAATTGATAAAAGACTGAATTAATAAATTGAAAAAAAAAATGAAAACTGAAAAAATTAAAAATAAAAGATTTTTTATTTAGTTGTATAAAACAAAATGTTTTATTAATAATTATTATTTGAAAAAATATTAACAATAAATATAATAAGTTCATAAATCTAAAAAACTGCTGAAATTTTTAAATCAAATATAAAAATGAATTTAAAAAAAAAAGTCAGATATCAAAAATTAAAAAGTTTATTGATACAAAAAATTAAAAAACAACTGAAATTAAAAAATAAAATACAAGAATGAAACTGAAGAATTAGAAATTCGCAAAACTTTTAAATATATGATTTAATTTATTGTTATTAAAAAAATAAAATTTTATTGATTTTTTAAATATTCAGTAATTATTATTTTTAATTAATTAAGTCTATAAATCTTAAAACTAAATAAAATATAAAAATCTGCAAATCAAAAGATTATCACTAAGCAAATGAAAAATTAGAAATTAAGAAAAAGTGCCTTATATAATTTATAATTTTTATAGGAAAATGTCAAGAAGTCCATAAAATCTAATAAAAAAAATAATAATAAAAGGAGCTATAATATTTAACAAAATCAAAATTTATATTATAAATAGAGGAAAAGTACAGAGAATTTTTTTTGTTGTTTTATGTTTACAAAAAGTATATAGTTTTAGTCCCAAAAACTTCCTGTGTAGCACAATAACAAAGACTTCCTTTACAGACACTCTAAATCATCACACAAACTAAATAATCCGCTGTTTGAGCTCCTCCAACGTTATTGTTTGGTATTTTAACAAAATGGTACTTGGATGAGTGTTGTAAAAACAACATTTCGTTTTGATAGTGAAGCATGCTTAGTGTCATTGTAAAATTCCACCATTACGTTTGAAAGGGTAGTTCATAAATACGATTAATCCTCTCGAATTGTTCAGCAGTGGAAATATAGTGAACAAACACTGGATTATCGACTTCCAACGTGAATTTATAAATAGGCTCGAAAACGTACTTTTTAATCAGACGTTTCGAGAGTCAAATTAAAATATGTGTTGCATTGTTTCAACCCATTAATAATGCATCGTGTGGGAGTTGTGACTGATCATTAACTCGCGCCTGTATAGTATAAATAAAACAATCTAACACAACCATATAATGATAGTGTCAATTTTAGACGTATTCTATTATTCGTCGGTTACGATGTGCCATAAACGTATTTACATATTAGGTAACGCAGCAAATGGCTTAAGAAATGAAATATAACCTTTTATAAGCTATAAAAGACAATCTTGAAGGATGCTTCTGGCGCTTTGAAGCCAACACATTCTTCAATCATATTTGCGTGGGCAGCCTCCGTACAACAACCAGATTTTTTTTATATTTGTGTTAAATTTCAAAGCCGGAAAAAACTCAATGGACCTCGCACGGAGCCGTAATAAAATATTGGCCGTAAACTTTATTAATTTACATAATTGAATAAATTTTTATCGGGTGTTTATATAAGGCGCACGGCCGTTAAATTATTTATGACACTTCGAAACACTGAACAAAGCGAATTAATGGCCATACTGTAGTACAAAACAATCAGTATGGCAGTCCACGAAATCCAAAAGCGAATTTGTATATGTATATGTACGTATGACATTCACCTCATCGAGATTTATTAAACAATTAACATTTTCCTCTGCGGCACGCTTACGTAACGGATGATAAATTAAAATGAGCCATGCCCATAAATTAATCAGGCCTCGCGCCTTCGCTTGTAGCTACGGACTGTTCGTACCTGTAAGTAAGGTTCGCATCGATGTAGCTTAAATGAATAATGTTCAGTCTTCGCACATAAATTACGCGAACCGAAATTTATGACTGGCACGGATGAAAATTTTTTCTCTTGTAAACAGGAGAAAAATTTGTCGGACCATAGTTGCAGAACAGTTAATTATTCGGTTCCTGTACGGAAGATGGTAATTGCGTATTGAATTTCTGGTATCTCTTTCATCGGGACGACGCGTCATTAACTCCATGTCAGTTTGCAAAGACAAGACGTGTCTTGTTAGATAAATTAATATGTCAACGTGGATGAGGATGAATGTATCTACTGAATACTTACACTATCGATCATATGTAGAGCAAGTTTATAGAAATTTTCATTTGTGAAAGAGTTACGAACCAAATAAATAATAATAAATTGTATGTCCAACAAAATTAACTTTAAATAGACACGACAATAAATCTATGAATCTATGAAATCTATTAAATTTATAAAATCTATGAAATCTATGGAATCTATGAAATCTATGAAATCATCTATGAAATCTATGAAATTTATGAAATCTATGAAATTCATGAAATTTATGAAATTTATGAAATCTATGAAATCTATGAAATCTATAAAATCTATGAAAAGAATGAAAACCATGAAATATATGAAATCTATGGAATCTATGAAATCTATTACAAAATCTATAAAATCTATGAAAAATACCATGAAATATATGAAAAAATCTGTAAAATCTATCTACAAATTTTTGAAGTCTTAAAATTTATGAAAAAAAATCTATGAAATCTCTGAACTTTATGAAAATATATATGAAATCTCTGAAATGTATGAAAAAATCTATGAAATCTCGGAAATTTATGAAATAATCTATGAAATCTATGAAAAAAGTTTAAAATCTACATAAAAATCTATGAAATATGTAAAATTTATGAAATTTATAAAAAATTCATATGATAAAATCCGTAAAAACTGTGAAAAAACTATGAAATTTATGAAATCTATGAAATCTATGAAATCTATGAAATCTATGAAATCTATGAAATCTATGAAATCTATGAAATCTATGAAATCTATGAAATCTATGAAATCTATGAAATCTATGAAATCTATGAAATCTATGAAATCTATGAAATCTATGAAATCTATGAAATCTATGAAATCTATGAAATCTATGAAATCTATGAAATCTATGAAATCTATGAAATCTATGAAATCTATGAAATCTATGAAATCTATGAAATCTATGAAATCTATGAAATCTATGAAATCTATGAAATCTATGAAATCTATGAAATCTATGAAATCTATGAAATCTATGAAATCTATAAAATCTATGGAATCTATGACAAAATCTATAAAATCTATGAAAAACATCATGAAATAAATGAAAAAATCTATAAAATTTATCTACAAATTTTTTAAATCTGTAAAATTTATTAAAAAAATTATGAAATCTCTGAACTATGAAAATATCTATAAAATCTCTGAAATTTATGAAATAATCTATGAAAAAAGGTTAAAATCTACAAAAAAAAAAAATCTATGAGATGTATTAGAAAATATATGATGTCTATGAAATCTATAAAAAAATCTATGAAATATATAAAATTTATAAATAATCTATGAAATTTATAAAAAAATTCATAAGACAAAATCCGTAAAAACTGTGAAAAATCTATGGAATCTATGAAATCTATGACAAAATCTATAAACACCATGAAATATATGAAAAAATCTATAAAATCTATCTACAAATTTTTGAAATCTGTAAAATTTATGAAAAAAATCTATGAAATCTATGAAAAAAAGGTTAAAATCTACATAAAAATCTATGAGATGTATCAGAAAATATATGATATCTATGAAATCTATAAAAAGAATCTATGAAATATGTTCAATTTATGAAAAATCTATGGAATCTATGAAATCTATGAAATCTATGACAAAATCTATAAACACCATAAAATATATGAAAAAATCTATAAAATCTATCTACAAATTTTTGAAATTTGTAAAATTTATGAAAACAATCTATGAAATCTCTGAACATTATGAAAATATCTATGAAATCTCTGAAATTTATGAAAAAATCTATGAAATCTCTGAAATTTATGAAATAATCTATGAAATCTATGAAAGAAAGGTTAAAATCTACTTAAAAATCTATGAGATGTATAAAAAATTCATGACAAAATCCATAAAATCTGTGAAAAAACTATAAAATCTATGAAATTTATGAAAACATAGATGTTATATATATATATATATATATATATATATGAAAAAATCTAATAAATCTCTGAAAAAACCTATAAAAGTGTTAAGTTTGTTCAACAGTATATCAAGGAAGGTATTAGTGGTTAAAAATTATTATTAAAATTTAGAAAAAAAAAGAACTAACTAAAAACATACAAGTGATGACACTAAAATTAGATATTTCACAATTGCCAATTCTCTCCTTTCCTCTCAGGAAAGAATTTGATGACTGTACTGTAGATTGATTGAAAATGAAGTTCTTGAAAAAATTTATACGAGCTTCTTTAGTCAATATAAGATATTCATTCTACTTCTTCAGGATAACCACAGACTACATGAAGCATTAAATATTTAATGGAAACTTCAAAATGTTCAAAATGTTAATATAGAGATAGTTCTGTAATTATTAATGGGAAGGTATGTGACGTATGTGTTTGTCCCTGAAAACCACACACCGCCACAGTTGTTCAAAATTTCTTTGAAGAGCACAGTTTGGGGGGTTATGGGTAACCTTCAAGAATTAGCTCAACAGCTTCAGAGAAACTCGAACAAAGTACCCAAGACTTAATCCGCTTTTTGAATCAATGCCTCAACGTTGCACCGACTTTCGAAGAAGAGAAGGACATACTCATTATTAATGTTACATTAATTTGAATATTCATTTTTGTTACCCCCTTCTCTATTATGACTAAAATCTCTATTATGACTAAAATTTCTTATTGTTTTTATATGGGTGTTAGCTATAAATGATCAAAATTTCAAATCGATATATTTATTAAATAAAAATTTATATGCACTATCAGATTACAAATTTCAGCTTCAGAAGTAAACCTCTATTAACAAACAGTTTTCATATAATTCTTGGTAGTAAATTTATTGCAGCCTTCAACGACACAATTTTCTAAAAACGTACTCCAAACGTATCAATATTTACAAGCCACATTTGCAAAACGATATACTAAATATTTGCGGTGCAAAACACGTTACCCGTTTTATCTTGTATTCCACGCCCCATATTAGAATTTCAATTTTTTACGTCCCATATAAAATTTATTATTTACCCTGAGCTATCTGGTTCGACCTTTCCCCCATGTGTTGGTGTTAATACATGACTGAAATTGTTCTCTTATCTTTAATGTTGTGTTGACACTGCAATTCAATTTAGATAATTTATATGCAATATATCTAAATATTTCATATCGTTCATAATTTATTTCGTTCATTTTTATTAATATAAATACACACACTAAATAAATATTTTGTCAAGCAGGAAAGACATTATTTTTCGAATAGTATGGCCAATTTTCCATGGCAATTGTTAAATAAATACATACGTATTAAAATTTTAATTAAAATGACAAAAAAGTATTGTTTAATATACGTTTTATAGTTTATTAACATTCCTCAATAACTAATAGTATAAATAAACTGCTATTAACATCATCTAATATTTGTTTTCACAATTTTGAAATGTTAATCAATTTTAATAAACATTATTTTAAGCCCATAAAACAAAATACAGTAAATATCTAAAATTTAAAATTCCAACGCTAAACTCATAATATGTTAATGTTAGATACAGATAATTTACGTTTTGGGTTCATGATTTATTTGAATAAATGTTTATATCATTTTAATTTATTTTTACACATAGTAGTGGCCATAATTACAGTAATTTATCAAAAATATAATTAAAACATGGGTTGTACTGCTCCAATTTGACGCCACTGTCATTGTGCTATACAGAAAATTTTTGTTATTTATTATTATTTAAATTGAGACAAAAAGAACTAACTAAAAACATAAAGTGGTGGTAACCAAATTAGTTATATCACAACTGCTAATTCTCTCCTTTCCTTTCGGGAAGGAATTTGATAACTGTGCTCTAGATTGCCTAAAACTGAAATTCATGAAAAAATTAGACGAGCTTCTTTAGTTAAAATAAGACATTTTGATTTTTCAGGATAACCACAGACGACTTGAAGCATTAAATATTTAATGGAAGCTTCAGAATGTTAAATGGGAAGTTTTACTTCACACATTGTATAATCCAGAAACTATATATTTATTTTATTGTTTTAGGAAAAATGGAATAATTCTGAAACGACGTTGATATCTCCTTCTGTTCCAAGAACCCAGATCTTTTGTGAGGGATAAACTAAACCTTCAATTTTCTTAAATACTTCATATTTTCTTGAATTTAATTCAAAAATTTTATGTTGATAAAGAAATTGATAACTGTACTGTAGATTGACTGAAACTGAAGTTCAAAAAAAAATTAGACGAGTTTTTTAGTTAATATAAGTCATTTTGGTTCTTCAGGATAACCACAGACGACTTGAAGCATTAAATATTTAATGGAAGCTTCAGAATGTTAAATGAGAAGTTTTACTTCACACATTGTATAATCCAGAAACTATATATTTATTTTATTTTTTTACGAAAAATGGAATAATTCTGAAATGACGTTGATATCTTCTTCTGTTCCAAGAACCCAGATTTTTTGTGAGGGATAAACTAAACCTTCAATTTTCTTAAATACTTCATATTTTCTTGAAATTAATTAAAAAATTTTATGTTGATAAAAAAATTGATAACTGTACTGTAGATTGACTGAAACTGAAGTTCAAAAAAAAATTAGACGAGCTTTTTTAGTTAATATAAGTCATTTTGGTTCTTCAGGATAACCACAGACGACTTGAAGCATTAAATATTTAATGGAAGCTTCAGAATGTTAAATGAGAAGTTTTACTTCACACATTGTATAATCCAGAAACTATATATTTATTTTATTTTTTTACGAAAAATGGAATAATTCTGAAATGACGTTGATATCTTCTTCTGTTCCAAGAACCCAGATTTTTTGTGAGGGATAAACTAAACCTTCAATTTTCTTAAATACTTCATATTTTCTTGAAATTAATTAAAAAATTTTATGTTGATAAAAAAATTGATAACTGTACAGTAGATTGACTGAAACTGAAGTTCAGGAAAAAATTAGACGAGCTTTTTTAGTTAATATAAGACATTTTGGTTCTTCAGGATAACCACAGACGACATGAATCATTAAAAATTTAATGGAAGCTTCAGAATGTTAAATGAGAAGTTTTACTTCACACATTGTACAATACAGAAACTATATATTTATTTTATTTTTTTTTACGCAAAATGGAATAATTCTGAAACGACGTTGATATCACCTTCTGTTCCAAGAACCCAGATTTTTTGTGAGGGATAAATTAAACCTTCAATTTTCTTAAATACTTCATATTTCTTGAATTTAATTCAAAAATTTTATGTTTATAAAGAAATTGATGACTGTACTGTAGATTGACTGAAACTGAAGTTTAAGAAAACCCAGATTTTTTGAGAGTGATAAATTATATTTTCAATTTTCTTAAATATTTCACAGTTTCATGAATTTGATACAAAAATTTGATAATTTGATTGACTTTTAATTTGTCTTACCTTTTTATCAATCTCGGCGGTCCTCTCCATGAAATGCATGATGGCAGTGGAAATTTGGTTTTCTAAATTCCTGATAACCATATCAACGTTGATGCCGGCATCGTTATTGTTCTTCCTCATGGCGTTGACCAAACTTTCGATGCCCTCAACATAACCGGACCAAGGAATGTCTAGCTCAGCCACGTACTTAGCCAGACAACCCCTTAGAACGTTCTGACACAACCCCCGACAGGGCTTCGGATTTTTAGCGATGCCGTGACACTTGGGGCAAAAACTCATGCGTAGCAACGCGTCGTAACATTCCGGCGAGCTGTTCTCCTCCGTCAGCAGCGAGTCGGTCGTGTTCAAGACCGACGAACCGATTTTGAAGGCCTGCAACAGCAGCCTGGTCGCCTCCAGACTCTTGGACAACGCCATCGATATCTGTTTCGGGATGTCGCCGAAGGGCAACACATAATCCATGGACTTCTTCAAACAAGCTTTGTACTCTATGGTAAAATCGCGCTTTGGAGCGTTGGCACTGTGATGATATGCTAGAGGAAACAGATCCCCGAAGAATCTGTGTACGCTGGCGTCCAGGCCGGCGTTCGTTCCCGACTTGCTCTCGTTCGCGATCACGTAATCTCTGATGTCCTTGTAGAGGGCGGTTATCGGTTCCCTGGAGAGTCTGGCCATGCCCTGGTAGATCGTCGAGAACAGGACGAGCGTTTTGTTCTCCGACTGGCTGGCCAGGTCCAGGACGTGATCTGGAAACGAAACGGAATGGGATTAGCCGGCTAATTTAATTAGTACGTTTCGGAACGTTTTATTTTTATTTTTATTGGGGAGCCGAATGCGAATGGGCACCCTTTTTCCGTTTGTGGGGTGAGATCAACAAGTTTTGTTTTGTTGATTGAGATATAACAATAATATTTTATGAGGTAGTAAAATAAATAGAGTATTTCAAATGTTCCATTAGTTTTTGATTTGTTTCCTTTATAATCCTTATTATTATCCTTATAAAAACTAATTTAATAGTGAATTGTTTTAATTTCTAGACTATTTTCAATTTTTTTTTTTTTGATTTTGTAAAAGTTTTTATAATAACTTTAGGATTATCCTTTTCGTAAGATTTTTAAGGAAATTTATTTTTATTAAATTTTTGATTTGTACTAATTATAGAATGTAAATATTTATAAATTATATTACTTCTAATATTTTCTTACGCATTATTTTGTAATAAATACACTTACAAATTTTTGAATTTATTAATTATGTTTCAGTTCTACTTTTTAGATATTTAAATTGTTTGAAATATTTTATTTATACAATTATTATTTTTATATGAATTAAATATATTATTTATAATTTAGTTTCTAATTTTTGTATGATTATTATTTTTAGGTATCTCTTAAAGACTAATTTTTATAATTAATTGCTATTAAAATTTTTGTCCATTTTATTATATATTGTATTTTGATTATTTACATTCTTTGAATTTTTTAATTAACCTTTGTAAAATTTTTAAGGAATTGTTTTTTTTATTAGTCTTTCAAATTTTTTTGACTTCTACTAGTTATAGAATGTAGATACTTATATATTATATTATTTCTAATCTTTTCTTACCTTTTATTTTGTGATACTCTTACAGATTTTTATATTTATAATTTATTTATGGTTTAGTTTCTAATGTTTGTATGATTATTATTTTTAGGTTTCTCTTAAAGACTCATTAAATTCTAATTTTTATAATTAATTGATTATTTAGATTTTTTGTCCATTTTATTATTTATTGTATTTTGATTATTTACATTCTTTGAATTTTTTAATTAACCTTTGTAAGATTTTTAAGGAATTGCTTTTTATTAGTCTTTCAAATTTTTTTGACTTCTACGAGTTATAGAATGTAGATATTTATATATTATATTATTTCTAATCTTTTCTTACCTTTTATTTTGTGATACTCTTACAGATTTTTATATTTATAATTTATTTGTGGTTTAGTTTCTAATTTTTGTATGATTATTATTTTTAAGTTTCTCTTAAAGACTCATTAAATTCTAATTTTTATAATTAATTGATTATTTAGATTTTTTGTCCATATTATTATTTATTGTGTTTTGATTATTTCCATTCTTTGAATTTTTTAATTAAACTTTGTAAGATTTTTAAGGAACAGTTTTTTTATTAGTCTTTCAAATTTTTTTGACTTCTACTAGTTATAGAATGTAGATATTTATATATTATATTATTTCTAATCTTTTCTTACCTTTTATTTTGTGATACTCTTACAGATTTTTATATTAATAATTTATTTATGGTTTAGTTTCTAATTTTTGTATGATTATTATTTTTAGGTTTCTCTTAAAGACTCATTAAATTCTAATTTTTATAATTAATTGATTATTTAAATTTTTTGTCCATTTTATTATTTATTGTGTTTTGATTATTTACATTCTTTGAATTTTTTAATTAACCTTTGTAAGATTTTTAAGGAACTGTTTTTTTATTAGTCTTTCAAATTTTTTTGACTTCTACTAGTTATAGAATGTAGATATTTATATATTATATTATTTCTAATCTTTTCTTACCTTTTATTTTGTGATACTCTTACAGATTTTTATATTTATAATTTATTTATGGTTTAGTTTCTAATTTTTGTATGATTATTATTTTTAGGTTTCTCTTAAAGACTCATTAAATTCTAATTTTTATAATTAATTGATTATTTAGATTTTTTGTCCATTTTATTATTTATTGTATTTTGATTATTTACATTCTTTGAAAGTTTTAATTAACCTTTGTAAAATTTTTAAGGAATTGTTTTTTTATTAGTCTTTCAAATATTTTTGACTTCTACTAGTTATAGAATGTAGATATTTATATATTATATTATTTCTAATCTTTTCTTACCTTTTATTTTGTGATACTCTTACAGATTTTTATATTTATAATTTATTTATGGATTAGTTTCTAATTTTTGTATGATTATTATTTTTAGGTTTCCCTTAAAGACTCATTAAATTCTAATTTTTATAATTAATTGATTATTAGATTTTTTGTCCATTTTATTATTTATTGTATTTTGATTATTTACATTCTTTGAATTTTTTAATTAACCTTTGTAAGATTTTTAAGGAATTGTTTTTTTATTAGTCTTTCAAATTTTTTTGACTTCTACTAGTTATAAAATGTAGATATTTATATATTATATTATTTCTAATCTTTTCTTACCTTTTATTTTGTGATACTCTTACAGATTTTTATATTTATAATTTATTTATGGTTTAGTTTCTAATTTTTGTATGATTATTATTTTTAGGTTTCTCTTAAAGACTCATTAAATTCTAATTTTTATAATTAATTGATTATTTAGATTTTTTGTCCATTTTATTATTTATTATATTTTGATTATTTACATTCTTTGAATTTTTTAATTAACCTTTGTAAGATTTTTAAGGAATTGTTTTCTTATTAGTCTTTCAAATTTTTTTGACTTCTAGTTATAGAATGTAGATATTTATATATTATATTATTTCTAATCTTTTCTTACCTTTTATTTTGTGATACTCTTACAGATTTTTATATTTATAATTTATTTATGGTTTAGTTTCTAATTTTTGTATGATTATTATTTTTAGGTTTCTCTTAAAGACTCATTAAATTCTAAATTTTATAATTAATTGATTATTTAGATTTTTTGTCCATTTTATTATTTATTGTATTTTGATTATTTACATTCTTTGAATTTTTTAATTAACCTTTGTAAGATTTTTAATTATCAATATTTTTATTAATCAATTTTTTTGTTTTCTACTATTTTTGGAATGTAAATATTTATATATTACATTATTTTTTTTACCTTTTATTTTGTAATACTCTTAGAGATTTTTTATTTATTATTTATTTATAGTTTTTAGATTGAAGTTTCTGTATTATTATTATTTTTATGTGCCTCTTAAATATTAATTTCTTAGAATAATTATAAATAAGTATTTCTCTTAAATAATTAAAATACTGTGGTCTTCTGCGTAACATTTTTAGGCACCATTTAATTTTTAAATAAGTAATAAAATCCAGCCAGTAATTTTACATTGTACAATAAAACGCCAGACTCAACCCTTAACGATCCTCGTCCCACCAATATAATCGCCCATAAAAAACACTTCGAGAGAGGGACAGAGAAGTATTAAACAGGACTTTGACGAATGAAGTTGTCAGTCAAACGAGCATCATCGCAAGCAAAAACTAATCGAAGCTTCGGTTCGCAGTCGTAAAAGGCAGTAAAACACGAAAAGGAATCCAATTTACGACGGTGTGTTTTATAATTTCCGGAAGCTGGCTTTTAATTAACGAAAATCATAATTACGGTTTTAAATTCGGATGTTTTTATTAGCCTGAGGGTTTTCACCTAAGCCCGTTTTTATTTCGGTGCTGTTTTGTTGGGGCTAATCAAAGTAATAATTAAATTAGGACAAATCCGAAGCGGGAAATGTCCTAGTGAATATGACGCTGGCTTTTATTACATTATCCTTAACCCATATAAATATAATAAGCTCATAATTTATTAGCAACAAATTGCACCAGGCCATTAAATTTGTTCCATTGACCCACTTTACATACGGAATTAAACATGATACTGCTTGTTAAAAATGTTTGCGCAGCCATTGATTCGTTCCTGCGGGAGTTCTATGCTCAAGAACGGTGAACGAGCAGGAAATGTTGTTTACAAGACGGTTAACGACGCCGTAAAAACTACCGATGTATAAATCAGCGTGTTTTGTCCCTCAGTCAGCTTAATATTTATTATCTAGTCTCAAATAGAATTGGGTAACTTTATTCTGAAAGATAATTGTCAAGTTTTCGGTAGTTAATGTCACAAATGTAAAGGATGGAGTTATAAATGAGAAGAATGTGATTGTATCGACTCACGTTTATTTATTACGTCGATTTATGGTTTCAAAATTTAAAATTACTCTTTTTCTCAAGTCTTAAAATATATATAAATCTCTTGAAAATCTTGAGAATATTTTTAAGGAATTTTATTTTTATTAGATTTTTGATTTGTATTAATTATAGAATGTAAATATTTATAAATTATATTATTTCTAATATTTTCTTACGCAGTATTTTGTAATAAAAACACTTACAAATTTTTGAATTTATTAATTATGTTTCAGTTCTACTTTTTGGATATTTAAATTGTTTGAAATATTTTATTTATACAATTATTATTTTTATATGAATTAAATATATTATTTATAGTTTAGTTTCTAATTTTGACTCTTAAGATTCACTAAGTTCTAATTTTTATATTTAATTAGTTATTTAGATTTTTTGTCCATTTTATTATTTATTGTACTTTGATTATTTACATTCTTTGAATTTTTTAATTAACCTTTGTAAGATTTTTAAGTAATTGTATTTTTATTAATCAATTTTTTTGTTTTCTACTATTTTTGGAATGTAAATATTTATATATTACATTATTTTTTTTACCTTTTATTTTGTAATACTCTTAGAGATTTTTTTTGACTTCTACTAGTTATAGAATGTAGATATTTATATATTATATTATTTCTAATCTTTTCTTACCTTTTATTTTGCGATACTCTGACAGATTTTTATATTTATAATTTATTTATGGTTTAGTTTCTAATTTTTGTATGATTATTATTTTTAGGTATCTCTTAAAGACTTCTAATTTTGATAATTAATTGCTATTAAAATTTTTGTCCATTTTATTATTTATTGTATTTTGATTATTTACATTCTTTGAATTTTTTAATTAACCTTTGTAAGATTTTTAAGGAATTGTTTTTTTATTAGTCTTTCAAATTTTTTTGACTTCTACTAGTTATAGAATGTAGATATTTATATATTATATTATTTCTAATCTTTTCTTACCTTTTATTTTGTGATACTCTTACAGATTTTTATATTTATAATTTATTTATGGTTTAGTTTCTAATTTTTGTATGATTATTATTTTTAGGTTTCTCTTAAAGACTCATTAAATTCTAATTTTTATAATTAATTGATTATTTAGATTTTTTGTCCATTTTATTATTTATTGTGTTTTGATTATTTACATTCTTTGAATTTTTTAATTAACCTTTGTAAGATTTTTAAGGAACTGTTTTTTTATTAGTCTTTCAAATTTTTTTGACTTCTACTAGTTATAGAATGTAGATATTTATATATTATATTATTTCTAATCTTTTCTTACCTTTTATTTTGTGATACTCTTACAGATTTTTATATTTATAATTTAATTATAGTTTAGTTTCTAATTTTTGTATGATTATTATTTAATATTATAACTACCGATGTATAAATCAGCGTGTTTTGTCCCGCAGTCAGCTTAATATTTATTATCTAGTCTCAAATAGAATTGGGTAACTTTATTCTGAAAGATAATTGTCAAGTTTTCGGTAGTTAATGTCACAAATGTAAAGGATGGAGTTATAAATGAGAAGAATGTGATTGTATCGACTTACGTTTATTTATTACGTCGATTTATGGTTTCAAATTACTCTTTTTCTCAAGTCTTAAAATATATATATAAATCTCTTGAAAATCTTGAGAATAGTTGAACAACAAATTTTTGTTTTTTATAATAATCCTGAAAAATATTAAACAAAGTCTAGAAAATTTAAATAAATAAAAATAAAACTAGAGAAATTTCAATAATTTACAATGAATTTGTGATTTTATAAACGAAAAATAAACAATCTAAACATATTAAATAATTTTAAAGATTTCTAAAATAATTTAGAGTTGTCAGACATTTAATTAATTGGACAATGGGAAATTATTACTGACTGGATTTTTTATTAATTTAAAAATTAAATATTGCTTAAAAATGTTAAAACAGTACCAGTTTAGGAAACAACAAAAAATAATTATGTAAATTTGTTGGTCAATCTGTTTGTTTTGAAATATTATTCAAATTTCAACATTTTAACGCAAAACAGCATCGTACATCATATTTATTGAGTTAATTCGACAGTCTAAATTAAATTCTGGACCTTCATCGTGAAACAACAGAGACGAATAGTGACAAGTCGAGAGAGTCAATTAATCGATCGGACTTATTAGCGGAGGAGAAAACGTACAAAACAAAATGAATTGTGATCACTCCCACGCGAAAGTGATAAATTAGGCTTAAGTTAATGCGACCGTTCCATAAAAACGAATTAACACCGAACTCCGGGGGGAATGGCAAGGTGACTTTAAAATAACGGAATGCTGAATAAAATGTGTTGGGAAAAACACATTCAGACGTCCAACCATCTAAAGGTTACCAGAAAAGAAATAAATCTTGATCCCCGTATTATTCCCACTACAAAGCAAAACAAGTTTAAAATGCGTTTTTAATATAAAAAGGACATCACAACGTGATAAACACGTTAAAAATAATGAATCACTAATTAAATTCCTTATTTCTCATTATGCCGTCTTGAAAAATAAAAGACGCGGAGGAAAATGAGGCTTTTTTTTCATAAATTTAATCCCTTTAATCTAAAGTTTTGCTTTGGGGTCGGATAATAATTTCGCACACTCGTCAAGATAGGTTTATTACATCTCAGGTATTTCTAATAAAGCAAGTTTCTCATTATAAGGGAAAAGAGGGAGCACATCCTGCAACCAATTTCCTGCTGGATTTTCTCCGGTGTAAAAAAGTAAACAAAATGCACGACGACGCACCCAAGATGACTTATTTATCTGCTCCTTTTTACGCGTTCATGTTTTTGTCACATAACTGATTGTATATCTTAAGGCAAAACCAGTTAAAACGAAATATCTGAATCAACAGGAACCCTCAAACTTTCAAATTATTTTGAAATACTAAATTATTTTAATAATTTTAAAAATTATTTAAAAGAATTAGAAAATTAATTAATCACTATTCTAATATTTCTAAAAATTTACAATTTTGTAAATAAAAATATATTGTGACAAAAGAACCATTTTAGAAATATTAAATAAATTTTGGAGATTATTTGAAAGGCCTATTAAAATATAGGCAAATTAAATAGATGTGGAACACTAAATAATATCTAATAATTATAAAAAAATATTTGTGAAGAAAAAAAAAATCTACATACCATAATGCAGAAAGAACCTAAATTTATATTTATTATTTATTATACAATATTTTCTATATTTATTATAAAATATTATTTAAATATTAAAAAATATATAAAAAATAAAGAATTTATAATTATATAATTTTATATCTAAAAATTTCAACATTCTTAAAAATTAGAGAAAATCTAAACAATTTTAAAGAAACTATTAAATCTTATAAGTCAAGAAAATTTATAAATATATAAAAAACTGAAGAATTTCTAATAATTCTACAAATTCAATAATTTAATAAATAAAAATGTCTACATACAAAATAGAGACAATCAAAAAATGTTAAACAATCTTAGAGATAGTTGAAAGAAGCTATTAAATCTTGTGAGTCTAGAAAATTTATAAATATATAAAAAATCTAATGAACTTCTAATAATTTTAAAAATTTTGTAATTTTACAAATAAAAATTTCAACATACAAAATAAATAGAGAAAATTTTAAAATGTTAAACAGTTTTAAAGATTATTTGAAAGAAGCTATTAAATCTTATAAGCCTATAAAATTTAAAAATACATAAAGAACTAAGGAATTTCTAATAATTCTAAAAAATCAACAATTTAATAAATAAAAATTTCTACATATAAAATAAATAGAGAAAATCTAAAAATGTTTAACAATCTTAAAGATTATTTGAAAGAAGCTATTAAATCTAGTGAGTCTAGAAAATTTAAAAATATTTCAAAAAGCTAAAGAATTTCTCATAATTTTAAAAATTCTATAATTTTACAATTAAAAATTTCAACATACAAAATAAATAGAGAAAATCTTAAAATGTTAAACAATTTTAAAGATTATTTGAAAGAAGCTATTAAATCTTATAAGCCTAGAAAATTTAAAAATGCATAAAAAACTAAAGAATTTCTAATAATTCTAAAAATTCAACAATTTAATAAATAAAAATTTCTACATACAAAATAAATAGAGAAAATCTAAAAATATTAAACAATTTTAAAGATTATTTGAAAGAAGCTATTAAATCTAATAAGTCTAAATTAGAAATACATAAAAAACTAAAGAATTTCTAATAATTCTAAATATTCAATAATTTAATAAATAAAAATTTCTACATACAATATAAATAGAGAAAATCTTAAAATGTTGAACAATTTTAAAGATTATTTGAAAGAAGCTATTAAATCTTATAAGCCTAGAAAATTTAAAAATACATAAAAAACTAAAGAATTTCTAATACTTCTAAAAATTCAACAATTTAATAAATAAAAATTTCTACATATAAAATAAATAGAGAAAATCTAAAAATGTTTAACAATCTTAAAAATTATTTGAAAGAAGCTATTAAATCTTCGGAGTCTAGAAAATTTAAAAATATTTCAAAAAACTAAAGAATTTCTCATAATTTTAAAAATTCTATAATTTTACAAATAAAAATTTCAACATACAAAATAAATAGAGAAAATCTTAAAATGTTAAACAATTTTAAAGATTATTTGAAAGAAGCTATTAAATCTTATAAGCCTAGAAAATTTAAAAATACATAAAAAACTAAAGAATTTCTAATAATTCTAAAAATTCAACAATTTAATAAATAAAAATTTCTACATACAAAATAAATAGAGAAAATCTTAAAATGTTAAACAATTTTAAAGATTATTTGAAAGAAGCTATTAAATCTAATAAGTCTAAATTAGAAATACATAAAAAACTAAAGAATTTCTAATAATTCTAAATATTCAATAATTTAATAAATAAAAATTTCTACATACAAAATAAATAGAGAAAATCTTAAAATGTTAAACAATTTTAAAGATTATTTGAAAGAAGCTATTAAATCTTATAAGTCTAGAAAATTTAAAAATACATAAAAAACTAAAGAATTTCTAATACTTCTAAAAATTCAACAATTTAATAAATAAAAATTTCTACATATAAAATAAATAGAGAAAATCTAAAAATATTTAACAATCTTAAAAATTATTTGAAAGAAGCTATTAAATCTTTTGAGTCTAGAAAATTTAAAAATATTTCAAAAAACTAAAGAATTTCTCATAATTTTAAAAATTCTATAATTTTACAAATAAAAATTTCAACATACAAAATAAATAGAGAAAATCTTAAAATGTTAAACAATTTTAAAGATTATTTGAAAGAAGCTATTAAATCTTAAAAGCCTAGAAAATTTAAAAATACATAAAAAACTAAAGAATTTCTAATAATTCTAAAAATTCAACAATTTAATAAATAAAAATTTCTACATACAAAATAGAGAAAATCTTAAAATGTTAAACAATTTTAAAGATTATTTGAAAGAAGCTATTAAATCTAATAAGTCTAAATTAGAAATACATAAAAAACTAAAGAATTTCTAATAATTCTAAATATTCAATAATTTAATAAATAAAAATTTCTACATACAAAATAAATAGAGAAAATCTAAAAATATTAAATAATTTTAAAGATTATTTGAAAGAAACTATTAAATCTAATAAGTCTAAATTAGAAATACATAAAAAACTAAAGAATTTCTAATAATTCTAAATATTCAATAATTTAATAAATAAAAATTTCTACATACAAAATAAATAGAGAGAATCTAAAAATGTCTAAAATTCTTAAAGAATATTCAAAAGAAGTTATTAAATCTTGTAAGTCTAGAAAATTTAAAAATATATAAAAAACTAAAGAATTTTTAAGAAACTATTAAATCTTATAAGTCTAGAAAATTTAAAATTACATAAAAAAACTAAATAATTTCTAATAATTCTGTAATTTTATAAATAAACATTTCAACCTACAAAATAAATAGAGAAAATCTAAAATTATTTGAAAGAAACTATTATAGAATTTCTAAAAATTTATTAATTTTATAAATAAAAATGTCTACATACAAAATAGAGAAAATTTAAAAATGGATAAAAAAGTGAAAATCTATAATTTTATAACTACATAAACTATTATATAAATCTAAAACATTTAAAGACATATAAAAATTAAAGATATTAAAGATAATTTAGAAGAAATTATTATGTCTAAATTTTAAAACAATTTGAAATTATTTTAAGAAATCTATAATTTTATAATTATTTGTTTCTATTTTCTATATAGAAATTAATCTATAAATTTTATTAAAAGTAAATAATAAACGTAATATGAAAATAATAAACGTATAATGAAAATCTGTATAAAAAAATCAAAATAATAAAGATAATTAGAGAATTTAAAAAATGTAATATTGTTAAACAAAAGAAATCTAAAGCAACAAAAGAATTAAATAAACAACAATTTAAAAATCAAATACATAAAAAATCCAAGCATCAACATCCCAAAATAAAACATTGTAAAGTTGTAAAAGAATTTGTGTTTATAGCACAATAAAAAATCACATTTTACAGCGTCTATCACTGAAACCATCAGCGATAAATTTATTTATAGAAGTGTTACTTTATTGTTTTCGCACGACGGCCGCGGAGACATTGTATGTCACAGTATGCGGACTCGACAACATCAAACATGCATCGCCGAGATGGCGACAAAATGCATCCACTCCACGACCGATACAAAAACGACACGTGAAGACCGTGAGCCATTCAACGAGCAAACAAAATAAAATCGTATTCGGAGAAAACGCGACTTTCCCGGACGGCTCCGCAGTGTGGACCGAGAGTGTTGGACAAACAATCGTCTGGAACGAAACAACAGTGCAAATATGTTTATCAGGTTTCTCACCCCGAGCTTGTTTACCGGATTTAATGGGCGTCACAACGAGTCCGGGTCTTATTCCTTTCGGAAATGCCCGTTCAATTATTCTTTTATGGATTTAAAAATGTCTAGAGTCTTCGGGAGCTTTCGGTAGTTTTGTACTGTCCAACTTTTTTTGTCTTTAATTAAAAAATAATCCTTAAAGGAAACTTTAATTATTCACGATTTAAGCGAGTCTGTGTTAAACTACATTTCACTTCTTTTTTTCGTGTCGTGTCGCTGTCAAAACTTTGGTAATCCCTCTCAGTTTAAATTATTAAAATGGAATCGTGGGACACAAAGTCGTTTTGGAATTCGTCAAATTGGTTTCGTTAAATGAGAAACAGCCGAGAAAGACCTGAATTAGTCGGGCTGAATTTGTGTTAAAGCCGTTTGAAGTGCTGTGATTAAAGGACCTCAATTGTAAATGAGATGAATGGTCTATTTTATTGGTTATTTATTTAACTCACTCATTCACACTATTAAGTAGAAATTCAGTTAGATAATTTATTGAACGTTGCGTGTAAGTTGTGACAATAGAAATCCATTAGTTACAGCTTAAGCCCCAATTAAATACAAATAAGTAAGCATCAATTATGGTTTGTTGACTTATAATTAAAGCCATCTTTCCACGTCGTTTACTAAAACAGTGCCGACAAAAAAAAGCCAAGACTTAAAGATTATGATATTTATTTCTTGTTCGAAGTAAATTGTTGCGTGTATACACACATTCAGAAATATCTCTGATAAGATTATCATTACATATTAACCATATTTAACTATATTAAATAAACAGCCGTTTTTATTTCACTGTGTCCCATTTATAGATACAATAATAATAATTTAAAAACCGCAAAAGCTTTTTAATCTTTGGCCATTGTTATTAAACAATTTATACGTGTCGTTTGTATCCGGACTTCTCATATTTCACGAGGAACATTTTCGGCCGAAGCCGCAGACAACAAATTGCCCGGTTGTCAATATGTCGCCGGCGAAAAATGAGGTCGTTTTTCAAAAATCTGTACGAAATTTAATTGAAATTCCACGTGGGGTTGCCACCACATCTGTCCGTCTCAAGAACAAAAAATTTGTTATCCAAATAGATGTGTGTGTCAAAACAATTAAACTAAACGGATTTGACTTTCTGTTTTTCATTCAGAAGTACAAAAAAAAAAAAGTATTTCTTCAACAATCTTCTAAAAAAATGTTGGAATTGAAGATATTAAATAAAAATTAAGAAACTTAAATTTATTGGCATTAAAACTCTTAAAATGAAAAATAGAAGATTACTCAATTTCAAATAAATATAATTAAAATAATTAGATTTTTTACAAATGTTATTAAATTTCAAATTCTAGATTTAAAATTTTTAAAAATAAAAGTTATTTATTAAAATAAAAAAATTAGTAAAACAAATATTAAATTACTTAAAATTAAAGGTAAATTATTAAAATTCAAACTACAAATTTATTTATTAAAATAAGATTTAAGATTATTAAATTTAAAATAATAAAATTAAATAGGAATTAAAATTGTTAAAATAAAGAATATTACAAAATAATTTATTAAAACAAATATTTTTAACATTAATGAAAAAATAATACTAATTTATTTATTAAAATAAGAACTAAGATTATTAAATTTAAAATAATAAAATTAAATTAGAATTAAAATTGTTAAAATAAAGAATATTACAAAATAATTTATTAAAACAAATATTTTTAACATTCAAATTCTTAAAATTAAAGAAAATTTATTAAAATTAAATTATTAAATTTAAAATTAAATTAAAAACAATTAAAAATAATTCTAATTAATTTATTAAAATAAAAATTAAGATTATTAGAATTAAAGTTAAAAAATTTAAAGTTATTAAAATTAAAATTGTCAAAATAGAGAAAATTTATTAAAACAAATTTTATTAAATTTCTTAAAATTAAAGATACATTATTAAAAATATTAAAATTCAATCACTTAAATAAAATTAAAGGAAAAATATTAAAATTGTCAATTTTAAAAGCAATATTTATATAAATTAAAATAAAGTTAAGATTATTAAAAGTAAAATTATTAAATTTAAAATAAAAAAAATAAAATTATTAAAATCAAGAATATTAGAAAATAATTTATTAAAATAAATATTAATAAATTTCAAATTCTGAAAATTAATAAAAAATTATTAAAATTGAAATTACTAAATTTTAAAATGAAAAAATTAAAAATAATTCACATTTATTTATTAACATAAAAGTAAATTATTATTTGAATTATAATTATTAAATTTAAAATAATAAAATTAAAATTATTAGAACTAAAATTGTTTTAACAATTTAACACAATGTTACCAATTAATTTAATAAAACAAATATTCTTATATTTATTAAAATTAAAGAAATATTAAAATTATTAAAATTCAAACTCTTAAATAAAATTAGAGGAAAAATATTAAAATTGTCAAAATTAAAAATAATACAAATTTATTTATTAAAATAAATTTAAGATTATTAGAATTAAAATTATTAAATTTAAAATAAAAAATTGAAATTATTAAAATTTTAGAAAATAATTTTTTAAAATAAATATTAGTAAATTTCAAATTCTGAAAATTAATGAAAAATTATTAAAATTGAAATTACTAAATTTAAAAATATCAAAATTAAAAATAAATCACAGATTTTTATTAACAAAAATTGTTAAAATCAAGAATATTTACTAAAACAAATTTATTTATTATCACAAATATTAATATATTTTTTTTAAATTAGAGAAAAAATATTAAAATTAAAATTATTAGACATTTTTAGAAATAAAATTATTAAAATAAGAAATATTTATTAATAAATTTCTTAGAAACAAAATTGTTAAAATCAAAAATATTTATTAAAATAATTATTAATAAATTTTTAAAAATTAGAAAAAAAATATTAGACTTAAAATGTCAAAATTAAAAATAATACAAATTAATTTATTAATATAAAAATTAATTATTATTCGAATTAAAATTATTAAATTTAAAATTATTAAATTAGTATTATTAGTAATAAAATTGTTGAAATCAAGAATATTTATTAAAACAAATTTATTTATTTAAATAATAATAATAATAATAATAATAAATTTCTTAAAATTAGAGAAAAAATATTAAAATTAAAATTATTATCAAAATTAAAAATACATAATTCAAATTAATTTATTAAAATGAATTAAAAATTAATTTGTTTAAAAAATGTAAAATGTTAAAATTATATTATAAATATATATAAAAATTGAATTATTAAAATTAAAAATATTTAATAATAGTTTTTAAAACAAGATACACATGTTGAAGTAAAATGGAAATTATTAAAAATAGAATTATAAAACTAAATACATTATTCAAATAAATAATATTAAAATACAAATTGCTTGGCTGACAACGTGTCAAAAACCTGAAAAACATGTAACTGAAATTCTACAAGGGGTTGCCACCACATCTGTCCACCTCCGCCAACACAAAAAATATCTTACCCAAATAAATAAACGTGTATGGTAAAACAAAACTAAACAGATCAGACTTTCTTTATTTTTTCACCCACAAGTATAAAAACAAGAGTCGGCCGCAGACAAAATAAAAAATGTTTTCCATAAGTAAAAGTCCTGGATGCAAAGTTCCCGGCGAAGTTTATGGAGTGGTTTTGATCCCGACCAGCCAGTGTATCTTTCGAGCGCACTTAAGACTTTTCTTTTCATGGAAATTCCATTCACGCGGCTTCGATAGATTTAAAGTGGGTCATTTTTTTTTTTTTCTCTTTATTAAACCTCGAGGCGGGCATTTAAAATTTCACCCCTTCGGCCGGGTACGAATCCATCGATCCCATTTTTTTGTTCGAGTAAATAGGGAGCTTTGCTCCGGAGTGCCTTGTTGAATTTCGCCATTTCTTTGTGCTGTGTGTTATTGGCGATTAAATGTAATTATTATTAATTAAGGATTTGGTGGAGAAACCATTGAAATTTGTAAGTAATAAAATTAATATTAAATGTTGACATTATTATAAAATTAAAATTTCAAATTTTTATAAGTTATTACAGACGATTAAATACTATTGCGTCTGAAAATTTGGTCGCGTCGAACTTTAATTGGATTTTAATGGTTCATTTCAGGGTATTAAAAGAGCTGTTAAGTAAAAAAGCTGTCTGGTCGCTGAACTACAGAAAACAACGAACCTGTGGCGACGTTTAGAGCTGAGAAAAATGATAAATGTCGTTATATATGTCAGTAAATCGGATCGTGTACAGAGATTTGTTGCAGCGATCAATAATCTCGAAACAACAGCCCGAACTGTTCTCAATCTCTCGTCGGGATAAGCATCTGGCATCAGATTAGTGCGAAATCTCATCGAACAATAGAACCCGAGTTGGAAACATCAACGTATTCGCGTGGTGTATCCCATTATTCCAACAGTTTTGAGCTGATGAAGACATTAATTAGGAAGGAGGGCAACGACGTAGCCCCGTCTCCCCGGGCACCTGGAGGCATGTCGTGTATGTGTGTTAGTCTGGTGGAGATTTATCGGGGCCTTCGAGGTGCGGTTTGCCGCCGGGCACCCGCCATAAATTCGCTTCCGCGCCCCCATTCTGCAGCGCTAGCCGCAAATCACGGGCACAGTTCCGAAGTTAACCAGTCAGATGCTATTCATTAAACATTCGTTACAGCTTGTAACTGTTTAATGGACGGTGGGACACTTCTCTGACGACAAATTATCTCTATTTTTGTTTGTACATTTCAGATAAATTGTATTGTAATCTTTTTAATCCAAGAATACTTGAGTGTAAGTAATAAAGGAATTAAAAACGTTTCGAAAATGTATTTTGATAAAAGATTTTAGGAGACTTAATTTAAACCTTATTAATAAAAGGCTTAAAGAGTATTTTATTAAAATTAATATTATTAAAATTGGAATTAAAATTTCAAATCAAAATTAAAACTATTACCATCTATTAGAATCAATGTTATAAAAAATAAATTTATTAAAATTAAAATAGATAAATCTAAATTATTAAAACTAAAAATGCCTAAAATACCTGTTATTAAAATTAATATCAATAAAATAAAAATAATTTATAAATAAAATTTTAAAAACTAAAAAAATCTTCTTAAAATCAATAATATCCAAAAATTATTAAACCTTTAAAAATAAATTTATTCAATTTTATTAAAATTAAAGTAATATTTTAGAATGACATTAAGATTATTAAGTTAGATAAATCTAAACTATTAAAACTAAAAATGCCTAAAATACCTGTTATTAAAATTAGTATCAATAAAATAAAAATAATTTATAAATAAAATTTTAAAAACTAAAAAAACCTTCTTAAAATCAATATTATCCAAAAATTATTAAACCTTTAAAAATAAATTTATTTAATTTTATTAAAATTGATTATTAAGTGAACTTTATTAAGATAAAATCTATCAAAATTATTAAAATCATCATTGAAATAAAATGTATTAAAATTATTACCATTAAAATAAAAATGGTTAAAATTAAAACCACTATAATTAGTGTTAAAATGTATAGATAAAATTTTAAAAACAAAAGAATATTGAATAAATATTGAAAGTATTAGACAAAAGGTTATTAAAATGTATTAAAATTACTAAAATGATCATTAAAATAAAAATTATTAAAATTAATATTAATTATTACTAATTAATTAGAGTTAACATTTTAAAATGTATAGATAAAATTTTAAAAGCCTAAAAAGAAATCAGCAATATCTAAAAAAATATTAAATCTGCGTTTAAAAACAAATTTATTAAAATAAACATTATTAAAAATGAAATTATAATAATTAAAATAATTTTTTATGACATTAATAAAATTATTAAAATAAAATATATTAAAATTATTACCATTAAAATAAATATTATTAAAATTAAAACCATTATAAATCAAATTAAAATTTTAAAATGTATAGATAAAATTTTGAAAATTAAAAAAAAAAACAGTAATATCTAAAAAATATTAAATCTGAAACGTTTAAAAATAAATTTATTAAAATAAATATTATTAAAAATGATATTAGAATTTTTAAGCTAAAATTATTAAAATAAAATCTATTAAAATTATTAAAATGATCTTATTTTAATGATCATTTAAATAAAAAAATTATTATCAATAAAATAAAGATTATTAAAATAAAAACCATTACAAATAAATCATAAAATGTATAGATAAAATGTAAAAAGCAAAATAAAACCTCTTAAAATCAGTAATATCAACAAAAATATTAAATCTGTAACGTATAAAAATACATTTATTATAATTAAAATAATATTTTATAATATTATTAAAATTATTAAGATAAAATTTTAAAATAAAATCTATTAAAATTATTACCATTAAAATAAAAATTATTAAAATTAAAAGAATTACAATTCAAATTAAAATCTTAAAGTGTATAGTTAAAATGTTAAAAAAATTCTCTTAAAATCAGAAATATCTATCTATCTTATCAAAATATATATTATTAAAAATGAAATTATTATAATTATAATAATATTTTGTAATGACATTAAAATTATTAAGTTAACTTTATTAAGATAAAATCTATCAAAATTATTAAAATCATCATTGAAATAAAATGTATTAAAATTATTATCATTAAAATAAAAATTGTTAAAATTAAAACCACTATAATTAGTGTGTAAAATTTTAAAAACAAAAGAGCCTCTTAAAATCAATGACATTTAAAAAAATATTAAATCTGAATCGTTTAAAAATAAATTTATTAAAAATAAAATTAAAATATTATTTTATAATGACATTAGAATTCTAATGATATAATTATTAAAATAAAATCTATTAAAATTATTAGAATTAAAACCATTAAAATTCAAATTAAAATCTTAAAATGTATAGATGAAATTTTAAAACAAAAAAGACCTCTATTAAAATAGTTGAATATAAATTATTAATACTAAAAAAGCTTAAAATAACTAAAAATATTTAATATGAAACGTTTAAATATAAATTTACTAACATTAATATTGTTAAAATTGTGATTATTAAAATTAGAATTATCAAAATTAAAACTGAAACAATTAAAATATATATATATATATATATATATATATATATATATATATATATATATATATATATATATATTAAAATATTACTAATTGTAATTAGTATCAAAAAAATAAAAATGTTTAAAATTAAATCTCTGTAATTATAAATAAAATCTTTAAAAATAAAATAATACTTTACGATTATTAAGTAAAAGTTATTAAAAAAATCCTATTAAAATTAATACACAATAATAAGAATTAAAATCTTATCTTATAGAAAAAAGTTAAAAACCAAAAAAGTTTCTTGAAATCATTAATATTTAATAAATATTAGCTATAAAAAATAATAATAATGATTTTATTCAAATTAACATTGTTAAAATTAAAAAAAATATTTTATAATATTAAATAAATAAGAATTAAAATCTTATCTTATAGAAAAAAAGTTAAAAACCAAAAAATCCTCTTAAAATCATTAATATCTAATAAATATTAGGTATAAAAATAATAATGAATTTATTCAAATCAACATTATTAAAATTAAAAAAAAAATATTTTATATTAAAATTACTAAATATAAAATTATTAAACAAGTTTTTATAAAAATTAATTAATAATGTAAAAAAATATTAAATTTGAATTAATTAAAAATAAAATTAGATTTAAATATTTATAAGTTTGTAGGTAAAATTATTAGAACTAAATAAATACATTTAAATAAAATTATTAAAATTAGAAATATAAAAATTAAATTTGAAACGATTAAAAAATTTGTTAATTTAATAATTGTTTGTTAAAATTGAATTATTAAATAATCAAATTATTAGAATTAATATTACAAAAATAATTAATATAAAATTAAAAATTTTAAAAATAAAACTATTATTTTTAATTAATATTAAAAAACAAACTTAATTTTAATTAAATTTATAAAAATGAAAATTAATAAAATTAGAAATATCAATATTAAAACTGTATCTAAGAATATTGAATTAATTAATTTTAATTACTAATTAACACAATTAAATTTATTAAATTAATTAAATGAATATTAAATTATTAAGACTAACACTGTAATTGAAGAAAAGTGTGGAATATTTATTAAATGCTAGTAAGTAATTCGGTTGAAATGTTTTCCAAACTCGTTACCTTTGTCTCGTAAATTATTAACCGAAAGAAAACCGTTTCCTCTTTAATGCGATTTATCTCGTCGTGGACTAACGAGCCCCTCCTCGAATAAATAGTGAAACGAGTCGTCGGAACGAAAAAGGAAAAAAAAAAAATAAACTACAAGAGTTGCGACACGCTTTCAGGAAGTTAAGTGCAAATAAGGGTCACACAACTTCCTCTTAAGCCCCGTGCGCGCGCCTTTGCGAAAAAAAACCTACCCTACGAGAAAACAACTAAACAAAATCAGACGATACGGAAAGTTTTAATGAAAATGTTTCGGATCGATGTCTGTAAAAGTTGCTTACGTATTTGAATAACTGCGAAGAGTTTCGTGTTTTGTGGCGTAATTAAAAATTTCCGAGGTTCATACATATTGATAACAAACAACCCGTGAAACGGACGGACGGACGGACAATCGGTGGTCCGTCAAAATGGCAAATTACATTAATAACTTAATATCCAATTAAACGATGCAGGTCGGCATTTGCGGGTGCATTTTCGCAGTCCGCAAATCGTCCCCCCCGTCGATGTGTACACAACAATACCATTAGCGGGAATTATTGGCAGACATGCTAAACAGGGGGTTGTTTGTTCGGCGGACCCGCATGTTTACACGTTAACAACCGATGGGGGCGCAACGCTGCATAATTGCAATCTAATTTGATCGTACGGCGACAATTCCGGACAGTTACGTGTTAATAATCAATTTGTTGCGAAAGAAAAACACGGAAGCGAAATCGAAGCTGCGACGTCCAAACAGGAAGTGTACGGTCGGGCTGTTTTGGCGCCTTGGCAAGTTAAAATAACTGACGTATCGGTTTCATGTGTTCGATGTTATTGGTCTAATGACTCGGTATGTATTCTATTAGGCGGCCTCCTTATTCGGTTAATTGCATTATTCGATGTTGCTGCGGCAATAAACAATTTGATTGAGAGTACAAGTGCAACACATTTATGACCACATGTGCTCCTTAATCGAGGATAATTGCAATATTTCAATGCGAATGGCTTGTACGTTTCAACTTGTGGCGAAATGGGTCAATTGCTGCCCGATTCTTTACTCTTTACTGGTCTAGGATTTTCTATTTTCATGAAATTTCAGATTTAGTTTTATGTTATGGAACATTCAGTACAGTATACCTTAATAAAAATAAAACAAAATTGAATTTTAAATCCATTAAAATTACTCTGAAATATTTATAAAGAAGGGTAATGAAACTGAAATTTTCAATTAAAATTAACACTATTATAATTAGGAAATAAAAACTATTAGGTATAAAAAATTTTAAATAAAGGATGTTCAATAAATATTTAAATCAAAAATATTAAATATTAAATTTCAAATAATTTAAATAAAGAATATTCAAATCAATAATAATAATGTATCAAAATTCATAAAATAATTTTTTTAATAAGCATTATAAATTAAAATAAGTATATTTAATTTAGAATATTTAAATTAATAATAATACATAAAAATTTATATAATACAAATTGAAAAAAAAAAATAATATTTTTTTAAATTAATGTTATAAATTAAAATTATGTATATTTAAATGGAAAATATTAAATATCAGGTTTAATTTTTTTTTAAATAGAGAATATTCTAATCAATAATAATATATCAAAATTTATACAACACAAGTTGGAAAAAAATAATAATAATTTTATTGTAATTAACGTTATAAATTAAAATTAAATATATTAAAATTGAAAATATTAAATATTACATTTAATTTTTTTTAAATAGAGAATATTCTAATCAGTAATAATATATCAAAATTTACAAAAATTGAAAAAAAAAATAATAATTTTATAGTTATTAATGTTATAAATTAAAATTAAGTATATTAAAATTGAAAATATTAAATATTACGTTTAATTTCTTTTAAATAGAGAATATTCAAATCAATAATAATATATCAAAATTTATACAACACAAGTTGGAAAAAAATAATAATAATTTTATTGTAATTAACGTTATAAATTAAAATTAAATATATTTAAATTGAAAATATTAAATATTACATTTAATTTCTTTTAAATAGAGAATATTCAAATTAATAATAATTTATCGAAATTTATATAATACAAATTATTTTTTTTTAATAATTTTATTATAATTAATATTATAAAATAAAATTAAATATACTTAAATTGGAAATATTAAATTTAACATTTTTTAAATAGAGAATATTCAAATTAATAATAATTCATCCAAATTTATGTAACACCAATTAAATTTTTTTAAATAATATTATTTTAATGTTATAAATTAAAATTAAATATATTTAAATTGAAAATTTTAAATATTAGGTTTAATTTTTTTAAATAGAGAATATTCAAATTAATAATAATATATAAAAATTAATATAAAAAAATTAAAAAATTTATTAATAATATTATAATAATTAATGTTATAAATTAAAATTAAGTATAATTAAATTGGATTAGAATTATATATTGAAAAAAATAAAATAATTAAAATTTATACAATATTAAAATAAAACTTATAATTGATTGATGAAATTAAAATTAGAGTTAAAATAATTAAAATTTAGATAAAACAAATTAATAATATATGGAATTTTAAATCTATAAAATTGAAAATATTAAAATTTAAGTTAAAATCTTAGATATAAGAACGACGAAATTCATTAAAATTAGAGATTAGTAAGTAATAATTAAAATTAATATATATTAACTAATTAAAGCTTAAATTAAAAATATACAATTATAGTTAAAAACTGTGAAGTAAAAACTAATCAAATTAACACTATAAATTAAAAAAAAATTGAAAAATAATTAATATAAAACAAATTAAAAACTGCTACTAAATTAAAATAAAATTAAATTAACAAACTAAAGTTATATATTATTGATTAAAATTAATATAAAACAAATTAATAAATAAAACTGAATATTATTATAATTATATTTAAAATTTTAAAAATAAAAGCTGTGAAAAAAAAGAAAAACAAAATAAACATTATTATAAATAAGTTGATGATATTTTTTACATTGTCATATAATTGTATATAGTATTAAAAATAAAGTTAAATTAATTAAAACTAGAAATACTAAATTAAGAATTTTGTTATTAAACTTTAAAATATTAAAATTATAAAGTAAAAATTATTCAAATTAATATCATAAAATAAGAAAATTAATTAAATTAAATTAGAATTAGAAAATATTATAATAAGATTTATTAAAACGGAATAGAGAATATTCAAATCAATAATAATATATCAAAATTTACACAAATTGAAGAAAAATAATAATAATTTTATAGTAATTATCGAGTAATAGAGAATATTCAAATTAATAATAATTTATCGAAATTTATATAATACAAATTAATTTTTTTTAATAATTTTATTATAATTAATGTTATAAATTAAAATTAAGTATATTAAATATTGAATATATTTTAAATAGAGAATATTCAAATTAATAATAATTTATCAAACTTTATATATCACAAAGTATTTTTTTAACAATATTATTATAATTAGTATTATAAATTAAAATTAAATATACTTATTGGAAATATTAAATTTAACATTTTTTAAATAAAGAATATTCAAATTAATAATAATTTATCCAAATTTATGTAACACCAATTAAATTTTTTTAAATAATATTATTATAATTATTGTTATAAATTAAAATTAAATATATTTAAATTGAAAATTTTAAATATTAGGTTTAATTTTTCTTTAAATAGAGAATATTCAGTTTAATAATAATATATAAAAATTAATATAAAAAAATTAAAAAATAATTAAGATAAAAAAATATAAATATAAAAAAATTAAAAAATTAAATTAAAAATTTTGTTATTATACTTAAAAATATTAAAATTATAAATCTTTGAAGTAAAAATTATTCAAATTAATATAATAAAATTAGAAAAATAATTAAATTAAATTAGAATTAGAAAATATTACAATAAGATTTATTAAAATTAAAATAAAACAAATTAATAAATAAAAGTGAATATTATTATAAGTATATAGAAAATTTTAAGAATAAAAACGATGAAAACAAGAAAAACAAAATAAACATTATTATATAAAAGTTGATGACATTTTTTAAATTGTCATAAAATTAGAGATATTATTAAAAATAAAGTTAAATTAATTAAAACTATAAATATTAATTTTATTATTATAGTTATATATATTAAAATTACAATTAGAATTAGAAACTTTGAAGTAAAAAACTAAATTTTTATTTGTTATATAAAAAATTCAACCAAATGAAATGCAACTTATAACCAGAGATGATGGGAACAACTGAAATTGAAGAGACAAACTGAAAAGCTGAAATATGATGCACACACTTTTTTCAGTCACAAAATAGAGAGTAACAAACCCAGCCGATTGACATGACTGTTTATTTATTTTCCTTGAACTAATTATTAAATTCAACTAAAACAAATGGACGTTTTAGTAGTTAGATAATATCTCAGGATGACATTATTTATACCATCATTTATTTACTTAACGCTTGTACTAAATATACTGGATTCGTGTTAACTAATAATTCACTCAAGCAACAGCGGTATATGTGTGGTAGGTCTGATAGTTTACAAACAGTGAAAACCGCCAACGCTCTCCACGTTTATTATTATCTTTCAGGATCTTCGACACTCACCGAAATGTGCTCTCGCACATCGCAGACAAATATTTACGTTGGGGTTGCGTAAGTTGCGTCGCCGCCAACAATTAATTCCACAATTTTGAATGGAAATTGGCTTGTTTTTGTTTTGCCTTGCGAAATCTAATTAAATACTAATGAAGTGGCCCCTACACAAATAAAAACGTTAATTTTAAACGATGTTAAATATTTTTAATTGCAATTACAACAAGCAAGGAAATACTGACCGAGGAAAAACAACTTTTAAATACTACAAAACGGAATAATTGATAACCTTGTGTTTTAATTAAGGCATAACTGGGAAGTTGGGAAGTTTTTAAATTAAATTTCTTTATGTGCCTCTAGATTTAATTAAAATTTAAGGTATTAGAGAAGGAAAAATACGAAACTTGCCTCGGAATAAAAATGAAATCAGGTGTTACCAATTAATGTTTGAAAATTACCTGCAAGAAACGTCAGAATACAACTTTTAATTAATTCGAATTAAAATTTTACATATTTTATCTGTTAAAGACAATCCACTTTCTCAATAAAATATTTATTTATATTTATATACATATGTTTACAAATGTTTAATGTTTCCCCCAATCTATAGTAAATCTATTTTCTGGAAAATCGGTCCCTTAATTACAAAGATCTTTATACTCACAGGTTTTTACTTCTTTTACATACCTAAAACAACAAAATACATCATCAATTTGATTACAAATGTTAGATTGTTTTAAAGTAAACAATTCACTTAGTTCTTAGTTCCAACACACGTACCCGTCCGCGCTGTAGGTCACAATTTTGTTACCCGATTTTATTAAATTAAAACCTATTCGAGATATGTAGTTTTAATGACACTATCACATAATACACATTTGATGTTTCTAAACACATTTTAATGTAATGAAATAGTGAATTTAATCCTTAACCGAACACAACTTTCGCAGCACTAAACGCACCTTTAAATTTAGGGATTTTTATTGCCAACATAAAAATTTTATTATTTTATGCATCTAAATAAACGCGACGTAGGATTTATATGCAATATAATTTGCGGTTTTTCTTATGCATCAAAGATTTTATGTCATTAATATTTTTTTCTATTTCTATTCAGTTTTGTATGAATTTTTCATTTTTGAATAAATTACATAAACATTTCAAATAATATACACATGGGTATTTATATTCATTAATAAAAATTTACATTTTAGATTTACTTTTTTTAAACATGTTTTTCAATAAAAAACAATAAGCGACAATTCTAACGAAATTTTTTAATACTAACCAGGGGATTAAAATTCAATTTTTAAATAAATTCTAAACTTTTTTTCCACTACTGTATATTAGGTTGTCAAGATTAATTAATAATTAACTAATTAATTTTTTAATGAATTTTGTATTTCATTTTTCATATTTTACTGGGCGAGTTTTCAATTTAGAAATTCATAAAGTAGCTTTTAAAACTTTTACAATTTGTATTAATGAGTACTTATTTATTTAGTAAATTTATTCTCCACTTCAGTTTTTAATAACCATTATTAAAGATTTAAATTTAAAATTCTAATAAACACAACACAAATTTGAATAATCAATAATAAAGGGTGGTATATTTTGTTAGTTTCAGTACATTGTGGCAAGAATAGTTGAGTCAGAAGAATGTTTGTACATTTTTCAACACATGTAACCTAGATAAGGCTAAATTTAATTGGCTCAGCTTTAATTGGACTAGCGCCATTTCCACCACGACACATCCAGATAACAACTCTCCTCCCGACTAGAAAACCACTCTAGCCGGGACGTCCTCAAAACAATGGAGGCCCCGTTAGATTCATCGGAACCACTACAACTACGACGATATCTATTGTGTTATTAGCGACCATTGTGTGTGTGTCAGTGTGTGTGTGTGTGTTTGCGCGAGTTCTCAACGAAACGAGGCAACGTCATGTATGGTTTCCATGTTTTGGAGACAGACCAACCGGCTCTAAACTAAATTGGATCCGCAGACGAGTCCTTCACTTTAACCGTCTTACGAGATGACCACTTGTACTCGCATTCTGCCAAATTATGTCCAGACAATGGGGACTAATCGATACACCAACCGACTCTAATCCCGTATTGGTAAATCCGTCTGAAAACTTTACAGATTATCCAGATTACAATTTAATTATACCCAAACATCAATCGATGCGAATATGAACAGCAACAGATTTGTTGTTGCCAGCCCATTTTTTCCCCCAGAGCCGGGCCCGGTTTTAATAAAAAGTCATTATGCGTTCTAATTACATTTTTTGCGTCCAGCACGTATGAGAAAGGCCGTAATGATCGGCGGAGGAATTTAATGAACCCGCAAGTGGAAGTCCAGCACACTCCCGTCATCGATACCGGAGAAATTCAATTACGCTCCAAGTTTCCCCTGGAACTAATTAAAAAACACCGCCGACACGGCGTAATGATGTGCAACAAACACTCAAATACGAGTAACCTTAACCAGATGATCGGCGAGTGCGAAATTCTTGCGTGCATCAGTCCCCCGAGCTGCAGAGGTGCAGCACTCGAGTCGCAGTAGTTGAAACACCTCTTCGTGAGACAATTTTAAAAATCTACCTGTGCACACGGCAAAGATCAAACGGCAGGTAACGCACAGTGTGATATAACATCGTATGGAAGTCGATCTTTGGCTTTCATCAATCAATGATGGTTATCTGGAGGAGTGAGGCAGTTTGGGTTAATTAACTATTGTTTCAGAGGAAGTGTTTATGTATTCTTATGCAATTTTTACGATTAATATGAAAAATAGCAGTTTTTATTTAATATAAAATAAGAAACATGAAATCAGTACACGTTTTTAGTGATACAAAAAAATGGTAAACTTATAAAGTACCACAGTTTGTTCTGCAATTGGTAGCAAGAAATACTCAATCATTACTCATATAGTTTCACACAACAATGCTTGAAAGACAATTTTTAACTTTCATCAATCAATGATTATTATCCAAAGGAACAAAAAAATTTGTCAACTTTTGTTATAAAGAAAGTAAACTCTCTGGTAAACTTAATTAGATGAAGTACCACAGTTTATTCTGCAATTGGTAATAAGAAATATTCCATCAGTACTCATATAGTTTCATATAACAAAGCTTGAAAGACAATTTTTGGTTTTCATCAATCAATGATTATTATTACAAGGAACAAAGTAATTTGGGTAAATCAACTTTTGTTATAAGGAAGTATCTAGATATTCCCTGGTAAATTTAATTAGATGAAGTACTACAGTTTATTGTGGAATTGGTAACAATAAATATTCAATCAGTACTCATATAGTTTCATACAACAAAGCTTGAAAGACAATTTTTGGCTTTCATCAATCAATGATTATTATTACAAGGAACAAAGTAATTTGGGTAAATCAACTTTTGTTATAAAGGAAGTGTCTAGATTTTCTCTGGTAAATTTAATTAGATGAAGTACCACAGTTTATTGTGGAATTGGCAACAATAAATATTCAATCAGTACTTAAATAGTTTTATTCAACAATGTTTGAAAGACCATTTTTGGCTCTCATCAATCAATGATTATCATCACAAAAAACAAAGTATATTGGATAAATTAACTTTTGTTATAAAGGAAGTGTCTAGATATTCTCTGGTAAATTTAATTAGACAAAGTACCACAGTTTATTCTGCAATTGGTAACAAGAAATATTCAATCAGTACTCATATAGTTTCATACAACAAAGCTTGAAGGACAATTTTTGGCTTTCATCAATCAATGATTATCATCACAAGAAATAAAGTATATTGGATAAATCAACTTTTGTTATAAAGGAAGTGTCTAGATCTTCTCTGGTAAATTTAATTAGATGAAGTACCACAGTTTATTGTGGAATTGGTAACAATAAATATTCAATCAGTACTCAAATAGTTTTATTCAACTATGTTTAAAAGACAATTTTTGGCTTTCATCAATCAATGATTATCATCACAAGCAACAAAGTAGTTTGGATAAATCAACTTTTATTATAAGGAAGTATCTAGATATTCCCTGGTAAATTTAATTAGATGAAGTACCACAGTTTATTCTGCAATTGGTAACAAGAAATATTCAATCAGTACTCAAATAGTTTTATTCAACAATGTTTGAAAGACCATTTTTGGCTCTCATCAATCAATGATTATTATCACAAAAAACAAAGTATATTGGATAAATTAACTTTTGTTATAAAGGAAGTGTCTAGATTTTCTCTTAAATTTAATTAGAAGAAGTACCACAGTTTATTCTGCCATTGGTAACAAGAAATATTCCATCAGTACTCATATAGTTTGATACAACAAAGCTTGAAAGACAATTTTTGGCTTTCATCAATCAATGATTATTATTACAAGGAACAACGTAATTTGGGTAAATCAACTTTTGTTGTAAAGGAAGTGACTAGATCTTCTCTGGTAAATTTAATTAGATGAAATACCACAGTTTATTCTGAAATTGGTAACAAGAAATATTCAATCAGTACTCATATAGTTTCATAGAACAATGTTTGAAAGACATTGGCTTTCACCAATTACTGATTATCATCAAAAGGAACGAAGTACCACAGTTTATTCTGCAATAATGTTTGAAAAACAATTTTTTGATGTCATCAATTGATGATTAGTATCAAAGAGATGTAATTTAAGTTAAACAACTCTTGTTAAATTATTTATTATCTCCTCTAATAAAGTTTAATTGTATGACAGTTTGAGTTAATCAACTTTGTGAGTCCTAAGTAAGTTTAGTCAGATGAAGTGTAACTAATAATAAGAAATTTTTAACCGTCTAGTTTGATAAAAAATTGTTTGAAGTCAATGTTTGACCTTCATCAATCATGGATCATTATTTTTCAATTGGAAATATGCAGTATTTATGTCTTTTGAGGCAAATTTTAATGGACGAGGTATCTTTTATTGAGATTAAGACGTATCCATCCTCTTCCTTTAGTTAAGAGTTTGCAACTACTTAAGCAACAATTCACAAATAATGCTACAAAATTAGATTCTACCATTACAGCATCCCCCTGTGCGTTGCTGGAACAGTTCGGCAGGTCGCACCGACGTCGGACTGAGATCGTTGACTCACGTGGGAGAGAGGACCTGGGGGAACGGGGACGGCACCAGTCTGGTGGAATGTCTAGACAAGGAGCGCACGAGAGCGCGGAGAAGGGACAGACACACACACACACAATTTGAGAGTGGAATGCACAAAAACTCGTCCGTGGGAAAGCTTCGCACTTTTCTACGATCGCAGCTTTCTGCGTGCTGTACCACCGCATGCGAATTCCGCCGCCTTTGTGTTCGTGCTTGGACGGAGGTTTTGCTGTTGTGCGAGCTGTGAACAGATGTCGGGACGGACGATTTCCTAGTCAAAGCGTCGGGATAATTGGACTCGAACATGATCTGCGTGCAATCAATTTGGGCTGAAGTGCAGTTGGGACTTGTTCAGTTAAATTGCCACCTCCAGTGGGGGATAAATCAGATGAAAACTTCTCTAAAGTGATTTTATCGACGGCGTTACAAATTGTGGATATTATTTGAGTCTTTGGACGGTTCTTCCCAACTTATTGTCGTTGTGAAATAACGTCGAACCAGCGGAATAGTTGGTCGGGGACTTTAATGAACACTACAACTGTCGAATAGTTCGGTTGCTCCAAAACGTATTGGATAAACTTCCAGCCAGTTTTGGCGGTTTAATGGATGACAAATTGCTGTTTATGCCCGTTTCACTTACTACTACAACCAGTTTGCAAACGAGAAATCGATAAATAATTACTTAGCAACTTCCCAACGTTCCCCAACAGTTTTCTTTTTGGCCTGCCATTTGCCAAAGAGGTCCTCAACTTTGGTCCAGCACAGATTTCCACGGCCACATCAGCCATCAGTATTGATTGGACGCAGAACAAAGGCGCAATTAAGATAAAACCCAATGAGATATCATTGGCACAAAACCCATTATCCATCTCGATGATCGCACACATCGGCGAAGAGGTCGGCCGGTTCGTGTCCGCGGACACGACGACGAAATATGTACAAAAGGGAACGGAGAGCGGAGGTTAACGCCGGGGCCCCGGCTCAAGAATGTGGGAGTAGCGATCGGCCGGGGCACGGCTATCTCGCGGGGGGTGGATGGCCTAAACTGCATTCTTTCACCCTCCCGGTGAATTAATTCAGCTCGGCCGTGAGTGCGGTTCTCTCTTCGTCGACGCGTTTTCTCTCGGTGTTCCGCGGCGTTGCCGAAATCCGGCCCGGTCGTGGCGGTGTTCTCGAAACGGCGGACCGGAGCCTTTTTTTTACGACCAATTATAATTTAATGAGTTACGGAATATTAACAATATGGTTTGAAACAGGAAATTTCAATTAGAACTTGTGCTATAGGGATTTATCAGACTGTTAATCGGAGTGTTTTTTTTAATAGTCTTTTATGCAGAATAAGTTTTAAGTGTATGTAATTTAAGTGTCAGAGAACCTTAAACATCTAACAACCTTGAGTGTTGCAAGAATTTTATTTATTACAATAATTTATAGGTAATTATCCATAAATGTGAAATGATATATCTTTACATTCATTCGGATCTTTCTTATTATGACTATTGCTAAATTGCAATTATAAATCGTTTAAGATTCTTCAACATTTCATTCGACTTCACCTTTTAATTCAGTTTTATTGAAATTCTTAAAGTAATAACAACCAATTTTATAATATTTAGTTTGATATTAACTCATTTTACGTTCCTGTCTATACTTTGTTATGTTTTTTTTTTAATTATAAAGTATCTTACAAATTAATTTTTGTAGTATTTCTGTTAGAAGAAAATATTTAAATTTATAGCAAAATTATTAAGAAATTTCAAAAAAGAAACTGGTTTCATTTTGACTGTGATTTTAATTAAAAAATTAAAAAAAAAATTATTTGTCTTATATATTAATAAATTAATAAAAATATTAATAAATACTTAAAATATACAACATTTAATGTCTGTCCAAATTATTTATTTTTCTTTAAATATCATCTAAAAAATTAAGGAATTTTATTCAAAATTTTAAAAAAAAATTTTCACTATTAACAATTTTAATTAAACTTGAAAAATCAGAAAAATATAATTTTTATACTATTCTCATTATTTTTTCTACTATTTAATTTTATTTATTATATTAAGTTAAATTTAAAGTTAGAAAATACACTTTTTTGCCTTCATAATTTGTTAAAAATTTTTCAAAAATTATTCCTATTAACAATTTTAAATATAAATTTATTATTATTACATAATATTTTTAGATTCTGTAATTATATTTTTTCTTCTTATTCATTTTTTTATTTAAAATAATTCCTTTAATTATAATTTTAATAATAAACATAAACTTTTACTATTTGATATATTATATATATAATATAAAAATTCACCGTTGACAATTTTTAACTATTTTAATTTTAGATTTTAATTTAATCTCTAATATTTGATTTAATGTAATTTAAATTTTTATAATATGTCAGAACTACGTTACACTTCATTATGTTTCATAATATATTAAAAATATTTTGAATATATAAAATTTCACTGTAAACTTGAATAAGGAGAGAAAACAATTAATTTTATTTTTTGTTTTTATTATAATTTATTTTTTTTTTAAGTCAAATTAGAAATAAAAAAAATGTTTTTCTATTTATCTTCATTATTTATTATATTTTTTAAAATTATTTTCAGTAAAGGATTGGAAAGGTATAAAAAACATGTTTATTACTATATTTTTCTTTTTTTGTTTATTTAATTTATTTTTTAAAATTTTCTTTAACATTAATTAATTAATTTAATAAAAAAATTTCACTAAAAACTTAAAAAGGCATAAAAAACATTTTTATTATTAGATTTTTAATTTTTTCTTTCTATTTAAGCATATTTGTTTAAATTTTAAAATATTTTATTTAACATAAATTTATGTTCAATTAAAAAAGTTAGAAAAATGGACTTTACTATTTGACTTTCTATTATTTGTTGTAATTGTAAAAAATATACTTTTACTGTTAACAAGTTTCATCAAAAATTTGAATAGGTAGAAAAAATCATTGTTTAATTAAAATTTCTTTTTTCTATTTAAGCTTATTTTTTTAACCTAATTTTATGTTAAATAAAAAAATTATAAAATTCCGACTTTTCTTTTTTTGTTGTTATTGTAAAAAATATATTTCTACTATTAACAATTTTTAGGAAAAACTTGAAATGGGCAGAATAAGCCATTTTTTGAATTAAAATTTTCATTTTTTAATTAATTTTGTTTTTTTAATTAAATATATTTTATTTATTATAATTTTAAATTAATCACTAAAAATTTGAAATGGCATAAAAAACATTTTTATTTTTAGATTTTTCATTTATTCTTTCTATTCAAGCTAATTTATTTAAAATATATATTTTTTCAACCTAATAATATGTTAAATTAAAAAAAGTTAAAAAAGGTACTTTTTACTAGTTGATTTTTCATTATTTGTTGCAATTGCAAAACTATTTTTGTCATTAACACTTTTCACCAAAAGCTTCAATAGGCAGAAAAATCATTTTTTAATTAAAATTTTAATTTTTTATTTAATCTTGTTTTTTTTTAATTAAATTTATTTTCTTTGTTATAATTTTAAATTTATTAAAATTTTAAACTAATTTGTTTAATATTTAAAATATATTGTTTAACGTAATTTTATGTTAAACAAAAAGGTTAGAAAATGCACTATTAAAAAAATTTACTAAAAAATGTATAAAAACATTTTTATATTAGATTTAAAATATTTCCATTAATCTAATTTTATGTTAAATAAAAAAATTAGAAAAATGCATTTTTTACTATTTGATTCTTTATTATTTGTTGTAATTTTTTAAAAAAATATTTTTACTATTAACAATTTTCACCAGAAAATCTAAAATAAGCAGAATAAGCCATTTTTTAATTAATTTTTTTTTTTTTTAAATTAAATTCTTTTCTTCTATTTATGCTTATTTGTTGAAAATTTAAAATACTTTGTTTTCTTTTAATTTTATGTTAATTCAAAAAAATTAGAAAAATGCACTTTTTACTATTTGACTCTTCATTATTTGTTGTAATTTAAAAAAAAAAACATACTTTTACTATTAACAACTTTTCACTAAAAACTTAAACAGACAGAAAAAATCATTTTTTTTTAATTCATTTTTTATTTAATCTTGTTTTTTTAATTGAATTTACATAATTTAAATAAAAAGATCTAAAAATTATTTTTATTTTTATATTTTTCTTTTTTTTTGTATTTCAACTTTTTTTTACAATGACCTTGAAAAGGCAGAAAAATTTTGCATTTTTGTTAATAACATTTTCATTCATTTAAACATATTTTAGTTAAATTTATTTTCTTTAATATAATTTTAAAGTTAAACAAACATTTCCAAATTGAACTATAAAAAGCAGAAAATATTAAATTGGATAGATTAAATTAGGAAAAAGAAACAATACATACACAAAATTTATTTTTTATAATATTTTATCTATTAACAATTTTAATTATAAAATTAATAAGACAGAAATTATTTTGATTATTTTTTTTTTAATTTTATTATTATTTGTTTTTTTAATTTGATCTATTTTCGTACTAAAAATATATTTAAAAAGTGTAGTTTTTTCATGGCTCAATCTTGATTTTACTTTTCTAAATAATCAAATTAAAATTTGAATTTTATGTGTAAAATTTTTTTTATATCAACAAAAAATGAAAGTTTTACAAATTAGCTAAAATATTTTAAGTTTTTTTATCTTTTAATATTAATTAAAATAACTAATTTAAGTAAATATAAAATAAAATTAAATAATTATCCGTTTTTTCAGTTTTTGAAAAATTCCCCACAGAGATAAGTTCATAAATCTCGAAATTTCCCATGGAGCCTCCACATTCGGAAATCCACAATTAAATGCGCCATCAAACCCGAGTCCCGCACGTCCGGCCGTCGGGATTCGGCCGTCGACAGTTCCGCGGCGAGTGCGAGACGACCGCAACAAATGTGGGGAGGCCCCTCGTGATCCCGAGATTGATACTTTCCTCGCCCGGACGACGGGATGTCTTCATTAGCTCGCGCTCGCCGATTTTAATTGCCCGGCGATTTGTCCACGTCCAACGGGAGCCGCAGACATGTGCCGCATCTCACCGTTCTTTTTTACTCTTCGGCACCGCCGTCTATTTCGGCGAACGTAATCCGTTACGGGGAACGTCCGTCGCCGGATAATAAATCGCTTGGTTGGTTTGTCTTTTGTTTTTGGGTGCTAAAGTTGTAATATAATGGGTTATTCGCACGTTACACAACAGGTGCATAATGATGGTTATTACCCGGTAAGACACCGAATGGGTAACAGCGGATTATATCCATTTTTAGCCCAGACACAGCATTATTAATCTTAATTTAAGGCAAACGCGTCCCGCGACGTGCCAACGCTTTCACTGCCTGAAAAATAGTAAATGGCAATGCTGAAATTAAATTTTTACGACCGTCTCTACAAGAGCAGTTACACAGGGCAATTCATCCGGGCCACGTCGCTCCCGCGACGGCCGGGAAAACGCGGAATGCGAAGGGCCATTACACGGCATTAAAATTAGAAAACACTGAGTGCATCTAATCGACCGGGAATGCAGTCGGCAAAACGCAATCCAATTTTTCGACGGAGACGCGAATTCGTTCGAAATTTAATGATGATTTGTTTCGCGTTCCGCGTTTTATACGGTTTCCATTGGTTTTATTGCGTTCCGAGATGGGGGAAAATTGAAATAACGCAGCTCCAGCTGTGCAACTTACTTTTACAAACAACATGCGAAGCAGACATTGGAGAATATTAAACTCTTTCCGAGTAAATTAACAAATACACTGTTCCACTTCTCTCTAGATTCTCAATGTATATATTACATTGTTTGTATTAGGTCCTTTAGATTCTCTGATTCCTCTAGATTCTCTAGATTCTCTAGATTCTCTAGATTCTATATATTCTCTAGACTCTTTGGATTCTCTAGATTCTCCAGATTCTCTAGATTCTCTAGATTCTCTGAATACTCTAGGTTCTCTCTAGATTCTATAGATTCTCCAGATTCTCAAGATTCTCTAAATTCTTTAGATTCTTTACACTCTCTAAATTCTTTAAATTCTTTAGATTCTTTAGATTCTCTAGATTCTTTAGATACTTTATATTCTTTAGATTCTTTAGATTTTCTAGATTCTTCAGTCTCTAATTTTCTAGATTCTCTAGCTTCTCTAGATTCTTTAGATTCTCAATGTAAATATTACATTGTATTAAGACACCACCATCTTTAGATTCTTTTGATTCTTTAGAGGCTTCTTAGGTTCTTTAGATTCTTTAAATTCTTTAGATTCTTTAGATCCTTTAGATTCTTTAGATTCTTTAGATACTTTAGATTCTTTAGATTCTTTAGATTCTTTAAATTCTCTAGATTCTCTAGATTCTCAATGTAAATATTACATTGCTTGTATTAAGTCACCACCATCTTTAGATTTTTAGAAGCTTTTTAGGTTCTTTAGATTCTTTAAATTTATTAGATTTTCTAGATTCTCTGGATTCTCTAGATTCTCTCTAGATTCTCTAGATTCTCCACATTCTCCATATTCTCTAAATTATCTAGATTCTCTCTATTCTCAATGTAAATATTACATTGTTTGTATTAAGTCATCACGATCTTTAGATTCTTTAGAGTCTTAAATTCTTTAGATTCTCTAGATTCTCTAGATTCCCTAGATTCTCCAGATTGTCCAGATTCTCTAAATTGTCTATATTCTCTAGATTTACAAGATTTTCTAGGTTGTCTAGATTCTGTAGATTCTTTAAATTCTTTAGATTCTTTAGTTTTCTTTAGATTTTTTAGATTCTTTAGATTCTTTAGATTCTTTAGATTCTCTAGATTCTCTCTAGATTCTCTCTAGATTCTCTCTAGATTCTCTCTAGATTCTCTCTAGATTCTCTAGATTGTCTAGATTCTCCAGACTCTCCAGATTCTCTATATTCTCTATATTCTCTAGATTCTTAATGTAAATATTACATTATTTGTATTAAGTCACCACCATCTTTAGATTCTTTAGATTTTTAGAGACATTTTAGGTCCTTTAGATTATTTAGATTCTCTAAATTCTTTAGATTCTTTAAATTCTTTAGATTGTTTAGATTCTTTAGATTCTCTAAATTCTTTAGATTCTTTAGATTCTTTAGATTCTCTAGATTCTTTCTAGATTCTCTCTAGATTCTCTAGATTGTCTAGATTCTCCAGACTCTCCAGATTCTCTAAATTCTCTAAATTCTTAATGTAAATATTACATTATTTGTATTAAGTCACCACCATCTTTAGATTCTTTAGATTTTTAGAGACATTTTAGGTCCTTTAGATTATTTAGATTCTCTAAATTCTTTAGATTCTTTAAATTCTTTAGATTCTTTAAATTCTTTAGATTGTTCAGATTCTTTAGATTCTCTAAATTCTTTAGATTCTTTAGATTCTCTAGATTCTCTAGATTCCCTAGATTCTCCAGATTGTCCAGATTCTCTAAATTGTCTATATTCTCTAGATTTACAAGATTTTCTAGGTTGTCTAGATTCTGTAGATTCTTTAAATTCTTTAGATTCTTTAGTTTTCTTTAGATTTTTTAGATTCTTTAGATTCTTTAGATTCTTTAGATTCTTTAGATTCTTTAGATTCTTTAGATTCTTTATATTCTTTAGATTCTTTAGATTCTTTAGATTCTTTAGATTCTTTAGATTCTTTAGATTCTTTAGATTCTTTAGATTCTTTAGATTCTTTAGATTCTTTAGATTCTTTAGATTCTTTAGATTCTTTAGATTCTTTAGATTCTTTAGATTCTTTAGATTCTTTAGATTCTTTAGATTCTTTAGATTCTTTAGATTCTTTAGATTCTTTCTTTAGATTCTTTAGATTCTTTAGATTCTTTAGATTCTCTAAATTCTCTAGATTCTTTAAATTCTCTAGATTTTATAGACTCTGTAGATTCTCTATTCTCTAGATTCTCTAGATTCTTTAGATTCTTAGATTCTTTAGTTTGTTTAGTTATTTAGATACTTTAGTGCTGTTAACACACCACAATTGGAGCATATCTTTCATTTCATCATCCACTAATCCTTTCGACTATTCTGCGCTAATTCCAACCTTCTTTAACTAAAACAACCTCTTGAGAAGTTGGAAGTCATTTCTTGGGACCTTTTCTAGGGCCCATATTATCGTAATTCTTATAGATTTTTAACAAGTGAATAAATATTCCATACTTTTTTCCCTCATTGTATAAATATATTATCTAAATTTTGATATGAAAAATAACATTTTTGAAACTTTCGTAAGTTTACTATAATGATTAATAAAAATTAACTAAATACTTTTTCATTTATATATTGTGTCATTTTAAATGTGGTTTTAATATATTGTAAAAAGCCTTCAAATTTATAATTTTAAAATCAACAAAAATGAAATATTATACATTATTTGATTTCAATGTCTTTATTTTCATATTCATGTAGACGTATGTTTAGTAATGTATAATGCACATTAATATTTATATATTTAAAATGAATATGTTAATAAAACTAATTAATTTCCAGTCAATTTCATGGCAAAAAATGAAAAAAAAAACGATTTACATTTCCCGATAGTCGCGTGTGAAAAAGCCCGCCACGTCGGCCGACAGAGAGTCCGTACCCGGAGCAGACGAGACAGGCAGTCTGCGTCGAGTGGTTTTTGCGTAATTCAATCATGTCGCCGATGACCGGGGGGGACGAAACGACCCAGAATGTCAACTCGGACCGGAGCGCGCACACACTCCCGCCGTTTCTAATTCCGGTGGCGTGTGCGACCCGGTTATTTAAATGTCAATCAAACGTGAATAATAACGGTAATTTGACCGAATAAATCATATTAATCGTGCTAAGTGATCGCTGTCTGCGGAGCGCCGGTTCAATGCCGGGCCCGAAACAATGCGGCGATCAAATCGTTTTTGTTCTTAGAAGTAATTTCGCGGGGCGCTCGATCCGAACGCAATTATTCGCGGTCTCGGTCGGGGAATCACCGCGGGGAGTACTGGCTTTTGGATTTACTATTTTACGCTCTGCGTTTTAGACGCTCAACTGGGAATGATCAAACAATACTCCACTGTATTTTAACATTTTTTATAGTTAAATTCAGACACAGGAATAAATTATTGAATATACGGATTGGTTACTTTACTTATAAACCCTGCTCGAAGTAAAATGTTATATAAAAACTATTTTAAATAAAGATATTCGTATACAGTACGAAAAGTGTTTGATCAGTCTGAATCTTGAGAGAGTCATCGAGCATGACAGAGACAGCAGCAGTAAGTTTGCCCCGTGGTGGGGGACTTCTACTGTCTTTACACATGATGTCTCTCTCAGAATTCAGACAGGTCAAACGCCTTTCATACTGTATAAGTTTAATAAATACAAAATACAAAAAAATTAAATAAATCATATAAATGATTCACTTAATTAAAATAGTCGAAACAAGTAGAATAATTTTGATAACGAATGACAAGTTGTATGCAAAACAGTATTTATTCATCAGATCATAAAGCTTTAAAAGCTTTAAAAAGCTCTATTTTAGTATCATATAATTAATTTTCTGAGCCAGAGTGTCAAGTTATACACTTAAATAAATTTGTAATATGACAATTTAAACACAAACTTTGAAAAAAATACAGGATAAAATAAAATTAATAATAAATATTTAATATACAGTATGAAAAGTGTTTGATCAGTCTGAATCTTGAGAGAAACATCAATATTACAGAGGCAATAGAAGCAAGTTTGTGCCATGGTGGGGGATTTCTTCTCTCTCTGTCGTACATGATATCTCTCTCAAGATTCAGACAGGTCAAACGCCTTTCATACTGTGTAAATTTATTTTAAATCTATATATAACAAAATTAAATAAATCATATAAATGATTCACTTAATTAAAATAGTCGAAACAAGTAGAATAATTTTGATAACGAATGACAAGTTGTATGCAAAACAGTATTTATTCATCAGATCATAAAGCTTTAAAAGCTTTAAAAAGCTCTATTTTAGTATCATATAATTAATTTTCTGAGCCAGAGTGTCAAGTTATACACTTAAATAAATTTGTAATATGACAATTTAAACACAAACTTTGAAAAAAATACAGGATAAAACAAAATTAATAATAAATATTAAATATACGGTACGAAAAGGGTTTGGTCAGTCTGAAGCTTGAGAGAAACATCAATCTTACAGAGGCAATAGAAGCAAGTTTGTGCCATGGTGGGGGATTTCTTCTCTCTCTGTCGTACATGATATCTCTCTCAAGATTCAGACAGGTCAAACGCCTTTCATACTGTGTAAATTTATTTTAAATCTATATATAACAAAATTAAATAAATCATATAAATGATTCACTTAATTAAAATAGTCGAAACAAGTAGAATAATTTTGATAACGAATGACAAGTTGTATGCTAAACAGTATATATTCATCAGATCTTAAAGCTTTAAAAGCTTTAAAAAGCTCTATTTTAGTATCATATAATTAATTTTCTCAGCCAGAGTGTCAAGTTATACACTTAAATAAATTTGTAATATGACAATTTAAACACAAACTTTGAAAAAAATACAGGATAAAACAAAATTAATAATAAATATTAAATATACGGTACGAAAAGGGTTTGGTCAGTCTGAAGCTTGAGAGAAACATCAATCTTACAGAGGCAATAGAAGCAAGTTTGTGCCATGGTGGGGGACTTCTTCTCTCTCTGTCGTACATGATATCTCTCTCAAGATTCAGACAGGTCAAACGCCTTTCATACTGTGTAAATTTATTTTAAATCTATATATAACAAAATTAAATAAATCATATAAATGATTCACTTAATTAAAATAGTCGAAACAAGCAGAATAACTTTGATAACGAATGACAAGTTGTATGCAGAACAGTATCTATTCATCAGATCATAAAGCTTTAAAAGCTTTAAAAAGCTCTATTTTAGTATCATATAATTAATTTTCTGAGCCAGAGTGTCAAGTTATACACTTAAATAAATTTGTAATATGACAATTTAAACACAAAATTTGAGAAAAATACAGGATAAAATAAAATTAATAATAAATATTAAATATACAGTATGAAAAGCTTTAAAAAACTCTATTTTAGTATTATATAATTAATTATCTGAGCCAGAGTGTCAACGTATACACTTAAATACATTTGTAACATGTCAATATAAACACAAAGTTTGAAAAAATACAGGATAAAATAAAAATAATTTTTATTATGCAATACATAAAGCGTTTTATCAGTTTGAATCTTGAGAGAGACATCAAGCACGACAGAGACAGTAGAAGCAACTTTGCCTCGTGGTGGGGGACTTATATTGTCGTGCATGTTGTCTCTCTCAGGATTCAGACAGATCAAACGCCTTTCATACTGTAGAAAGGGAGTTACGAAAATTAATTTAAATTAATTTCATAAAATTATTATGTTTTTTAATTAGTTGCTCTACATATGAGAGTTAGAATAAATGATTTTTTATATAATAATATAGATTTCAATGTTTTGAATTGGTTATTTGTTTCAGAACATATATTTTCATTTAAAAATGAACGATAAAATTGAATTAAGTATTTAAAAATAATTTTACTACGTACATAGATACGTCAACAATAATTTTTAATAAAATAATATTTAATTAATTTAAATGTTCTACTTTTACAAACAAAACTATTTTAGCTTGATTGACTGTAAAATTCAATTTTCAATTATTTTTATTTATTGTGTTTCTATCAAAAAATGTCAATCCAATACATCAGAGTTAATTAATAAATGTATAGATCAAAAGGGTTTTTTGAGTTCAAACACGACTATATCATAATGTCACTTTTAATTAATTTAAAAACAAAATTTAATTTGATTTAATTGTCACGTTCATATTTTTGAGTTGTGCAAATATTCATCCATTACATATTAAAAACCTGATTAGTCCTAAAACGAAGACGGATCCCCAATAAAAATCAACCCACGATTAATAAAAACAGTTTATTGAACGGTCCTCGAATCAATCAACAAGTGTGATCGAATCACCTCGATTTCATCGACAGTATAAACAAATCCCTAGACGTCTCGACGCTCCTCATCCTCATCCTACGGTGATAACTCGATTACGGTAGATTACACCGGAAGTGGCCATTAGACCTGATTAAATCCAACCCCGGGAGTCGACTAAAGACAACCCGAACGGCTTCAATTTCAAACATCCAATTGAGTATTATCAATTAATATTTGTTTAAAGATATGTTTTTATTTACAATTGTTCCAAAAAATCTTATAAAACATTGTTTTCCTCAAAAATTGAAAATTTATAATAAATATAACCCCTATTATGAGAAAAAGTTCAAAATATGGAGAGCTTTTAGATAAAGTTTAAACTCTTATAAAATACTTTGAAGTTTGTGTTGTCACACGAATCAATAGAAAGTTGAAAGTTTTACATCAGGATATTATTATGAAAAATAGAAGAAGCTCAAAAAACATATGGGGAAGCTTTTAGATGAAGTTGAAACTCTTGTAAAATACTTTGAAGTTTGTATTATCACAAGAATCAGTAGATAGTTGAAAGCTTTTTCATCTAGAAATTATTTTGAAAAATGGAAAAAAGTTCAAAAACATATGGGCAAGCTTTTAGATAAAGTTTAAACTCTTATAAAATACTTTGAAGTTTATGTATTCACAAGAATCAGTAGATAGTTGAAAGTTTTTCAACTAAAAATTATTTTGAAAAATAGAAAAAGCTCAAAAAACATATGGGGAAGCCTTTAGATGAAGTTGAAACTCTTGTAAAATACTCTTGAAGTTTCTATTATCACACGAATCAGTAGATAGTTGAAAGCTTTTTCATCTAGAAATTAATTTGTAAAATGGAAAAAAGCTCTAAAACATATGGAGAAGCTTTTAGATAAAGTTTAAACTCTTATAAAATACTTTGAAGTTTATGTCGTCACACGAATTAGTAGATAATTGAAAGCTTTTTCATCTAGAAATTATTTTGAAAAATGGAAATAAGCTCATAAACATACGGAAAAGCGTTTAGATAAAGTTCAAACTCTTATAAAATGCTTTGAAGTTCATGTTGTCACACGAATCAGTAGATAGTTGAAAGTTTTTAATCTAGAAATCATTTTGTAAAATAGAAAAAGCTCAAAAAACATATGTAGAAGCTTTTAGATGAAGTTGAAACTCTCGTAAAATACTCTGAAGTTTATATTATCACACGAATTAGTAAATAATTGAAAGCTTTTTCATCTAGAAATTATTTTGAAAAATGGAAATAAGCTCAAAAACATACGGAAAAGCTTTTAGATAAAGTTCAAACTCTTATAAAATACTTTGAAGTTCATGTTGTCACACGAATCAGTAGATAGTTGAAAGTTTTTCATCTAGAAATCATTTTGTAAAATAGAAAAAGCTCAAAAAACATATGTAGAAGCTTTTAGATGAAGTTGAAACTCTTGTAAAATACTCTGAAGTTTATATTATCACACGAATCAGTAGATAATTGAAAGCTTTTTCATCTAGAAATTATTTTGAAAATGGAAAAAAGCTCAAAAACAAATGGGCAAGCTTTTAAATAAAGTTTAAACTGCTATAAAATATTTTGAAGATTATTTTGAAAAATAGAAAAAGCTCAAAAAACATATGGATAAGCTTTTAGATAAAGTTTAAACTCTTATAAAATACTTTGAAGTTTATGTTGTCACACAAATCAGTAAATGATTGAAAGTTTTTAATTTAGAAATTATTTTGAAAAATTGAAAAACTCAAAAGTTCAAGTTTTTATTTTTATAAACAATTTTATTAATTATTATTTTTTTTTTTTAGAAAAACAATTTTTTTAAGATTTAGTGTATTAATTATAAATAAAAATTTATTTTTAAATAAATAAATAGTTTTTAGAAAATATTAATAATAATCAATTATTTATTATTGGTGCCAATTTTTTAGAAAATAAACGGTAACTCTAAAGAGAAGATGAAAATTGAGGTTGATAATTTTTTCAATTCCAAGGATTCATCATTTACTTAAAGAATGTAGGCAACAAATTGTTAACTAAATTGATAAATATTTCCAATACAATACTTAATATTTTACACCATCCAGGAATGAGCAAATAATAATCCACCCACTAAATATTTCAGTTAGGAGAAGAAGTTTCGGGCAATAAATTAAATGGTAGCGTCGTAACAACATGTAAAGAAAATATTCAACCGAAACTACAGACAATAAATCAGCTCACCGGACTACGACCGGAGTTGTTCCGAGCTCCCAGCAAACTTTTACATAAATTCGATCGACCGACCAATAAATCATCGAACAATAAAATGAGCAACGAAGTCGGCAAACGGTTTCCCAAAAGTCGTGCGTTTATTTTTAAAAACGCTGTCGCAACGACACAATGTTTCCAGCGACGAAACTCAGTTTATAAATTGTTTCGGGATGAAGATCGTATTGATTGTGTCACTGTGTGAGATCTGGCATGACTCCAGATAGTCCAGAAATTCCTTCTCGGGTTCCTTTTCATTTCTTTCCGACTTTCCGCCAATGTTATCTTGTGCTTTCCATGCAATGTCTAAGAGACGATTATTTTTATTAAAAAACCTCACGAACGACATGCCACAAATTGTTTCCAAGACTGAGATTAAAAAGTCACAATAAGGATTGAAAACGAACTGAAATCCAGCATCTGTTTGCACTAGAATATTTTTAACTGCAACACAATTGTTGCTAAATAAAACCAGATCATCCGACCGTCTAGTTAGGATTTAAATAAATTATTTGGCAACGCGCTTGCATATTTATTACATAATTTTTTCAGGCGTGACTGCCTCAGAAACATTCTAGCACAGAAAATAGTCATCTTTATGTCTTAAAACATATTCGGTTGATCCTTCAAAAAGTCATAAACCCTTTGATCTTCGATAATTGACAATCGCCGTCTGAAACGCGTCCGGAAACACGCCACGAGGGTGGAAACATGTTCCGTTTCCTTTGGCGCGGCCTCCGACACTTGCAACCGATAATGGTGCATCGTTAACGGACTATTTGAACTCTGCGGGACTGAAATTTAGTGGCCCGTAATGTATGCGGTCAGTGAAAGTGTGGGCACTGTGCTGTAATTGCAGTTAACTGGCTAGAATTTGTTTTTATCTGGAACGTTTGTATTCAACTCGACTCGGTTTTCGATTTGTTTAATAAGCGGTGTAATTATTGCTTTAACAGATAAATGTATCGGTTTGAACAGGTATCCATTCACGTCGTCCGTTTCCTTATTGGTGTAATTGAAGTTATGTGTGTAAAGGATAAAATTTAATGAGGACTAGAAAACATCCATTAGATTCGAATTAAGATATAGGTCAGTAGATAGGCGAATGTTTCTTCATTTAGAAACAAGCACTAAAAACATTAAAATTCACATTAACACATAAATCATAAGAAACTAAAAACATTAATTACAAACTCTTACATAAAGTTTGAATCTTTCTCTAGACTAAAATACTTTGAAGAATGTGGTAATTTAGATGTCAGTACATGAATTGTAAGCTTTATATTTAGAAATTGTTCTGAAAAATAGAAAAAGATCAAAAACACTTGGAGAGATCAAGTTTTAACTCTTCTAAAATACTTCGAAGTTCATGTTATATCATACAAATCAGTATATAGTCGAATGTTTTTTCATTTAAAAATTGTTTTGAAAACTGGAAAAAGCTCAAAAAACATATGAAGAAGCTTTTAGATAAAGTTTTAACTCTTCTAAGATACTTTGAAGTTCATGTAATCATATAAATCAGCAGAGAGTTGAAAGTTTTTTCATCTAGAAATTGTTCTGAAAAGTGAAAGAAGGTCAAAAAACATATGGAGAAGCTTTCAGATACGGTTTTAACTCGTCTAAATTACTTTGAAGTTCATGTTATCATACAAATCAACAGATAGTCAAAAGTTTTTTCATCTAAAAATTCTTTTGAAAACTGGAAGAAGCTCAAAAAACATATGAAGAAGCTTTTAGATAAAGTTTTAACTCTTCTAAGACAATTTGAAATTCATGTTATCATTCAAATCAACAAAGAGTTGAAAGTTTTTTCACACAGAAATTGATCTGATAAGTGGAAGAAGTTCAAAAAACATACAGATAAACTTTCAGATAAAATTTTAACTTATCTAAAATACTTTGAAGTTTATGTTATCATACAAATCAACAGATAATCGAAAGTTTATTCGTCTAAAAATTGTTTTGAAAACTGGAAAAAGCCCAAAAAACATATGGAGAAGCTTCTAGATAAAGTTTTAAATCTTCTAAAATACTTTGAAGTTCATGTAATCATACAAATCAGCAGAGAGTTGAAAGTTTTTTCATCTAGAAATTGTTCTAAAAAGTGAAAGAAGGTCAAAAAACATATGGAGAAGCTTTCAGATAAAATTTTAACACATCTAAAATACTTTGAAGTTCCTGTTATCATACAAATCAACAGATAGTCGAAAGTTTTTTCGTCTAAAAATTGTTTTGAAAACTGGAAGAAGCTCAAAAAACATATGAAGAAGCTTTTAGATAAAGATTTAACTCTTCTAAGACAATTTGAAATTCATGTTGTCATACAAATCAACAGAGAGTTGAAAGTTTTTTCACATAGAAATTGATCTGAAAAGTGGAAGAAGTTCAAAAAACATATAGATAAACTTTCAGATAAAGTTTTAACTTATCTAAAATACTTTGAAGTTTATGTTATCACACAAATCAACAGATAATCGAAAGCTTTTTCGTTTAAAAATTGTTTTAAAAAATGGAAAAAGCTCAAAAAACATATGGAGAAGCTTTTAGATACGGTTTAAACTCATCTAAAATACTTTGAAGTTCATGTTATCATACAAATCGACAGATAATCGAAAGTTTCTTCGTCTAAAAATTGTTTTGAAAACTGGAAAAAGCTCAAAAAACATATGGAGAAGCTTCTAGATAAAGTTTTAAATCTTCTAAAATACTTTGAAGTTCATGTAATCATACAAATCAGCAGAGAGTTGAAAGATTTTTCATCTAGAAATTGTTCTAAAAAGTGAAAGAAGGTCAAAAAACATATGGAGAAGCTTTCAGATAAAATTTTAACACATCTAAAATACTTTGAAGTTCCTGTTATCATACAAATCAACAGATAGTCGAAAGTTTTTTCGTCTAAAAATTGTTTTGAAAACTGGAAGAAGCTCAAAAAACATATGAAGAAGCTTTTAGATAAAGATTTAACTCTTCTAAGACAATTTGAAATTAATGTTGTCATACAAATCAACAGAGAGTTGAAAGTTTTTTCACATAGAAATTGATCTGAAAAGTGGAAGAAGTTCAAATAACATATAGATAAACTTTCAGATAAAGTTTTAACTTATCTAAAATACTTTGAAGTTTATGTTATCATATAAATCAACAGATAATCGAAAGTTTTTTCGTCTAAAAATTGTTTTGAAAAATGGAAAAAACTCAAAAACCATATGGAGAAGCTTTCAGATACGGTTTTAACTCGTCTAAAATACTTTGAAGTTTATGTTATAATACAAATCAATAGATAGTCGAAAGTTTTTTCGTCTAAAATTTGTTTTGAAAACTGGAAGAAGCTCAAAAAACATATGAAGAAGCTTTTAGATAAAGTTTTAACTTTTCTAAGACAATTTGAAATTCATGTTATCATACAAATCAACAGAGAGTTGAAAGTTTTTTCACATGGAAATTGATCCGAAAAGTGGAAGAAGTTCAAAAAACAAATAAATAAACTTTCAGATAAAGTTTTAACTTATCTAAAATACTTTGAAGTTTATGTTATCATACAAATCAACAGATAATCGAAAGCTTTTTCGTTTAAAAATTGTTTTGAAAAATGGAAAAAGCTCAAAAACCATATGGAAAAGCTTTCAGATACGGTTTTAATTCGTCTAAAATGCTTTGAAGTTCATGTTATCATACATATCAACAAAGAATTGAAAGTTTTTTCACACAGAAATTGATCTGAAAAGTGGAAGAAGTTCAAAAAACATATAGATAAACTTTCAGATAAAGTTTTAACTTATCTAAAATACTTTGAAGTTTATGTTATCATACAAATCAACAGATAGTCGAAAGTTTTTTCGTCTAAAAATTGTTGTTTTGAAAAATGGAAAAAGCTCAAAAACCATATGGAGAAGCTTTCAGATAAAGTTTTAACTTATCTAAAATACTTTGAAGTTTATGTTAGCATACAAATCAACAGATAATCGAAAGTTTGTTCGTCTAAAAATTGTTTTGAAAACTGGAAAAAAGCTCAAAAAACATATGGAGAAGCTTTTACATACGGTTTTAACTCATCTAAAATACTTGGAAGTTCATGTTATCATACAAATCAACAGATAGTCGAAAGTTTTTTCGTATAAAAATTGTTTTGAGAAATGGAAGAAGCTCAAAAAATATATGAAAAAGCTTTTAGATAAAGTTTTAACTCTTCTAAGATACTTTGAAATTCATGTTATCATACAAATCAACAGAGAGTTGAAAGTTTTTTCACATAGAAATTGATCTAAAAAGTGGAAGCAGATCAAAAAACATATGGAAAAACTTTCAGATAAAGTTTTAACTTACATAAAATACTTTGAAGTTTATGTTAACATACAAATCAACAGATAATCGAAAGTTTGTTCGTCTAAAAATTGTTTTGAAAACTGGAAAAAGCTCAAAAAACATATGGAGAAGCTTTTAGATACGGTTTAAACTCATCTAAAATACTTTGAAGTTCATGTTATCATACAAATCAACAGATAGTCGAAAGTTTTTTCGTCTAAAAATTGTTTTGAAAACTGGAAGAAGCTCAAAAAACATATGAAGAAGCTTTTAGATAAAGTTTTAACTCTTCTAAGACAATTTGAAATTCATGTTATCATACATGAAGTTTTTCTGAGAGGATAAGAAGTTCACAAAACATATGAAGATGCTTTTAGATAAAGTTTTAACTCTTCTAAAATACTTTGAAGTTCATGTTATCATACAAATCAACAGAGAGTTGAAAGTTTTTTCACAAAGAAATTAATCTGAAAAGTGGAAGAAGCTCAAAAAACATACGGAGAAGCTTTCAGATAAAATTTTAACTTTTATAAAATACTTTAAAGTTTATGTTATCATACAAATCAACAGATAGTCGAAAGTTTTTTCGTCTAAAAATTGTTTTGAAAACATATGGAGAAGCTTTCAGATACGGGTTTAACTCATCTAAAATACTCTGAAGTTCATGTTCTCATACAAATCAACAGATAATCGAAAGTTTTTTCGTCTAAAAATTGTTTTGAAAACTGGAAGAAGCTCAAGAAACATATGAAGAAGCTTTTAGATAAAGTTTTAACTCTTCTAAGATACTTTGAAGTTTAGGTTAAATATAAAATATTAGACAAATGAAATATTTTCCAAATGGACAGTTTCTGGAATAATGAAATAAACTCAAAAAACATAAGACAAAGCTTTAAACCTTTTTGTAGATTAAAAAACTTTGGTTTATATTAACATAAAGTTGAAATTATTTTGAAAAGTTGATGTAAGCCTTTAGACCTAAATCTTAAAAGTTCAAATTAATGTAAAACTATTTAGTTGTCGACCACATCAAACGTAAGTTGTTCTGTTGTAAGTTTTCTCCTTAAAATTTTCTTCCAGTGACAAAAGCCAAAGCTCAAGTTTTGGCGGAAAAAGAAAGCAACGCAGCAACCAAACGAAACAATGCAAAAAGTTGCGTACCCTTCCCAACAAATTCAATTAACAAATTGATCGGGGCGAGAGTAATTGGTGAACTATGTTGGGTTGGAAACTGCACACTTTGGCGGTTCGCCGCAATTTATTGCCGAAGTCGGGCCTGGAAACAAGCAAGTTTATATTTACCCCCGGTGCACTTTACGACATTCATCTTCCCCTCTATCTGGCTCGTTTCGGGTGCAACCACTTAACTTTCGCCGCGTTTGCGGTTAAGATTCCAGTTTGCCGGTGAAAAATCACTGTTTATTAAGATTTAGTCGAGTCGAGTCGGATTGGGAATGTATTATTATGTAGGTGGTGCCTTGATGCGATCCTATTATTTTAGGCGTTCAATTTAAATGTCGGGCCTACTCTTATCACATCCAGCCCGTTTATTATTGTAATTCAGCGAAACGATGAATGTGACGTTTAATTATTACTCGGTATAATTAGCTAATTAATATTCAAGACTCGAGCCAGTTTGCTACGAGAAAAATTAATATAGGCGTAAAGAGACTGAAAAAATAAGAGCAAATATCTTGTTAAACTTATTTTTTATTGTTTTGTTGTTTGTGACTGAAATACAGATAAAACTATCCTGTACATACCCACTCAGACGTAAAATAAGAATATATCAATCTCCAAGATGGTCTGATTTAAACCCTTTACACTTTTTTTGAGGGTATCTATAAACATTAATCAACAGTACTTGAAAAAATAAAAGAGTTTGTGTTTGTTTAGAACTAAAAGAAGGTACTTTTCTTACTGTCTTTTGTATTTTTAGAAGGTTAAAAAAATTGTTTGTAACAAAAAAAAAAATAAGTAAGGTAGTTTGAACTCTTCTAAAATACTTTGAAGTTTATATTATCATACAAATAAGCAGATAATTAAAAGTTTTTTCGTCTCAAAATTGCTCTTTGAAAAATAGAAGAACCTTTAAAAATATATGGATAGTTAGATATTAGATAGTTTGAACTCTTCAAAATACTTTGAAATTTATATTATCATACAAATATATTTAAAAGTTTTTTCATCTTGAAATTGTTGTGAACAATGGATAAATCTAAAGGAGTATATGTAGAAGCTTTTAGATGGTTTGAACTTTTCTACAATACTTTAAAGTTTATGTTGTCATACAAATAAGCATATATTTAAAAGTTTTGAAAAATGGAAAAAGCTCAAAGAATATATGGAGTAGCTTTAAGATAGTTTGAACTCTTCTAAAATACTTTAAAATGTATGTTTTCGTACAAATAAACAGATAATTAAAAGTTTTTTCGTCTCGAAATTGCTCTTTGAAAAATGGAAGGACCTTTAAGAACACATGGAGAAAATTTTAGATAGTTTGAACTCTTCTAAAATACTTTAAAATTTATATTATCGTACAAATAAGCAGATAGTTGAAAGTTTTTTCATCTTAAAATTGTTTTGAACAATGGATAAAGCTAAAAGAATATATGTAGAAGCTTTTAGTTGGTTTGAACGTTTCTACAATACTTTCTAAGTTTATACTTTAAAATTTATTTTATCGTACAACTAAGCAGATAGTTAAAAGTTTTTTCGTCTCAAAATTGCTCTTTGAAAAATGGAAGATCTTTTAAAATCATATGGAGAAACTTTTAGATAGTTTGAACTCTTCTAAAATACCTTGAAATTTATATTATCATACAAATAAGCATATATTTAAAAGTTTTTTCAACTTGAAATTGTTTTGAACAATGGATAAAGCTAAAGGACTATATGTAGAAGCTTTTAGACGGTTTCAACTTTTCTACAATACTTTGAAGTTTATGTTGTCATACAAATAAGCATATATTTAAAAGTTTTTTCATTTTGAAATTGGTTTGAAAAATGGAAAAAGTTCAAAAAATATATGGTGAAGCTTTAGGATAGTTTGAATTCTTCTAAAATACTTTAAAATGTATGTTATCGTACATTTAAAAGTTTTTTCACTTTGAAATTGTTTTGAACAAATGATAAAGCTAAAAGAATATATGTAGAAGCTTTTAGATGGTTTCAACTTTTCTACAATACTTTGAAGTTTATGTTGTCATACAAATAAGCATATATTTAAAAGTTTTTTCATTTTGAAATTGTTTTGAAAAATGGAAAAAGCTCAAAGAATATATGGTGAAGCTTTAAGATAGTTTGAATTCTTCTAAAATACTTTAAAATTTATGTTATCGTACAATTAAGCAGATAGTTAAAAGTTTGTTCGTCTCGAAATTGCTCTTTGAAAAATGGAAGAACCTTTAAAATCATATGGAGAAACTTTTAGATAGTTTGAACTCTTCTAAAATACCTTGAAATTTATATTATCATACAAATAAGCATACATTTAAAAGTTTTTTCACTTTGAAATTGTTTTGAACAATGGATAAAGCTAAAAGAATATATGTAGAAGCTTTTAGATGGTTTGAACTTTTCTACAATACTTTGAAGATTATGTTGTCATACAAATAAGCATATATTTAAAAAAATTTTCATTTTGAAATTGTTTTGAAAAATGGAAAAAGCTCAAAGAATATATGGTGAAGCTTTAAGATAGTTTGAATTCTTCTAAAATACTTTAAAATTTATGTTATCGTACAATTAAGCAGATAGTTAAAAGTTTGTTCGTCTCGAAATTGCTCTTTGAAAAATGGAAGAACCTTTAAAATCATATGGAGAAACTTTTAGATAGTTTGAACTCTTCTAAAATATCTTGAAATTTATATTATCATACAAATAAGCATACATTTAAAAGTTTTTTCACTTTGAAATTGTTTTGAACAATGGATAAAGCTAAAAGAATATATGTAGAAGCTTTTAGATGGTTTGAACTTTTCTACAATACTTTGAAGTTTATGTTGTCATACAAATAAGCATATATTTCAAAGTTTTTCACTTTGAAATTGTTTTGAAAAATGGGAAAAGCTCAAAGAATATATGGAGAAGCTTTAAGGTAGTTTGAACTCTTCTAAAATACTTTAAAATTTATGTTATCGTACAACCAAGCAGATAGTTAAAAAGTTTTTTCGTCTCAAAATTGCTCTTTGAAAAATGGAAGAACCTTTAAAATCATATGGAGAAACTTTTAGATAGTTTGAACTCTTCTAAAATACCTTGAAATTTATATTATCATACAAATAAGCATACATTTAAAAGTTTTTCACTTTGAAATTGTTTTGAACAATGGATAAAGCTAAAAGAATATATGTAGAAGCTTTTAGATGGTTTGAACTTTTGTACAATACTTTGAAGTTTATGTATGTTGTCATACAAATAAGCATATATTTAAAAAAATTTTCATTTTGAAATTGTTTTGAAAAATGGAAAAAGCTCAAAGAATATATGGTGAAGCTTTAAGATAGTTTGAATTCTTCTAAAATACTTTAAAATTTATGTTATCGTACAAATAAGCAGATAGTTAAAAGTTTTTTCGTCTCGAAATTGCTCTTTGAAAAATGGAAGAACCTTTAAAATCATATGGAGAAACTTTTAGATAGTTTGAACTCTTCTAAAATATCTTGAAATTTATATTATCATACAAATAAGCATACATTTAAAAGTTTTTTCACTTTGAAATTGTTTTGAACAATGGATAAAGCTAAAAGAATATATGTAGAAGCTTTTAGATGGTTTGAACTTTTCTACAATACTTTGAAGTTTATGTTGTCATACAAATAAGCATATATTTCAAAGTTTTTCACTTTGAAATTGTTTTGAAAAATGGGAAAAGCTCAAAGAATATATGGAGAAGCTTTAAGGTAGTTTGAACTCTTCTAAAATACTTTAAAATTTATGTTATCGTACAAATAAGCAGATAGTTAAAAGTTTTTTCATCTTGAAATTCTTTTGGACAATGGAAAAAGCCCAAAGAATATATAGAGAAGCTTTTAGATGGTTTAATCTTTTCTACAATACTTTGAAGTTTATGTTGTCATATAAATAAGCATATATTTAAAAGTTTTTTTATCTTGAAATTGTTTTGAAAAATGGAAAAAGCTCAAAGCATGTATAGAAAAGCTTTTATATTGTTTGAACTATTGTAAAGTTCTGTGAAGTTTATCATACAAATCAGTAAAAAATTCAAACATTTTTCGTCAAGTAATTGTTTTGAAAGATGGAAAAAGTTCAATAAACATATGGAGAAGCTTTTAGATAATGTTTTAAAATACTTCAAAGTATATGTTATCATACAAATTATCAGATGGTTGAAAGTTTTTCCATTTTCCATAGATAAAATCTGCAAAATCGTTCATGTTTATTAAAAACTTTTCTGTTATAAGGATTATTAAGAGGGATGATAGATATTTCTGATACTTGTACGTCGCAGAATCTCCATCATAATAGATACATCACGGACAAAAGTGGATCCAGTCAGCTGCGACCGGTATCTAATTTTATTGGGGGCAATTTATTTTGCGCATCGGCATCGAGAGCAATAATAATTTATGCGTCTATAAAGTACAATAAATTACCGCTAAGGGACTAATATACAACGCGGCAACGAATTTATCGGTCTTTATTGGCCATCTTATTTGTACGGATCTACTGAAACGTTACATTTGCATAGCCCATTGATTGGTTTATGAATACGTGCACGAATCAGGCCCATTAAACGTCCAATTGGAAAATTAATGTTGATTTTAAAAAACGCCCCGCCATCCGCGTAATTCCGCGATTTGATTAAAATTTTATCGGAACGGCGGCGGTTAATGTGCCGCCCACTAAAACACGTTAATTTCGCAGATTAGAGCCCGGGCCGCGATTGCTATTCAAAACCGCATTTGAAGTTTGATATATCGTTATTAGAATATTTGTCGGAAACACTATCAAACCATTATCGAAGCACCGGAACAAATTTATGCAGCTTTTTCGACCGTACGAATTATTTATGGACGTCGATGCAAATTTGCATGTTTTAAACAAAGCTGTTAATTTAATAATTGTTTTGCAATGGGTATCGGGTTGGAAACTGGCGAAATAATTTTAATTCAATATTGTCTATTAAATTAATTGCGTTCTCTACCTGGTGTTTTTATTTGACTTACCTGAAACAGAAATAAATATTAATTAAACACAATAAAACACTTAAAATTTACAAATATTATAAAAATTATGGGAGAAAATATAAATTTTGTATAGCTAACGAAAACAAAATTGAAAAATATTTATTATGAACAAATTTGAACGTTAAATAATTCAAATTTAAAAATATTTCATTAAATAAAATAATTTAATATTATTAATTTTAATAAATATACTTAATATATTAAAAGCACTTAAAGTTTTTTCATTAGCTTTAATAATATAAATATTTCCTGTACCATTTTCAATAAAACTAAAGAATAATTAAAAATAATTAGATTTAAAAATATGTTATTAATATTCGTTCTAATAAATATTGTATATAAAATTTAAAATTCTTAATGTCAATTTTTAAGTTTTATTTATTTACAGATTTTACAATTTCTATAATATTATAAATTTTATTTAAAATTTTTAATAATATATAAATGTGGTATTATATTTTTTTAATATTATATGCTTTAAACAATATTTAATTTAATTTAATAAGAATTCTTCATAAAAATTTACTAAATTATTATTATTATTATACATTATTTATTATTATACTTTATTTACTAAATGAAATCATTAAACATATCATATATTTTGTTTAAGTTCTCAAGTAAATTATTATAATTTTTATAATTAAATATAAAATTTATGACTAAACTAATTCTTACATTTATAAATTTTATTTAAAATTTTTAATAATATATTAATTTAGTATTATAATTTTTAAATCATAAATGTTTCAAACATTATTTAAATTAATTTAATAAAGATTCTTGATAAAAATATAAAATTTAAATAATAACTTTGGAATATTACATATTTTGAAGTTATCAAGTAAAATTAAATATTTTTTAAATTAAATATAAAAATTATGGGTATCAAATAATGAATGGAAAAGAAACAAAAAAAAAAGGTTTTTATGGGCAAGTTTCAACAATGAATAATTAAAAATTATTACAATTTGAAAATATGTTATTAAATCAAATATTTTCATATTATTCCATCTAATAAATATTGTATATTATAATTTAAAATTCTTAATAACAATTTATTAAGTTTCATTTATTTAAATATTTCACAATTTCTGTAAAATTTTTAATAAAACTAATTCTTACATTTATAAATTTCATTTAAAATTTTTAATAATATATTAATTTAGTATTATAATTTTTTAAATCATAAATCTTCAAACATTATTTAAATTAATTTAATAATGATTCTTGATAAAAATATAAAATTTAAATAATAACTGTGGAATATTTACTGAATGAATTTATTAAAAATGTTACATATTTTGAAGTTATCAACTAAATTATTATTATTTTTTGAAATATGTATAAAAATTATGGGTATCAAATAATTAATGGAAAAGAAACTGAAAAAGGTTTTTGTGGACAAGTTTCAACAATGAATAATTAAAAATAATTCAATTTAAAAATATGTTATTAAATCAAATATTTTCATATTGTTCCATCTAATAAATATTGTATATTATAATTTAAAAATCTTAATGACAATTTATTAAGTTTCATTTATTTAAATATTTTACAATTTCTGTAAAATTTTTAATAAAACTAATTCTTACATTTATAAATTTCATTTAAAATTTTTGATAACATAATTTAGTATTATAATTTTTTAAATCATAAATATTCAAACATTATTTAAATTAATTTAATAATGATTCTTGATAAAAATATAAAATTTAAATAATAACTTTGGAATATTTACTGAATGAAATTATTAAAAATGTTACATATTTTGAAGTTATCAACTAAATTATTATTATTTTTTGAAATATATATAAAAATTATGGGTATCAAATAATTAATGGAAAAGAAACTGAAAAAGGTTTTTATGGACAAGTTTCAACAATGAATAATTAAAAATAATTCAATTTAAAAATATGTTATTAAATCAAATATTTTCATATTATTCCATCTAATAAATATTGTATATTATAATTTAAAATTCTTAATGACAATTTATTAAGTTCCATTTATTTAAATATTTCACAATTTCTGTAAAATTTTTAATAAAACTAATTCTTACATTTATAAATTTCATTTAAAATTTTCAATAACATAATTTTGTATTATAATTTTTTAAATCATAAATCTTCAAACATTATTTAAATTAATTTAATAATGATTCTTGATAAAAATATAAAATTTAAATAATAACTTTGGAATATTTACTGAATGAAATTTTTAAAAATATTACATATTTTGAATTTATCAACTAAATTATTATTATTATTTGAAATATATATAAAAATTATGGGTATCATATATTTAATAGAAAAACTGAAAAAAGTTTTTACGGACAAGTTTCAAGAATGGATAATTAAAAATAATAACAATTTTAAAATATAAATACATATTTCACAATTTAATAATAGTTTTTCATAAAAATAGACTAAAGTAATAACTTTGAACTATTTACTGAATAAAATTATTAATTATTTTAATAACACTCGTAAAATTATGAGATTATTTAAACGAATACAATTAACAAAAGTGTTATTTTGAAGTTACTAACTAAATCATTGCAACTTTTATAAAAAGAATGTGCGTAATATAATAATTTTTTAATTTAAAGACCGGAGAGTTGTCTTAACAGCAAAACCGTAGTCTGAGCACCGACCGAAGCAGTTCCGTAACAAATTACAAAGATAAATTGCAAAGTTAGTGTTCGCATTACCATTTTTGCGCCCTTCATCGCTTAAACTCTCACGTACCTAAATCAAAGTTAAACCCTGAAAGGGAGATTAAGCCTTTCGTCTATCCCGAAATGTAAAACGCGCCGGGATTTACACGGACCATTTACGTTACGTCCATAATAAGCAAATAGTGGGGAGGTGTTCCACGCAAATTGCACCTCTTCCCGGTTGATTAAGTCGTTTTTTTTTCTACATCCACTTCCTTTCGGCGCCGAGGAAAAATAATCCGGCGTCCTGGATTTGGGCTTTTATTTATTAACGGTAATTGACTTATTTATTTTGCGTTGCTGAGTTGTAATTATTTCTCAGGGTTTTTTTGGTTCACTTAATTAAAATTTGCATTGGGGCTTTTAAATTGGTGGTTGTATTATCGATTTAATTGAAATAAAATATTCATTGTGAGCTTGAAAGCGAAATGATAAATGAACATTTTAATCTCCATTAAATAAAACGTGAAAAATTGAAAACTATTATCCCGGCCATATATTGTCCAGGTGGGTATTACTAATTGTTGTTTATTTTAGTCCATATGATAAATGCGATTTTATCGTAAAACATTTATTTAATTTATTTGGATGATTTTATCAACATATACATACGTTTATTGTTTTTAATTTATATGTACAATATTATTAAAAGTGATTAATGGAACAAATATAAATAATTTACTTATGAATTTTAATAATAATAAAGTAAATTGGTATTTTAAATACTGTTCATATGACGTATAAATATTTTAACGTAAACACGTACTTATTAAAATGGCAAAAGTTATCCAAAATATTTCATCTGTAACTCGCAATTTAAATAATTAAAAAGTCCGTTAACGTTTATATTATTGAATTTCAAAGTTGTAAATAGAATTGATTTATTAAGGTTACAGATTAATAAGTTATTAATTACTGCCAATTAAATATTTAATTCTTCATGTTTACTTGGAAAATAGTTACAAAATTTGATTACGAATTGATGATTATAAAGTATTTTTAATGAATTAATCCAAAGCAAAGAAATATTTGGACATTAATTCCAATTAATCCCAATAATATTATATTTCAATTTACTGAAATCTGTGAATTTGTTTTTTTAATTAAATAAGTAATCTCTAAAATATTTTACTGAAAATTGAATTTTACTCATTTGTAACTGTACTTTAATTTCCATTTACTTCATTACCAACTACTTTATTAATCACAAGTAAAAAATTTAAGTATTATAATACTTATTATTAAAACTTTTCTTGAAAAATGTTTGTCAAATTTTATTATACATATATTTAAAATTTAATGATTATATAATATTTTAATGAAAATTTGTCAATTAATTGAAATTTATTCATTTGTAAATTAATTCTGAAATAGAGGACGAAAAAAATTGATAGAAATTCAAATTAACTGTACTTTTTCTTAATCATAAGTAATAATTTTAATTACTATAATGCTTTTTATTAATACTTTTCTTGAAAAATTATTGTCAAATTTTATTATAAATATATTTAAAATTTAATGATTATATAATATTTTAATGAAAATTTGACAATTAATTGAATTTTATTAATTTGTAAATTAATTCTGAGTTAAAGGACGAAAAAAATTGATAGAAATTTAAATTAACTGTACTTTGATTTAAAGAAAATGGCCTGTTTTTATATTTTAGTAACATTAGCTTTATACCAACTATTTTCTTAATCATAAGTAATAATTTTAATTACTATAATGCTTTTTATTAATACTTTTCTTAAAAAATTGTTGTCAAATTTTATTATAAATATATTTAAAATTTAATGATTATATAATATTTTAATGAAAATTTGTTAATTAATAGAATTTTATTCATTTGTAAATTAATTCTGAGATAGAGGACGAAAAAAATTGATAGAAATTTAAATTAACTGTACTTTAATTTAAAGAAAATGGTCAGTTTTTATATTTTAGTAACATTAGCTTTATACCAACTATTTTCTGAGTCATAAGTAAAAATTTTAATTATTATAAAGCTTATTTATTATTAAATCTCTTCTTGAAAAATTGTCTGACATTTTAGACGAAGAAATGGCTATAAATTAATATAAATTGTACTTTGTTTTAAAGAAAATTGTCAGTTTATATATTTTAACAACATGAGCTTTATACCAACTATTTTCTTAATCATAAGTAATAATTTTAATTACTATAATGCTTTTTATTAATACTTTTCTTAAAAAAATTATTGTCAAATTTTATTCTAAATATATTTAAAATTTAATGATTACATAATATTTTAATAAAAATTTGTCAATTAATTGAATTTTATTCATTTGTAAATTAATTCTGAGATAGAGGACGAAAAAAATTGATAGAAATGTAAATTAACTGTACTTTAATTTAAAGAAAATGGTCAGTTTTTATATTTTAATAACATGAGCTTTATACCAACTATTTTCTTAATCACAAGTAATAATTTTAATTACTATAATGCTTTTTATTAATACTTTTCTTGAAAAATTATTGTCAAATTTTATTATAAATATATTTAAAATTTAATGATTTCATAATATTTGAATGAAAATTTGTCAATTAATTGAATTTTATTCATTTGTAAATTAATTCTTAAAAAAATGTTGTCAAATTTTATTAAAAATATATTTAAAATTTAATGATTATATAATATTTGAATGAAAATTTGTCAGTTAATTGAATTTTATTCATTTGTAAATTAATTCTGAGACGAAAAGAGAGGACGAAAAAAATTGATAGAAATTTAAATTAACTGTTCTTTAATTTAAAGAAAATGGCCAACTTTTATATTTTTAGTTACATTAGCTTTATACCAACTATTTTCTGAGTCATAAGTAAAAATTTTAATTGTTATAAAGCTTATTATTAAATCTCTTCTTGAAAAATTGTTTGACATTTTAGACGAAGAAATTGCTATAAATTAATATAAATTGTACTTTATTTTAAAGAAAATGGTCAGTTTTTAGTTTATTTAGTTATTTTAGCTTTATTACATCAAATTGTTACCACTTTAATTATTATTATATAAACTTTACTTGGAAAATTCTTATTAAATTTTACTATAAATATATTTTAAATTTAATAATTTATAAAATAATTTAATAAAAATTTGTTAATTAATTGAATTTTACTCATTTGTAAATTAATTCTGATATTTTAGACGAAGAAATTGCTAGAAATTAATATTAATTGTACTTTAATTTAATGAAAATGATGAATTTTTATTTTTAGTTACGTTAACTTCATTAACAAGTACTTTATTTGAAGAATTGTTCATAAAATTAATTATTAATATGTTTTTAATTTAATGATTGTAAATTATTTTAGTGAAAATTTGTTAATTAACTGAATTTTACTCATTTTAATTCTGAGACGAAAATAATTAATATTATGTAAAGAAAATGGTCAGTTTTTAATTTTTTTTTAGTTATATTAGCTTTATTACCAACCACTTTCTTAATCACGTAAAATTCATAATTACGATAATGATTATTACACAAACTTTATTTGGAAAATTGTTATTAAATTTATGTATGTATAAAATTTTATTAACCGTACTTTAATTTAATGAAATATGTAAATTTTTACTTAACTTTACAGCCAACTACTTTTGCAATCACATACAAAATTTTATATCAACTTGGGAAGCTTTGGAAGATATGATATTCCAGAAACAAAATACGACTGATAACCATATCCAATACCTTCCATGTAATAATTTAGCAAAGCGAACAACATTGTCATGCAATTTTGATAAACACCCGTTCGATTGACGGTTCCGAATGCACAGCAATATCGCATCACCCGATTTTACGTTCGTTTTGACGTGGCCGACTTTGTTTCGTGTACGTGCAGGCCGTGATTCCATCGCCGATTGATTTACAACCCCCGCGGTCCGACCGTTTTTGCTTCCTCCACGGCTTTCAATAAATTCCCGCAGCGTCTGCGACAATTCCGTTTTGACAACGGGGGAATTAAACTTTTCGTATACAGTGTCGGCGACGGGAACGTACGGTGTTTTCTTAAACAATCGGTCCGACCGTGGATTGATTCTAAATCAACAATGAGCGAAAAGAAGTGAAGAACGGAGGGCGGAGCCGATTGGGATTCGTTCTTGACTCATTCGCTCGTGTCAATATTGAAATAAGCAACAATTTCGGATTAACTCGGTGCTCTAACGTTGTTTGAGCGAGTCGAAAATTGACGGTGCCCATTATGCGAATTGGCAGCGACGCAAAAAGAATTCCGACGATAATGGAGTTCTTATTACGGGCGCCCGTTTTTAAACAGTTTACTTTAATAAAATTAACGTCCGACGAAAAATTTTCACGGCGCGTCGCAAATTTAATTTTGCCATTAGCATAAATGCACGAATGGTCCCGGTTATTAATTTTTCATGCGACGCCGGAAAATTATCTTTCGATTAGTGATTCGCGGAAATCTGAAGGAGTGTCAGAACAAATTTTAAGTGGAAAGTTGGAAAGAAACTTTTTTAAAAAGGAGATTTTTTTTGGAAATGTTGAATTTTTTATGTGATTCGCTTTTATAGTTTTTCCGTGTTCATTCTTGTAGAAAGTTTAAATAAAAAATTTCTTAATTTTTAATTACTCTAAAATAAGGCTTATCAATGAAATAATTGTTCATGAATTTAATGGAAAATGTTAATTTTTATAGTCAAATTAGTTATCGAATAACTGATGTGTAATTATTGTAATTATTGTGTATATTGTGTACTTTAGTGAAAATTTGTTAATTGATTCAATTTTACTAATTTGTAAATTAACTATGAGGTTAAAATTTAAATAGACAGTTATTCACTTCAATACAATACAATTATACTTCAATTCAATGAAAAAAATAAGTTTTTATTTTTAGTGAAAATGTCAGTTTTTTTACTCATTGGTTAATTAACTATGAGGTTGTAATCTTAATAAATATTTAAAAATTAATATTTTAATTCATTTTTATAAAAAAAATCAATTTTGATTTTATTAATACAATTATAGATTATTTTTCGTAAGCACATGTAACAATTTTAATTAACATTAATTTTTTTGGAAAATTGTTAATAAATGTAATGCATTAATTTTTATTTATTTTTAGTTTAATGATTATACTTTAATTCTATAAAAACACTCAATATTTATTTTATCAGTCTAATTAGTATTTACATATTATTTTGATAACTATAATTATACCAATTTTTATTGAAAATTTATTAGTAAAATTAATGTATTAATTTTTACATATTTTTAATTTATTAATTATAAAATTTTTCAGTGAAAATTTGTTAATTGATTGAATTTTACTCATTGGTAAATTATCCATGAAGTTGTAATCAAAATATTTTAATTCAATGACTGAACTCAATTTTTATTTTATAAGTCCAATTATACTAATTTTTCTTGGAAAATTGTTAATAAAATTAATGTATTAATTTTGATATACTTTTAATTTAATGATTATAAAATATTTCAGTGAAAATTTGTTAATCGATTGAATTTTACTCATTGGTAAATTAACCGTGAGGTTATAATCTAAAAAATAGTTGAAAATTAATATGAATTATGCTTCAATTCAATGAAAAAACTCAACTTTTATTTTATTTGTTCAATTGATAATTACAGATTATTTTCGTGTAACAATTTTAATTAAGATTATACCCAATTTTATTGAAAAATTATTAATAAAATTAATGCATTCATTTTTATATATTTTTAATTTAATTATTATAAAATATAGTAACGTATGTATAGTGAAAATTTGTTAAATGATTGTAATTTACTCATTTGTAAATTATCTATGAAGTTGTAATCAAAATAAATATTAAAAAATTAATATTAATTGTATTTTAATTCGATGACTGAACACAATTTTTATTTTATTAGTCCAATTATACTAATTTTTCTTGGAAAATTGTTAATAAAATTAATGTATTAATTTTGATATACTTTTCATTTAATGATTATAAAATATTTCAGTGAAAATTTGTTAATCGATTGAATTTTACTCATTGGTAAATTAACTATGAGGTTATAATCTAAAAAATAGTTGAAAATTAATATGAATTATGCTTCAATTCAATGAAAAAACTCAATTTTTATTTTATTTGTCCAATTAATAATTACAGATTATTTTTAGTTAACATTATACCCAATATTATTGAAAAATAATTAATAAAATTAATGCATTAATTTTTATATATTTGGTAATTGATTGTAATTTACTCATATGTAAATTAATTATGAGGTTATAACCTAAAACATAGTTCAAAATTAATATTAATTATATTTCAATTCTATCAAAAAACTCAATTTAGATTTTATTTGTCCAATTAATAATTACAGATTATTTTCGTAAGCACAATTTTAATTAAAATTATACCCAATTTTTTTGGAAAATTGTTTAATTAAATTTAATGTATTAATTTTTATTTATTTTTAGTTTAATGATTATAAAATTTTTCAGTGAAAATTTGTTAATTGATTGAATTTTACTCATTTGTAAATTAACTATAATCTTAAAAAATAGTTGGAAATTAATATTAATTATGCTTCAATTCAATGAAAAAAACTCAATTTTTATTTTATTTGTTCTATTAAAAATTATAGATTATTTTTGTAAACACATGTAACAATTTTAATTAAGATTATACCCAATTTTATTGGAAAATTATTAATAAATTTAAGCTATTAATTTTAAATTATTTTTAGTTTAATAATTATAAAATTTTTCAGTAAAAATTTGTTGATTAATTGAAATTTACTCATTTGTAAATTAACTATGAGGTTATAATTTAAATAAATAATAGAAAAATAATATTAAAAATGCTTCAATTAAAAAAAAATTCAATTTTTATTTTAGTTGTCCAATTAGTAATTACAGAATATTTTAATAAACATATGTAACAATTTTAATTATAATTACACAAATTTTTCTTGCAAAATTGTTAATAAATTTAATGTATTAATTTTTATTTATTTCTAATTTAATGATTACAGAATTTTTCAGTGAAAACTTTTAATTTATTAAATTTTACTCGTTGGTAAATTAATTATGAAGTTATAATGTAAATTAATAAATGAAAATTAATATTAATTCTGCTTCAATTCGAAGAAGAAACTTAATTTTTATTTAATTTGTCCAATTAGTAATTACAGAATATTTTCATAAACACATGTATTAATTTTAATTATGATTATAACAATTTTTATTGAAAAATTGTTAATAAATTTAATGTATTAATCTTTATTTATTTTTAATTTAATGATTACAAAATTTTTCTGTGTAAATTTGCTAATAGATTTAATTTTACTCATTAATAAATTAACTATGATGTTATAATCTAAAATAAAAGTTGAGAATTAATATTAATTATTCTTCATTTCAAAGAAAAAACTCAATTTTTAAAGATATATATTTCATACTTTTTTATTAATAATAAAATTAATCATGGATAATAATAATTTTTCCTTGTGGAATGAATCTTCTTGAAGAAAAAATAATTGATTATAATATATAATTGAATTATATTAGTGTAAAAAACAATTTTAGATTAATAAAACATTTTTAAGACGTACAAAAAGTTTTAAAAAAATTAAGGAAATTAAATCACTTCATTATCAATTAATAAATTATGCAAGCAACGAATTTTATCTCGCAGCCCTAACGACAACAATAAATCGCCTTAGACTTTAAAACAGTTATCGCAGCGAACGAACTGATTGCGAATTTTCGAACCGAAATTAATGTAAGAAAAAAAAAAAAAAAAAAAAAAAAAAGATGAAGTCCCGCTCGTAAATTATGGAGGGTTGTCTTTTTGCGCCCCACTCCAGAAATAAGAATAATCCGTCTTGGGTAGTTCGCGAAGACCGACGGATTGGGTTTTAATTGAAAAAGTTGCAAGGTAAACAAGATCGGCGTCTGAATTCGGGGGGCTTAATAACAAATTGAATTTAAATCGGTTTTCGATTGCGAATTTGTCCGGGGGTTGCGTTCGTCTCACGTCATAATCTTCGGTGTCTTCCGGTGGTTTCTTCCTACTTGTTAATCGGCCAGCTTTGGACTTAACAAGAGGCCATTGATTATAATAACAATCTGAGGAGGTCGTTTTGATGGTACATTTTAAATTAATTGTTTTTGTTTAATTTAAATAAATAAGGCACCAATTCTAAGTTTCACATGAAGCTGATAAACTGATGAATTATTCAAATCGATATTTACATTCAGTTCAGACAATCATTGGTGAATTTAAGTTTATTTCAGTTTATAATTTAGCTGTAAAGGAATAACTGATGGGACAATCAAAGCCTGCAATAAATATGTCGAAACATCTAAAACAGACGTGTCTCAATTATTTAGTTTGAAACAGGGAAACAAGTTAATAAAACAAGAATGTGCTTGTCAAATAGTGTAGTAGTGCATTTATATATGAAAACATGTCATCGAAATTTCTGTTCCCTTTAGAATCAGTTTTACAAGTTAAGATTAAATAACAAATAACTAAAGTTGTAATGTTCGTTAGGTCGATCAAATTTTGCCTCATTTGGCCGAAGTAAAAGGCAATTCAGCACTGACGTGAAGCCTTAAGTCCTTAAAAGAAGTTCTCCGTCTTGTCCCCGATGTCGATCAGTATCAGTACGACGTGTTCAGGAAATCCAGCACGGAATAATTGCGGACAGGCTCTTTTACTTGGTACGTTAACAATGTACTTTCAATTGAAGTCTGTCTAACACACGGTGATATGTTGTCGCCGCGATGTTTATAAAACCTCCCGGCGACGTTAAATGCATTACGTCTTGCCAGTGCGTATATTTAACTTGCCACGGAGCCCAGTTGTAAATCTCGACGGTAAGTGAGTCAATAACCAACAAAGAAACTGAACCAGAAGGGAAACAAGATTTAAGTAGCCTCAATTCAGGCTGCTACCGGTTAAATATAAATCAAACGGTTCTTGGTGCACACCATAAATTATTATTTTATACAATAACAACTTCATTTTCTTCCAACATGACCGTTTTTTTGCTTTATTAACACTAATAACTTATTAAAACGGGGTGAACGTCCAAATTGTGCCCGATATAATCGTTCATTAATCTCACTTAAACATACATTTGTACTGGCTGCAGTTTTCAGCAGCGTGCAAGTATGTAAATAGAACAAAATCTTGGGAAATATGCGTCCTGTTCGTGTCGTAAATGGTTCTCCACCCTCGACTAATTATGTTCTGTCTCATTGTAAACTCAGACTTTGACGTTTTATTTTTGGGCCGTTGGATTTCACGACTGAAGGCGTGGGTTCAATTACTCAGATTTCAGCTGTGAATTTTATGTTTCGAAAATTATTGGCTGTGCCTCAATTACTTTTTTGATTAACTTAAAATAAAAATATATATTTAAACATCAATATTCACTACTAATAATTTTGTAAATAAATTTTTTTTATTTAAATAAATAGTACATTCCATATCCATAGTTGTTGTGGATTTATTGGCATCTTCAGAGGTCTGATTTGGTTCGTGTCACTTTGGCATCTGATTGTCAACTAAATGATAACTTAGACAATTGATGTTCTAGAAATTTCGTTCTGTTCGTTGGCTGTTCTTATTTGCTTACTGATTTTGGTGCTTTTGGGCACTGGTGTCCATATTTTATCAAGCTTCAATGCTTCTTCTTTTCTGTTGAAGTTGTTTCCGTGTTTATGGATTTCAATTGCTTCCCTAATCATTCTGTTGTGATATTCAGTTGTCGAGGCAAGCAATTGTGAATCTTGGAATTTTATCTTATGATTTCCATCTAACAGTGCATGTTTATCTACAGCAGACTTGTCTGAGTGTCCTATTTTGCAGTTTCGTTTGTGTTCCTTAATTCTTGTCCCTATTGACCGTTTTGTGGTACCGATGTATACTTTCCTACAAGAGCATGGTATGAGGTATATTCCAGAAGTTGGTTTGTTGGTCTTTCCTATCTTTGGCAGATCTGAGACTGTTGAATCTTCCTTGTTGATATAAAAACAGTATGGATGTTACGTTTTAATAAGATTTTTCCAATTCTATCGGTAACTTTACATATATATGGAAGTAAAGCTTTACCAATCGTGGGCTCACTCGGTAGATCTTCATTATTAGTTTGAGGACACGTTGTACGTCTTATTTCTGATCGTTTGTATCCGTTAGTCTGTAGTGTTTTTTCCAAGTGTCCTTATTCTTCAGCGAGGTGGTGTGTGGCACATATCCTTTTGGCTCCTTCGGTTAGAGCTTTGATGACCCATTGTTTATGACTAGGATGATGGTTAGATAGTTTATGTAGATACCAATTGGTGTGTGTAGGTTTTCGGTATACTGTATGGTCTAAAGGTTCACCCACTTTACTAAGACATCCAAAAAAGGTATTTGATTCTCCTTCTCCAATTCCATTGTGAATTTGATATTGTTATGTTGAGAGTTTAGGTGTTTTAGAAACTGATCTAGTTTTTCTTGTCCATGTTCCTATATCACAGAAGTATCATCCACGTAATGATGCCAAACAGAAGGTTTGTGTTTAGAAGTCTCAGTTGCTTTTTGTTCAATCTTTTCCATGAAGAAATGGGTGATCACTGAACTAAGAGGACTGCCCATTGCTAATCCTTCACTTTGTTCATAGAATTTGTTGTTCCAAATGAAATAGCTTTCTGTAAGGCACATACGGAAAAGATCCACTATATCTGGAGGGAATATTTCTGATATCATGTTTAAGGATTCATCGACAGAAACTTTAGTGAAAAGTGACACAAGTCGAAACTGACCAGTCTATCTTCTACATCAATATCTTTCAATATCTCAACAAAATGAGTGGAATCTTTGATAAAAGTTGGGGTGTTGGATCTGGATCAGAAATCCTGCTACAACTCCTGCTCAAGAGACTTTTAACTTTGTGACAACGATTTGTCATAACCGCCCGAACAACTTAGGGAATGTGGAACGTCTTATACTCGAAATTTGGGAGAATTTGAATGAAATTCCAATCTAGATTTTGAGTATGAACAGAAGATGTGAGGTTTTTATTCGTAGTAGAAGTGAAAACACCCCATATTAAGTTCAAGTTTTTATTTTTTATAAACAACAAATTTTGTTAATTTTCAATTTTTTTAGAAAAACAATATGTTTTAACATTTTTTGTAACAATTGTAAATAAAAATCTATTTTTAAAAGTGTTTATTTTTTCTATTTTCAGAAAATATTACTAATTAATTATTATTGGTGTGGTGCGTTAATTACTTGGAACAGTGAATTACATATGAAGTTATTATTTTTTATTTAAAAATTAATTTAATTTAATAATTATAAATTTAGCAATTTTAATTTCTAGAAATTTTAATTTGAATTTTGATTAGCCGAATAACTTAGGGGATGTGGAACGTATTCTACTCGAAATTTGGGAGAATTTGAACCAGAATGAAATTCCAATCCAGATTTTGAGTATGAATAGAAGATGTGAGGTTGTTATTCGTAGTAGAAGTGAAAATACCCCATATTAAGTTCAAATTTTTATTTTTTATAAACAACAAATTTTGTTAATTTTCAATTTTTTTAGAAAAACAATATTTTTTAACATTTTTTGTAAGAATTGTAAATAAAAATCTGTTTTTAAGAGTGTTTATTTTTTCCATTTTCAGCAAATATTACTAATTAATTATTATTGGTGTGGTGCGTTAATTACTTGGAACAGTGAATTACATATGAAGTTATTATTTTTTATTTAAAAATTAATTTAATTTAATAATTATAATTTTAGCAATTTTAATTTCTAGAAATTTTAATTTGAATTTTGATTAGCCGAATAACTTAGGGGATGTGGAACGTATTCTACTCGAAATTTGGGAGAATTTGAACCAAAATGAAATTCCAATCCAGATTTTGAGTATGAATAGAAGATGTGAGGTTGTTATTCGTAGTAGAAGTGAAAATACCCCATATTAAGTTCAAATTTTTATTTTTTATAAACAACAAATTTTGTTAATTTTCAATTTTTTTAGAAAAACAATATTTTTTAACATTTTTTGTAACAATTGTAAATAAAAATCTATTTTTAAGAGTGTTTATTTTTTCCATTTTCGGCAAATATTACTAATTAATTATTATTGGTGTGGTGTGTTAATTACTTGGAACAATGAATTACATATGAAGTTATTATTTTTTATTTAAAAATTAATTTAATTTAATAATTATAATTTTAGCAATTTTAATTTCTAGAAATTTTAATTTGAATTTAGATTAGCCGAATAACTTAGGGGATGTGGAACGTATTCTACTCGAAATTTGGGAGAATTTGAACCAGAATGAAATTCCAATCCAGATTTTGAGTATGAATAGAAGATGTGAGGTTGTTATTCGTAGTAGAAGTGAAAATACCCCATATTAAGTTCAAATTTTTATTTTTTATAAACAACAAATTTTGTTAATTTTCAATTTTTTTAGAAAAACAATATTTTTTAACATTTTTTGTAACAATTGTAAATAAAAATCTATTTTTAAGAGTGTTTATTTTTTCCATTTTCGGCAAATATTACTAATTAATTATTATTGGTGTGGTGTGTTAATTACTTGGAACAGTGAATTACATATGAAGTTATTATTTTTTATTTAAAAATTAATTTAATTTAATAATTATAATTTTAGCAATTTTAATTTCTAGAAATTTTAATTTGAATTTTGATTAGCCGAATAACTTAGGGGATGTGGAACGTCTTCTACTCGAAATTTGGGAGAATTTGAACCAGAATGAAATTCCGATCCAGATTTTGAGTATGAATAGAAGATGTGAGGTTGTTATTCGTAGTAGAAGTGAAAATACCCCACATTAAGTTCAAATTTTTATTTTTTATAAACAACAAATTTTGTTAATTTTCAATTTTTTTAGAAAAACAATATTTTTTAACATTTTTTGTAACAATTGTAAATAAAAATCTATTTTTAAGAGTGTTTATTTTTTCCATTTTCGGCAAATATTACTAATTAATTATTATTGGTGTGGTGCGTTAATTACTTGGAACAGTGAATTACATATGAAGTTATTATTTTTTATTTAAAAATTAATTTAATTTAATAATTATAATTTTAGCAATTTTAATTTCTAGAAATTTTAATTTGAATTTTGATTAGCCGAATAACTTAGGGGATGTGGAACGTATTCTACTCGAAATTTGGGAGAATTTGAACCAAAATGAAATTCCAATCCAGATTTTGAGTATGAATAGAAGATGTGAGGTTGTTATTCGTAGTAGAAGTGAAAATACCCCATATTAAGTTCAAATTTTTATTTTTTATAAACAACAAATTTTGTTAATTTTCAATTTTTTTAGAAAAACAATATTTTTTAACATTTTTTGTAACAATTGTAAATAAAAATCTATTTTTAAGAGTGTTTATTTTTTCCATTTTCGGCAAATATTACTAATTAATTATTATTGGTGTGGTGTGTTAATTACTTGGAACAATGAATTACATATGAAGTTATTATTTTTTATTTAAAAATTAATTTAATTTAATAATTATAATTTTAGCAATTTTAATTTCTAGAAATTTTAATTTGAATTTAGATTAGCCGAATAACTTAGGGGATGTGGAACGTATTCTACTCGAAATTTGGGAGAATTTGAACCAGAATGAAATTCCAATCCAGATTTTGAGTATGAATAGAAGATGTGAGGTTGTTATTCGTAGTAGAAGTGAAAATACCCCATATTAAGTTCAAATTTTTATTTTTTATAAACAACAAATTTTGTTAATTTTCAATTTTTTTAGAAAAACAATATTTTTTAACATTTTTTGTAACAATTGTAAATAAAAATCTATTTTTAAGAGTGTTTATTTTTTCCATTTTCGGCAAATATTACTAATTAATTATTATTGGTGTGGTGTGTTAATTACTTGGAACAGTGAATTACATATGAAGTTATTATTTTTTATTTAAAAATTAATTTAATTTAATAATTATAATTTTAGCAATTTTAATTTCTAGAAATTTTAATTTGAATTTTGATTAGCCGAATAACTTAGGGGATGTGGAACGTCTTCTACTCGAAATTTGGGAGAATTTGAACCAGAATGAAATTCCGATCCAGATTTTGAGTATGAATAGAAGATGTGAGGTTGTTATTCGTAGTAGAAGTGAAAATACCCCACATTAAGTTCAAATTTTTATTTTTTATAAACAACAAATTTTGTTAATTTTCAATTTTTTTAGAAAAACAATATTTTTTAACATTTTTTGTAACAATTGTAAATAAAAATCTATTTTTAAGAGTGTTTATTTTTTCCATTTTCGGCAAATATTACTAATTAATTATTATTGGTGTGGTGTGTTAATTACTTGGAACAGTGAATTACATATGAAGTTATTATTTTTTATTTAAAAATTAATTTAATTTAATAATTATAATTTTAGCAATTTTAATTTCTAGAAATTTTAATTTGAATTTTGATTAGCCGAATAGCTTAGGGGATGTGGAACGTATTCTACTCGAAATTTGGGAGAATTTGAACCAGAATGAAATTCCAATCCAGATTTTGAGTATGAATAGAAGATGTGAGGTTGTTATTCGTAGTAGAAGTGAAAATACCCCATATTAAGTTCAAATTTTTATTTTTTATAAACAACAAATTTTGTTAATTTTCAATTTTTTTAGAAAAACAATATTTTTTAACATTTTTTGTAACAATTGTAAATAAAAATCTATTTTTAAGAGTGTTTATTTTTTCCATTTTCGGCAAATATTACTAATTAATTATTATTGGTGTGGTGCGTTAATTACTTGGAACAGTGAATTACATATGAAGTTATTATTTTTTATTTAAAAATTAATTTAATTTAATAATTATAATTTTAGCAATTTTAATTTCTAGAAATTTTAATTTGAATTTTGATTAGCCGAATAACTTAGGGGATGTGGAACGTCTTCTACTCGAAATTTGGGAGAATTTGAACCAAAATGAAATTCCAATCCAGATTTTGAGTATGAATAGAAGATGTGAGGTTGTTATTCTTAGTAGAAGTGAAAATACTTCATATTAAGTTCAAATTTTTATTTTTTATAAACAACAAATTTTGTTAATTTTCAATTTTTTTAGAAAAACAATATTTTTTAACATTTTTTGTAACAATTGTAAATAAAAATCTATTTTTAAAAGTGTTTATTTTTCCATTTTCAGAAAATATTACTAATTAATTATTATTGGTATGGTGTGTTAATTACTTAGAACAGTGAATTACATATGAAGTTATTATTTTTTATTTAAAAATTAATTTAATTTAATAATTATAATTTTAGCAATTTTAATTTCTAGAAATTTTAATTTGAATTTTGATTAGCCGAATAACTTAGGGGATGTGGAACGTCTTCTACTCGAAATTTGGGAGAATTTGAACCAGAATGAAATTCCAATCCAGATTTTGAGTATGGATAGAAGATGTGAGGTTGTTATTCGTAGTAGAAGTGAAAATACCCCACATTAAGTTCAAATTTTTATTTTTTATAAACAACAAATTTTGTTAATTTTCAATTTTTTTAGAAAAACAATATTTTTTAACATTTTTTGTAACAATTGTAAATAGAAATCCATTTTTAAGAGTTAAGTTTATTTTTTTCATTGTCAGGAAATGTTAATAAACTAATTAATTATTATTGGTGTAGTGTGTTAATTACTTGGAATAGTAAATTATATTTGAAGTTACTATATTTTATTTAATTTAATAATTTTAGTTTTAGTAATTCCAATTTCTAAAAATTTTAATTTGAATTTTGATTAGCTTAATTTTACATTATATTAATGTTATACATAAATAAATGCCACATATTTGCACTAAATTAAATTACCACTCTAGTATTGTTCAATTAAGTTGCAATTAAAAATACCATACTATTAATATTAATACGAAACAATTAATGATTAAATTTAATTGGATTTGGAAGTATTATTCGTGTTTTACATGGGTATAAATTATTGTTTAATATCAAATAATTAGTATGGATTACAGGAATTTATTTCATATGAAATTGAACTGTATGTACCGTAATAAAACATTAATTTAACGTCTGATCCATTTTGTTGGAACGAAGGTGAAGGTGAAGGTAGAATAAAAAGTTTGTAGGGGAGTAGAAGGATTAAACCGTCACCGCGGGTTGTTTATGACACACAACTTTATTATGGCGTAGTGCGTCCACAAATTACCGCCCCACTTGCACGAATAATGAAATTTCGCCCGGAGAAAATTGACACATCGATACGTTTCGTATGTGCAACTAACCGCGTTACGAATGATTTACCGGTGGCACGGATGGATTAATACCCCCTGTGTGGTTTGATAATTGCGTTAAACCTTCGAGCCACCCCGCGTTTCAGTTTAAAGAACTGCCAGTCTGAATTGTTTACTTTATATCGAGACGGTCTTTTTGTAACGGTTAAAAAAAAAATTGAGATGAAAGGCGTAATTTTTCCATTGAGACGGCGTCCATAAGGTTCCGCATGAATGGCGATTTGATCGGCAGTATCTAGCGTTTGAAAGAGCCCGAAAACCCTACCGGGGTCTGCCGGGCACATAATGGGGAGAAGTGGCTTGCGGGAACCGGGAATGGGCCGTGAATCCCGAACGATGGGCCGGCGATAATGCCACCCTGGCATTTGACTGTAGGTTTTTCTTTCGACTGGTCGACGACATCGGCGAAACTGTCTGGCGGGCCTCGCACAAAGAGTCTGCGAAACTTTTTTCAATATTTTCGTGGAACTGATGGGGCGACGTTTGAATCATTAAAACAAAGCAATTTTTAAATAAAATTATCCTTTAAAGACAGTTTTTTTCTAATTTAATAATTTTATAAATAAAATTAATTAATTTCAGATAATCATTTTTATAAAATTTCGTTTATTGTTGCTTTCATATTTATTAGAAAAGTGTAAAATTGAATGTAAACTTTTTTTACCAAACTTCTTTTTTCTAAAATTGAAATAAATTTTAGATTTTAATAGTATTATTATTAAAATTTTTAAAACAAAGTATTTTTAATAACAAACTTACTTTAAAAAAACCTAATTCAAACTACATTTTTTATTTTTTATAAAATAAAAATTGTTCTTTTAAATATTTTTATACATAAAATTAATTATTCATTTTTTTTTTGTTGTTGCATTTATATTTATTAAATTATTATTTCTTCATAGTTCTTTTTACTCTAATTGAAGTAACTTGTTATTAAAGCATTAAAACAACTTAATTTTTAAATAAAAATAATCTAAGATACTTTTTTTTTAAATTTTATTCAAATTACTATATTTTTATTTTTTATAAAATAACATTGTTCTTTAAATATTTATATTGTATAAATAAAATTATTTAATTTTAGTTCATTTTTTATATATTTTTTAATTGTTGCTTTAATTTTTATTAAAAAAAGTATAAAATTGTAAACTTTTTTTACCAAGGTTCTTTTTATATTTGAAATAACTTTTTGATTTTAATAGTTTTATTATTAAATCATAATAAATAAAAAAATTTCATATTTTATTCATTTTATTAAAAAAAGTATAAAATCATAAAATTACTAAATTTCTTTTTTTATATTTGATATATTTTTTAATATTAATAGTATTAATAATTAAATAAATAAAATTGATTAATTTTGTTTATTCATTTATTTTAATGAAATTGTCTTTATTATTGCTTTTATTTTTATGAAAAAAAGTATAAATTTATAAGCTTTTCTTCCAATTTCTATATTTAAAATAATTTTTTGATTTTAAGAGTATTATTTAATCATTAATTTAAATAATTTTTAAATAAAAAAACTTCAAATATCTTTTTTCTGGAACATAATTAAAATTATCTAAATTTTTATATTTTATAAAAAACATTAATTGTTCTTTTTAATATTTTATATAAATAAAATTTATTTATTTCAGTTATTCATTTATTTTTATAAAATTTTCTTTAGAAATGGTTTTATTTTTATTAAAAAAAGAATAAAATCTTCAACATTTTTATCAAAGTTTTTTTCTATATTTGATTTCAATAGTATTAGTATCAAATCATTAAAATAAAGTAGTTTTTAAATAAAAAAAGTCCAATATCTTCTGGAACATAATTTATATAATTTTTTATATTTTATAAAAAACAATTTATTGCTCTTTTTAATATTTATACAAATTATTTTTTTTCTGTTACATAAATAAAATTATCACATTTTTACTATTTTATAAAAAACACTGTTCATTTTAATATATTTATAAATAGAATTAATTAATTTCAGTTACACATTTACTTTTCTTACCAAACACCTTTTTTCTATATTTCTTTTTGATTTTAATAGTATTATTATTATTAAATCATTAAAATAAAGTAAAAATTTTCTTCTGTTCTGTAACAATTAAAATTATCACATTTTATATATTTTATAAAAAACAACTGTTCATATTAATATATTTGTAAATAGAATGAATTAATTTCAGTTAAACATCCTTTTTTATACAGTCTTTTGTTGTAGTTTTTATTTTTATTAAAAAAAGTATAAAATTATATTTAATTTTTTTTTTAATTTTAATAGCATTATTAAATTGTTAAAATAAAGTAATTTTTAAATAAAAAAGGCTTCAAATATCTTTTTGTTTTTAATAGTATCATATTAAATCATTAAAATAAAGTAATTTTTAAATAAAAAAGTCTTCAAATATCTTTCTTTTTGTATCATCATTCTTTTAATACATATTCTTTTTAATATATTTGTAAATTTCAGTTATACATCCATTTTTATTTTGTTGTTGATTTCATTTTTATTAAAAAGAGTGTAAAAATGTACATTTGTTGTCCAAATATTTATATTTATACTAATTATTTATTGACAAATTTTGGAAACACATAACATATTTCTTAGTTGGTGATTTGTAATAATTTACATTTCAAATAAATAATATATATATATTTACTGTATCTCCAACTAAATATTCTAATTATTTTTAAAAATAAAACATTTGTATAATTATTCTTTTAAATTAAACAAAAAAAATTAAATAATGATATAATTCACAACAATTAAATTCATCAGTTTCTAATTTATATTTTAAATAAAAAAAAATATATACATATTTGAAGACAAAAATTTAGTTTCTTAAAGGAATAATTTGAACTAAAAAAAAAGTCAGACATTTTATTATAAATTTAAATCAATTTTTAACTCTTTTATATGTCATCTTAAGAACTTAATTGACGGATTTAGCACTCCAAAATTTATTCTCGGAAAACTTTCCTAATAATGCGCTTTTAACGGTTAGAAAACAACTAATTCAAGACGTAAATCCGTGACGATGCTAGTAAAAGATTACTTCAACTTCAAAGTCAAACACGGTCGCGTTAATTCCGGCGATTACCTGTAAAAATTACGGCCGAACATGAAGCCCCCCGTGCCACACTACGTAAAACGCTATCGTCAAAACTTTAACATTCATGACCGAAATAAATCTGTCGGATTCACGAACTAATAAAAACAAACATTGGAAACAATTTAAAATACAATAAAACCGTTGAAATGAGTCCATTAAAGTATTTTATTGGCCGTATATTCATCGGGGCATAACCCTGTCAAAACCGCCAGACATCACTGATCTGTATCTGGTCGATGCGTTCCTTCGGCCTTATCGCAATCGTCGTTTGACAGTCACCGGGTTTTTTTTATTTTTATGCCGTGGTGTGGGCGTGAGAATTCAATATTGTATGAATGTGTATCGGACGATAAAACGACAAGTGACTTACAGATTCAGATTGGGTTCATGACATCGGAGAACAATTTAATTAAGCCACGCCATCAAGATAATTCAATTTCCTTTTTAGTAAGCGATACTCGCGCATCCCCCCCGTTTATTTACCCCCCAGTCACGACCAACAAAGAACCCATTACACAAATAAACAGCCGAGAAAAAAATGTTAATTAATAAAACGTTCAATCTCTATAATTACTCGCATCAGCGCGATGACTAGCGCGAATCGCAATCTTTGAACGGGTACAGTACAAAGCGGGTACTTTTTTTTTTCCTCCTGCAAGCCCACAGAAACGACCCGGACAATAACGATTAGAATTTGAATGCCGGATGGAAACAATGGACGATACTATTGATGTGAACTACGACGACCTTCACGGTGTGCAAGGACATCACTAAAAAACACAAGAAACTAATTTTTTGTTTGTTTATGTTGATAATTTGCATATTGTTGTTATTATTTATTGTTGTCCATTTTATCGTTGCTTATTATTTTGTCCAAAGTCCAAAAATAAATTTAATTATAAAAATCTTTAAAATTTAACAAATTATTTTCAACAAGTTTCATTTTGTACAATAAAACAAAAGAATTTATTGAAAATTCTGCTTTAAATCCACTGAGAAAGTTCATAAGAAATGCAATGTTATTAATATATTATTTATTATTAAGAATTTTGTTGTTGCTTCAATTATTTTCTACAAATTAAATCTTTAAAAAAGGAAGCTTTGTCTGTATCTTAAACATTTTTGATTTTATCTCTTTTTTTTGTTTAATTAAAAAAATAATTATATAAATATCCCTTTTTTTGAATATTTAATTAGGTATGCACTAAATGTATATTTTTTATTTAAAATGTAAATTATTATAAATCACCAATCAAGGAATATATATTATTTATTATTATGAATTTTGTCGTTGCTTTAACTTTTTTCTTCATATCAAATATTTATGAGAGACAAGCTTTGCCTAAATTATAACAAATTTTTGAAATTTTCAACATTCTTGTTGTTTTAAATTGAAAACTGAAGAATTTATTATTATTTATCGTTGTGAATTTTATTGTTATTTAATTTTTTTTGTTTAATAAAACAATTATTATAAAAATTACATAAAAAATAATTAGAATATTTAATTGGAGATTTAGTAAATATATATTTTATTATTTAAAATGTAAATTATTACAAATCAGTAACCAACGAATATATATTATTTATTATCATCAATGTTGTTGTTGCTTAAATTTTTTTCTTCAAATCAAATATTTAAGAAAGGAAAGCTTTGCCTATATTATAGAAAATTCTCGAAATTTTCAACATTCTTGTGTTTCTTAATCTTCAGTAAAATAAAAAATATGAATTTTTAAATTGGAAACTGACGAATTTACTTTTATTTGTTGTTGTGAATTTTATTGTTATTTAATTATTTTGTTTAATTAAACAATTAATTATAAAACAATAAATGTTCCTTTATTTTTGAAAATAATTAGAATATTTAATTGGAGATTCAGTAAATATATATTTTTTTATTTAAAATGTAAATTATTACAAATGAGTAACAAACGAATATATATTATTTATTATTATAAATTTTGTCGTTGCTTCAAGTTTTATTTCCAAATCAAATATTTAGGAGAGAAAAGCTTTGCTTATATTATAAAAAATGTTAAAAGTTTCAACATTCTTATGTTTCTTAATCTTTAATAAAATAAAAAATATGAATTTTTAAATTGAAAACTGAAGAATTTATTATTATGATTTAATGTTGTGAATTTTATCGTTAATTAATTTTTTTATTTAATTAAACAATTAATTATAATATAATAAATGTTCATTTATTTTCGAAAATAATTGGAATATTTAAATTGGAGTTAAATGTAAATATACATTTTTTTCATGTAAATATAAATTAATACAAATCAGTAACCAAGAAATATATATTATTTATTATTATGAATTTTGTGATTGCTTCAACTTACATTTTCAAATCAAATATTTAAGAGAGAAAAGCTTTGCCTATATTTTAAAAAAAAAATTTGAAAGTTTCAACATTCTTATCTTTATTAATCTTCTGTAAAATAAAAAATATGAATTTTTAAATTGGAAAGTGAAGAATTTATTATTATTTACTTTTGTGAATATTATCGTCATTTAATTTTTTTGTTTAATTAAATAATTAATAATAAAATAGTAAATGTTCCTTTATTTTTAAAAATAATTAGAATATTTTATTGGAGATATAGCATATATATTTTTTAATTTAAAATGTAAATTAATTAATTGAATTAATCACCAACCAAGGAATATGTTATATTTTTATTATTATGAATTTTGTCGTTGTTTTAACCTTTTTCTTCAAATCAAATCTTTAAAAGAGAAAAGCTTATTAATTTTCAATAAAATAAAAATGTTGAATTTTTAAATTATAATATGAAGAATTTATTATTATTCATTGTTGTGAATTTTACCTTTGCTACATTGATTGTTTAATCAAAAAATGTATTATAAAATTATAAATTAATTATCATCATTTTAAAAAGTTTTAAATTGTGGGAGTAACAAAATATTTTTCACTTAAAATGTAAATTTTTACAAATCATAAACAGAATAAAATAAAATAGTCCTTTGAGTAATTTTTAAAACATTTGTTTGAAGGCTCATTAAGTTTAGTATTTTTCTTAAAACTAAAATAGTGCTGACAAGAATTCATTAAATTAATACCCGAGTAGAAAACGGCACACAATATAATTTATATAACATTTACTTCGTGCAAAGCTAAAATTACCGTCGCCAACAGCTCAGCTCGACTGTTACTTAAAATTACAAGCAAAACCATTACTTTCGTTCCAATTTCCATTCATACGCAAACATGCGACCGTAAAGTTTATTTTTAACGTTGATAAACGAGAAGTGAAATGGATCAGAACAAAAAACAGAGCTTGTAAAAATTACAACGAAATGAAGTCTTGGATTTGGGCCAATGACGGATTGTCAATATTAATTTGCCTGTTTAACGTACTCCCAACGACGTTCCGTTTATTTACGACTTCGAAAATCGACCGGCCGAATAAAAGAGCAAACACCATTCATCAGGAGTTTTATCAAAGACAAACACTCGGTTGTAATTAAATTTCGCGTGCGTAAATCAAAAAGGAAAAGTCGCCGGACTGTTGGAAACGAAACCTGAAAGTTTTTAAAAGTTCAGCAGACAGCCGGTGAATTATACGCGTTACGAGAAAATAGTAGACATTCAGACTGGAGAATATCGTTTTTATGAGGTGTTAACTTACCGAGAGACCGGCTTTGAGAGTGTTCACTTACCTGGAAAAATTGCAAGAAAAAAAAATTAGATGAAGAAGTCCGTTTAAAAGTTATATGTGTCTGTCAAGTTCAAAATACATCTTCTCCCGAAATAATGTTTCGAATAATAAAAAAATTCTTTTGATAAAAAATACATACAAAGATAAAGAAACATAAGATAAAAATATTATGTACAATGGTGGAAAAAATTATGGAATATTTTTAAAAACTGGAATTTTTCATAACTGTTGTAATGATGTTACACAAATTCGCCAGTTTGTGTCTGGCCACTAAAAAAATTCACAGAGAGCAATGAAAGGTCATAAAGTAACTGTAATTTTGTTCATTGAAAAATAAAAATGTACACAATTTTTTAAAGAATAAAAGTGGATAGACGAGTTCCACAGTAGACACAACAATAATAGAAACTATAATAAACATTCTAGATATAAGGATCCAATTCAAATTTTAAATTCCTATTTTTAATATATATATTTCAATAAGTTGCTATAATGATGGCCACCACTATACTTCAGTAATTTTTTTATTTATAATGTATATTTATGTCAAAAAACTACAGTGGAATTATAATAAAATTGTTGTTTTTTTTTTAATGAAATGCTTTCTAACATTTCACACATTTCCACTTTTACTATAATAAACAATTAATCTAATAAATACATACAGAGGTGGAAAAAAGTATGGAATATTTTTAAAAATTGGATTTTTGTCTTGTGGCATTTTGCATGTTTGTTATAATTTTCAAGTTGTTACAATTATGGCCACTAGTGTACTTCAGTAATTGTTTTATTTATAATTTGAATTTATGTCAAAAGACTATAATGGAATTATGATCAAATTATTGGTTTTTTAAATGAGAAGAATTCTTTTGAGACTATACATTTCTACTTTTAATATAATAAACAATTAGTGTAGTAAATACATACAGTGATGGAAAAAACTATGGAATATTTTTAAAAATTGGACTTTTATCTCCTGTCATTTTTTATGTCGGTTATAAATTTCAAGTTGTTATATTTATGACCACTACTGTACTTCAGCAATGTTTTTATTTATAATTTTAATTTATGTCAAAAGACTATAATGGAATGATGATAAAATTATTGTTTTTTTAAAGAGAAGAATTCTTTTGAGACCACACATTTCCACTTTTAATATAATAAACAATTAATATAATAAATACATACAGTGGTGGAAAAAAGAATGGAATATTTTTAAAAATTGGATTTTTATCTCCTGACATTTTTCATGTCTGTTATAATCTTCAAATTCTTATACCTATGGCCACTACTGTACTTCAGTAATTTTTTTATTTATAATTTTAATTTATGTCAAAAGACTATAATGGAATTATGGTAAAATTATTGTTTTTTTAAATGAGAAGAATTCTTTTGAGACCACACATTTACACTTTCAATATAATAAACAATTAATCTAATAAATACATACAGTAGTTGAAAAAAGGATGGAATATTTTTAAAAATTGGATTTTTATATCCTGTCATTTTTCATGTCTGTTATAATTTTCAAATTCTTATACCTATGGCCACTACTGTACTTCAGTAATTTTTTTATTTATAATTTTAATTTATGTCAAAAGACTATAATGCAATTATGGTAAAATTATTGTTTTTTTAAATGAGAAGAATTCTTTTGAGACCACACATTTACACTTTTAATATAATAAACAATAATCTAATAAATACATACAGTGGTTGAAAAAAGGATGGAATATTTTTAAAAATTGGATTTTTATATCCTGTCATTTTTCATGTCTGTTATAATTTTCAAATTCTTATACCTATGGCCACTACTGTACTTCAGTAATTTTTTTATTTATAATTTTAATTTATGTCAAAAGACTATAATGCAATTATGGTAAAATTATTGTTTTTTTAAATGAGAAGAATTCTTTTGAGACCACACATTTACACTTTTAATATAATAAACAATTAATCTAATAAATACATACAGTGGTTGAAAAAAGGATGGAATATTTTTAAAAATTGGATTTTTATATCCTGTCATTTTTCATGTCTGTTATAATTTTCAAATTCTTATACCTATGGCCACTACTGTACTTCAGTAATTTTTTTATTTATAATTTTAATTTATGTCAAAAGACTATAATGGAATTTCGGTAAAATTATTGTTTTTTTAAATGAGAAGAATTCTTTTGAGACCACTCATTTACACTTTCAATATAATAAACAATTAATCTAATAAATACATACAGTGGTTGAAAAAAGAATAATTTTAATTTATGTCAAAAGACTATAATGGAATTATGTTAAAACCATTATTTTTTTTTAATGAGAAGCTTTTTTAGGACAAGATATAATATAATATAATAAATAAATAATGAATACATACAGTGGTAGAAAAAACAGACAGTCAGGAGCAGTGACAACAGTTTTCTACTTTTACAAGATTTATGATAAATAATTTTAACAAAAAAAACAATGGATGAATATAATATAATAAAGGATAATAATTAAATGATATTAAACTAAATAGCCAATTCCGAGTGAAAATTATGATCCTCATTCCGACGTCGTACCTCCACACGAAGCTAATTCGAAGTGATAAATAGTTAATTCCGGCATTGCGAATGCATGTATGTCTGTATCTCGGGTCGTAAAGTAATTATCCATCCATCCCCCGTTCGGCTACCGTTCGCCGCCCTAATTAACCGTCGGTTTTGTTCTGTTTGTCTGAAAAGTTTCGCCGGTTAAATCCGGACGAATGCGAATCAGTTAGCTAAGTCGGCTGATACGGAAATCGAGGTGGGTGTAATTGATAAGGCCGTAGGCCTCCCGCCGAATTCAGCCCCTTACAATGTATCGTTTCTTACCGTAAACGGGTAAGTCCCGCTAATTGTCGGTGGGTTTTTGGCTGTGCTGACATATTCTAATTGGGAAACTCGCTCATAATTACCCCCACGACTGAAACGCCAACTTATTAGCGTGTATTGAAGTTTAGTTAAGGGTACTTTGGTTTGGTTGTTCAGTTGTAATTACTGCGTTTGACGTGGCTGTACTATATAAATAAGAAATCGGCGACAAGAAAATAACATTATTGAACCTAGTCAAGCCATATCGAGTAGATAGAGTTGGTTTACATAATTTGACACGTTCAACACTGCAATATCGAAGCTGTGACGAGCACACTTTCTTGGAAGGCTGGCGTAAACCAACAGATAAAACAAATAAGCATTTTTTTGTACAGATGTGCTCTATATTATTGTTTATAGTATGACTGTCCTCAATTTACCACAGGATGATTGTTGCTTTCTATTTTTATCTTATTTTTTCAATTAGTAAATTGTATCCCATCCATCCATCTCCCTTAAATTACAATGGTACAAGGAAACTGATGTCCTTACTAGGAGACCAGGTCAGGGTGAAAATCATGATACAACTCCTGCTCAAGATCCTTTTCTGAGACCTTTAACTTTGGAACATTGGTTTGTGACTACAAGAAGTTAACAGTCTCAGTTAGAAAACGTAGAAGGGGTTCGAATAAGTATTGAAACTATTCGACTACGACTTAGGGAAGATAATTTGCAACCCCGTGTTCCTGCTCGAGGCCCAACCTTAACCGTGGATCATCACTACTATACTTCGGTAATTTTTTTATTTATATTGTGAATTTATGTCAAAAGACTATAGTAGAATTATAATAAAAAAGTTTTTTAATGAGAAGCTTTCTCACATTTCAAACATTTCCACTTTTAATATAATAAATAATTAATCTAATAAATACATACAGTGGTAGAAAAAATAATGGAATATTTTTAAAAATTGAATTATCTCCTGAAATTTTTCATATTTGTTATAATTTTCAAGTTGTTATAATTATGGTAACTACTGTACTTCAGTAATTTTTTATTTATAATTTGAATTTATATCAAAAGATTATAATGGAATTATGATAAAATTATTGTTTTTTTAAATGATAAGAATTCTTTTGAGACCACACATTGCCACTTTTAATATAATAAACAATTAATCTAAAATACATACAATGGTGGAAAAAAGAATGGAATGTCTGTTATAATTTTCAAGTTGTTAAAATTATGGTCACTACTGTACTGTAAATACGTACAGTGATGGAAAAAAGTATGGAATATTTTTAAAAATTGGATTTTTATCTCCTGACATTTTTCATGCCTGTTATAATTTTGAAGTTGTTATAATTATGGCCACTACTGTAGTTCAGTAATTTATTTATTTATAATTTGAATTTATGTCAAAAGGCTATAATGGAATTATGATAAAACCATTGTTTTATTAAATGAGAAGAATTCTTTTGAGACCACACATTTCCACTTTTAATATAATAAATAATTAATCTAAAATACATACAGTGGTGGAAAAAAGAATGGAATATTTTTAAAAATTGGATTTTTATATCCTGACATTTTTCATGTCTGTTATAATTTTCAAGTTGTTATAATTACGGCAACTACTGTACTTCAATATTTTTTTTTATTTATAATTTGCATTTATGTCAAAAGGCTATAATGGAATTTTGATAAAACCATTGTTTTTTTTTTAAATGAGAAGAATTCTTTTGAGACCACACATTTCCACTTTTAATATAATAAATAATTAATCTAAAATACATACAGTGGTGAAAAAAAGAATGGAATATTTTTAAAAATTGAATTTTTATATCCTGACATTTTTCATGTCTGTTATAATTTTCAAGTTGTTATAATTACGGCAACTACTGTACTTCAGTAATTTTTTTATTTATAATTTGTATTTATGTCAAAAGACTATAATGGAATTATGGTAAAACCATTGTTTTTTTTATGAGAAGAATTCTTTTGAGACGTCACATTTCCACTTTTAATATAACAAATAATTAATCTAAAATACATACAATGGTAGAAAAAAGAATGGAATGTCTGTTATAATTTTCAAGTTGTTAAATTTCAGTATTTTTTTAATTATAATTTTAATTTATGTCAAAAGACTATAATGGAATTATGATAAAATTATTGTTTTTTTTAAATGATAAGAATTCTTTAGAGACCACACATTTCCACTTTTAATATAATAAATAATTAATCTAAAATACATACAGTGGTGGAAAAAAGAATGGAATATTTTTAAAAATTGGATTTTTATATCCTGACATTTTTCATGTCTGTTATAATTTTCAAGTTGTTATAATTACGGCAACTACTGTACTTCAATATTTTTTTTATTTATAATTTGAATTTATGTCAAAAGGCTATAATGGAATTTTGATAAAACCATTGTTTTTTTTAAATGAGAAGAATTCTTTTGAGACCACACATTTCCACTTTTAATATAATAAATAATTAATCTAAAATACATACAGTGGTGAAAAAAAGAATGGAATATTTTTAAAAATTGAATTTTTATATCCTGACATTTTTCATGTCTGTTATAATTTTCAAGTTGTTATAATTACGGCAACTACTGTACTTCAGTAATTTTTTTATTTATAATTTGTATTTATGTCAAAAGACTATAATGGAATTATGGTAAAACCATTGTTTTTTTTATGAGAAGAATTCTTTTGAGACGTCACATTTCCACTTTTAATATAACAAATAATTAATCTAAAATACATACAATGGTAGAAAAAAGAATGGAATGTCTGTTATAATTTTCAAGTTGTTAAATTTCAGTATTTTTTTAATTATAATTTTAATTTATGTCAAAAGACTATAATGGAATTATGATAAAATTATTGTTTTTTTTAAATGATAAGAATTCTTTAGAGACCACACATTTCCACTTTTAATATAATAAACAATTAATCTAATAAATACGTACAGTGGTGGAAAAAAGTATGGAATATTTTTAAAAATTGGATTTTTATCTTCATTCTTGGGAGACGTTTAAGGGACCATCCTAACCGTCTGAATAACTTAGAAGAATTAGGACCAAAATGAAATTCGAACCCAAATTTTGAGTATTTGCAACAATTATAAATATAAAAAAACACTTTTTCACATTTTTCAGTAAATATTTTTATTGATTACACCCTTCAGCCTTTACCATATTAACATTTATTTAACATAACTATATGAATGTTGATGTAATTTAGTCGAACATATTAATTATAACATTCCACGACAGATTCACGAGTCCAACATAATTTACATGCAATTACCGCTGTAAAAATTTAAATTTGCGCTTCTGTTATTAAACAATATTGTATGTAATTCTTCGTCGCTTACAAATTGACCAATTATACCAGCGTATTATTATAATTTCGATATTTATTAGTTCAATTATTCCGTTAGTATAATTACTATTCACAGCAGCAAATTTATCTGCCGTTTTATCAAGCGATATGCCATTTTACTCTTTTGTTTCATTGCATAATGTTTGTGCAAATAAACCGACAGTTCACTAATTATGTGTCCGTTATTAATTTATTTTGCGATAGTGGATTAATTTTGATTTAATTCAATATAACAAAACAATCCGGCATTCGACCAGATTATTTTAATAAATATTTGTACGAGTAAAATATTGTTGTAATTTCACAAAAATATATTATTCGCACTCTATATATTATTGTATTTGAATTACAAAATTTTATTATTTGATGGTGTAGTCCCAAAAGTGGTTTCTATGAATTATTAATCTATTTCTTTGATTTACGGTATCATAAAGCTTTGAAGGGATGATATTTACTCCCCATTTCACCCGTTTAACATATTCCTTCGATTTATTGCAGGAATTTATACACTTCAGTTCCAATGTTCCTCCATAATAGTTTTTATGGGTAAGAGCTATATTTATGTTTAAAATACAGCTGAATTTTGTTGTAAATGATATAAAGGCGTCTGAGTTTTATTTGTGTCACCATAATTTACCCCTGTCACATTTTAAGTGTGTTCTAATACAAAATTTAGGCAATTTACAGCAAAAAATTATACACTCTTTACTGTTTTTCTTTTTTGTGAAGTTGAAAATTTTAATTTTATGGTTTTAAAAAAATAATCCTGAAAACATCACGAACTTTTATTAGTTAATTAATTTTTTTTTGTAATTCTATAAAGTTTCTTACTTTACACTGTTTCAAGAAATTAACGTGCCACACATAATTTTGTAAATAAATTTTTCTATTTAAATATATAGTACATTCCATATCTACAGTTGTGGATTTATTGGCATCTTCAGAGGTCTGATTTGGTTTCATGTCACTTTAACATCTGATTGTCAACTAAATGACAACTTAGACAACTGGTGTTCTAGAAATTTTGTTCTGTTCGTTGGCCATTCTTATCTGCTTAGTGATATTGGTGTTTTTGAGCACTGGTGTCCATATTTTACCAAGCTTCAATGCTTCTTCTTTTCTGTTGAAGTTATTTCAGTGTTTATGGATTTCAATTGCTTCCCTAATCATTCTGTTGTGATATCCAGTTGTCGAAGCAAGAAATTGTGTATCTTGGAATTTTATCTTATGACTTCCATCTAACAGTGCATGTTCAGCTACAGCAGACTTGTCTAATTGTCCTTGTTTGCAGTTTCGTTTGTGTTCCTTAATCCTAGTCCCTATTGAACGTTTTGTGCTACCGATGCATACTTTCCCTCAAGAGTATGGTATGCGATATATCCTAGAAGCTGTTTGATGGTCTCTCCTATCTTTGGCAGATCTGAGACTGTGTTGAATCTTCCTTGTTGGTATAAAAACAGTATGGATGTTATGTTTTAATAAGATTTTTCCAATTCTATCGGTAACTTTACATATATATGGGAGTAAAGCTTTACCAATCGTGGGCTCACTACGTGGACCTTTATTATTAGTATGAGGTCTCATTGTACGTCTTATTTTTGAGAGTTTGTATCCGTTGGCCTGTAGTGTTTTTTTCAAGTGTTCTTGTTCTTCAGCGAGGTGGTGTGTGGCACATATCCTTTTGGCTCCTTCGGTTAGTGTTTTGATGACCCTTTGTTTTTGACTAGAATGATGGTTAGATAGTTTATGTAGATACCCATCGTTGTGTGTAGGTTTTCGATATACTGTATGGCCTAAATGTTTACCCACTCTTTTTACTAGGACATCCAAAAAAGGAATTTGGTTCTCCTTCACCAATTCCATTGTGAATTTGATATTGTTATGTTGAGAGTTTAGGTGTTTTAGAAACTGATCTAGTTTTTCTTGTCCATGTAACGATACCAAACAGAAGGTTTGTGTTTGGAAGTCTCAATCCCTTTTTGATTAAACTTTTCCAAAAATTGGATGGATGGATGGACTAAGAGGACTGTCCATTTCTAATTCTTCAGTCTGTTCATAGAACCTTTATATCCAATTCTTTTAAAGATTTTTCGTAACTATTATAAATAAAAACCTATTTTTAAATAAATGTACAGACAGAGAAAATATTAGTAATTATTAATTATTCTCGGAATGAATATAAAATTGTTAACACAAACAATTTTAAGTGAAAACCCAGGACAAAGTAATTAATTAGGAGAATGAGTGCAGCAAACTTTTCAAATTTACACAGCCCACATTCATGTGTGCCGTGCACATGCAAATTGAAAACCTCGCCCCGGCAATAATAAACAAAGTGCGACGTGAAAAATGAAATTATTGTTTAGGCACATAAAATTAAAAACGATGCGCCCGTATTACATTAAGCGCATAAAACGGACATGGCGCAATTTCCGGTGCACGCCGAATTTAAATCGGATGCATGAAATGCGATAAATATGAATTTTTTAAAAAACAAACCCGTACCGGCCCTCGAAATTTATGAATTAAATTGTTAAGCCGCGTGCCCGGTCCATTACGTGATTGCATTTTTCGACGGCCGTTTTTCCACTTGCACAGCGGGAATGTTTTACTGCGATGCGAATATATATTTATTTTATTATTCGAACACCGATAACAAACAATAGCCCTTCAGAATTAATTAATAAATGCGTTTTTCTGCACTGTATTGAAGCGAAATGGGGGTGTAATAAATTGTGGTGTGGCCCGACGATTTATCATCGGCGAAGCCAAAGAAGGAACGACGTTCGAAGGTGAAGTCGGAACAGGTAACGTTAATAAAGACGATGATACATTAAAAAAATGATTGGCAACATTAAACCGTGCAGAATCGATTGTTTTTCCGATTCCGAGGATCGGAGGTGGACGAGAATAAGGGCCTTGGTAATCGGATGGTTTATTGAGAAAGGCGCAGCATAATGATGGACAATTTTGTGCCGTTCAAGATGTTTTACGTCAATCAATGAAATTATCCTTAAACTTTTTGCTTACATGTTAAAATACATTTTTATCCAATTTTTCACTTTTAAATTACCTTTTTTAATTTATAATTCCTACACAAATTTTAATTAAATTTAATTTGGTTATTTTATGCGACAATTTTAAATTAAATTATTTCAAATTGTTTGGATAATATAAATAATTACTTAAATATCTTAATTTTTCTTTAAAAAATATGTATAAAATTAATATTAACCATTAAGTAAAGCAACAAATTATTAAATTTGTCTGTCTTATATAATATTTTTAAATAAAATTACTTTAAACGACTTAAAATATTTTAACTTTTAAAAAAATTTCAGGAAACCTGCAAAAATAAATAATTTTTTATAATTAAGCTTGTTAATAACTTTAAATTAAGATTCTAGTTGATAATTAAATAATATACCAAATTATTAAGCTTAAAATTTTTTGAATAATACAATTAATTACTTAAATATCTTTATTTTTATCTAAAAATTGTATAGAAAATTAATATTAAAAATTTCCGATTATTAAGTAAAACAACAAATAATTAAATTTATCTTTATTATGTAATATTTTTAAATAAAATTACTCTAAAGGACTTAAAATATTTGAATAATAATAAAGAAGTAAATTTTTATAATTAAGCTTATTAGTAAGTTTTAATTAACAATAAGAATACAAAAATTAATGTATTCCAGTTGATAAATAATACACCAAATTATTAAATTTATCTATTTCATGAGACAATCTGAAATGAAATTACTTCAAATTATTAGAATAATATAAATAAATACTTAAAGATCTCAATTTTTATCAAAAAAACTGTCAGAAAATTAATATTAACAATTTCAGACTATTAAATAGAACAACAAATAACTAAATTTATCCGTTTTATGTAATATTTTTAAATAAAATTACTCTAAAGGACATAAAATATTTGAATAAATTTTAAAAAACTTGCAGGAAACCTACAAAAAGAAGTAAATTTTTATAATTAATTTTTAATTAAAAACAAGAATACAAAAATTAATGTGTTTCAGTGGATAAATAATACACCAAATTATTAAATTTATCTATTTCATGTGACAATCTGAAATGAAATTGCTTCAAATTATCTTAATAATATAAATAATTACTTAAAGATTTCAATTTTTATCTAAAAACTGTCAGAAAATTAGTATTAAAAATTTCAGACTATTAAATAAAACAACAAATAACTAAAATTATCTGTTTTATGTAATATTTTTAAATAAATTACTCTAAAGGACTTAAAGTGTTTGAATAATTTTTAAGAAATTTGCAGGATACCTACAAAAAGAAGTAAATTATTATTAGTAACTTTTAATCAACAATAAAAATACAAAAATTAATGTGTTCCAGTTGATAATTAAATAACACACCAAAATATTAAATTTAACCATTTTAGGTGACAATTTTAAATGGAATTGCATCAAATTATTTGAATTATATAAATAATTACTTAAATATCTCAATTATTCTCTAAAAATTGTCTAAGAAAATAGTATTAAAAATTTCTAGAAGACTATTAATTAACAAATACTTAAATTTATTTGTTTTATGTAATATTTTTAAATATAGTTACTTTAAAGTACCAAAAAACCTTCAAAAAGAAGTAAATTTTAATAATTAAGTATATTAATAACTTTGAATTAAAAATAAGAATATAAAAGAAGAAAGAATGATATTTGATGGTTAAATAATATACCAAATATTTAAATTTACTTATTTTTTTTTTTTTGTAGATTTTAAGTGAAATTACTTAAAATTATTTAGATAATATAAATAATTACTTAAATACCTCAATTATTGTCTAATTATTAATTATTGTATTGAGAAATTAGTAATAAAAATTTCAGGAAGAGTAAAACAACAAATAATTAAATTTATCTAGGACTTAAAATATTTGAAAAATTTTTAAGAAACTTGAAAAACCTACAAAACGAAGTAAATTTTTATAATTAATTTGAATTAAGAATGAAAATAAAAAAATTAATAAGCTTTCGTTGATAATTAACTAATACATGTGTATGTGTATGTAACGTAACAATTTTAAAAGAAATTACCTCAAATTATTTGGGTAACATAATTAATCTTAATAATTCTCTAAAAAATGTATTGAAAAATAATATTAAAAAATAACCGTTAAGTAAAACAACAATTAAATTTATCTTTTGTCTTCAAAAAAAAACTGCCCTTCAAAGAGTCTAAAGATTTTACTAGTAACTAATAAAAATAAAAAAAATCATGATTTCTAGTAGACAAATTAATAATATATTGAATAATTAAATTTATCTGTATTTTATCAGAGATTAAAGGGTTGTTAACAGTAAGAAAATACAAAATTATTTTATTTTTTTTTTTTAATTATTCTGAACCAACTTCAAACTTGAACATTCCGAATTCCATTTGGTATAAGCCCGGAGTAGTAGTTCCCTCCGAATGAACGGATCGCCCGGAGTTTACCATCCCGCCGGAATTCCAGTACTTGCTCAACGCAAATAATATAAACTCAAATTTAAAATTTATGAATTCAGTAAGTAAAAAATTAATAAAATCAAAAAACGTAACGAATTAGTTTAATGTATTTTTAACGAAATTTAAATCGCCCACCAGACAACAAGAGGGACCGTCTTTTTTTTTTCAATTTCGGCATTTATCCAAATGCAAATCCGCGTCGTGCACAGAGTGTGGCACACTCGCGTCCTTGATTTCGCATCCCGTATCGATTGTGTTATGGGCCAAATCCGTTCGTGGGATTAGGTCGCGATCCAAAGAAAACATTAGAGCGAACCGGATGATCCGACACTGTTTCGCCCTCCGAGGCCGTCGGGTTCGGGCCCGATTTGACGGGACGTCGTCGTCGAATATCGATTGGCATTTACATTCATACATAAATTTGTTCGGGCTCATGCCAAATGGACGGAATATGTTAAACAGGGGGTGTCAGGGGGTGGCTCAGACTGGCTAAATTTAATCTTTTTCCAGTTTCGCCCTTGTTCGGAGATGTTTTAATTAAGGACGCGGGATAAAGGGGCATGGGGACAAAGGAAAACCGCTGAAATGTTGCGAATTGCCTCAATAATCAAATGAAGATTACTTTTATCTGGTCTAAAAACATTTAATTTGTACAGGAATTTCAAAACACACTGTGCCAAGAAATTAACGCTCCACACCAATAATAAATTGATTATTATAATTTCCTGAAAACGGAAAAAATAATGTATATTTATGATTGTTAATACAAACTATTTTCTCCAGAAGAAAAATTGATTACGAAATTATAAGTGGTAATTTGATTAAAATATTCAATTTTATGCTAAAATATGAATTATGGAAGCCCTAAATATTTTTTTCATTTTGACAAAAATTAGATTGTCACCGGGTCAATCGAATGTCGTTTAAATGTGTGCCCAATTCATCAAGAACCCCCAACATCACACCCTAACGCCTGGCAAATTCGCCAGGAAAGCTTATCAGCCACCATAAACTTTACTCGATGTTCACCCATCGTGGAAACGACTCCTTCACCCTAAGCCCATTTAACTGCTGTTTTATTTCCCCGAAAACCGGAGGACGTACGGAGTGACCTGTTACGGGTAATTGTCGTCGAAGTTACGCAACGTCTTCACGTTTTCGACATTTAAACCCGATACGCCCCTATCAGTGAATAATCGTCGGATAAAAATTCATGGCGGCGCTCGCGAGATTCACTCGACGGCGTGTGGGTTGATTTTTTCCGGGTTTATTGCTATGTTGATCCCGGTGACTGATTACGGTCGGATTAACTTGACGATTATCTATCTAAACGGGGAAAAAAAAGGTGTAGGTGGAATTTGCTGTGAAAGATGGGGAAATGGAATTATTACTTACAGAAATTTGAATATATAATTTAACTTGTCTGTCAGCTTTAATAACCACATTTTACAAAAGTTCACTCATGATTTTATCATACGTTTTAATTTTTTCTGTGTGCTCAGAGAGAATTAAAAGTAACAGAAACTAATATTGTATAACCAAATATACATAACATTCGAGTGGGATATATAAAGTTTTCTTGGCACGTATGAAAAGTTGGTAGTTCAACAACAAAACGCTTTAAATTACTGAAAGCACAAATGAGTAACATAACTTTGAAATTTGTGTTTGAAATTTAAATTTAATTTTGTGTTCTTTTCCAGTTTTCGTGCATGTTTCAAACTTTATTTAATTAAGGCATTTTATTTTTGAAGGAAATACTAATGAGGTATGTTTATATATTTGACTAATTATCAAACTTTTGACATATTTTTAATAACTTTTATAATCAGATTCAATTAATTCTTGTTTTTGTTTTTTTCTTGGTATTATTTCCTATACAATGTTTATTTAGTATATTTATGTTTTCTTTGTTTCTTTTTTAATCATATTTTATTATTTCTTTTTTAATTAGATTAAATTAACTCTTGTTTGTTTAAAATTTTTAAATTTATCTGTTTCATTTCTTAATTTGACATTTATTTCAATAAAAAACGTCTATTTAATATTTTTACGTTTATCAATAATATTTTTATTCATTTTTTTTTTAATTAGATTCAAATCATTTTTGTTTGCTTTTATGCTTTTTTAAATAATATTTTTATTAAATTCCAATTTTAACATTTAAGTTTTATATTATATTCAATTCATTTTTGTTTTTGTCAAATCTGTAAACTTCTCTTTTTAAATTCTCAATTTGAGATTTATTTCAATTAAAACCTGAACTTTATCAAATTTTTAAGTATTTTTAATAAAATTTTTAATAAATATTTTTATATTTTCTTAAGTGCTTTTTCAATAATATTTTTATTAAATTCTAACATTTAATTGTTATAACTATATTCAAGTCATTTTAGCTTTTGTCAAATCTCTAAACTTCTTTTTTTTTTAATTCTCAATTTGAGATTTATTTCAATTTAAAACTGCACTTTATTAAACTTTTCATATCTAAAAAAGTATTTTTAATAAATATTTTTATATTTTCTCAAGTACTTTTTAAAATAATATTTTTATTAAATTAAATTTAACTTTTACAATTATATTATTATTTCTGTTTTTGTCAAATCTGTAAACTTCTCTTTTTAAATTCTCAATTTGATATTTATTTCAATTAAAAACTTCACTTTAATAAATTTTTCATATCTAAAAAACTATTTTTAATAAATATTTTTATATTATCTCAAGTACTTTTTACAATAATATATTTATTAAATTAAATTTAACTTTTACAATTATATTATTATTTCTGTTTTTGTCAAATGTGTAAACTTCTTTTTTTAAATTCTCAATTTGATATTTATTTCAATTAAAAACTTCACTTTAATAAATTTTTCATATTTAAATAAATATTTTTAATAAAACATTCATTTAATATTTTTATATATTCTTAACAACTTTTATCAATAATATTTTTATTAAATTCCAACATTCAATTTTTATTATCAGATTCAAATCATTATTGTTTTTGTAAAATTTGTAAACTTCTCTTTTTAAATTCTCAATTTGAGATTTTTTTCGATTAAAACACATTTATTTAATTTTACATTCTCTTAAATACATTTTTCAATAATATTTTTTATTAAACTCAACATTTGTAATTATATTCAATTAATTCTTGTTTTTGTTAAATTTTAAATTCTGTTTAATTTCTTAATTTGGCTTTTTTAATTAAATTTCTATTCATTTATTATATATTTTTATTCTTAATTACTTTCTCAATAACTTTTTTTTAATTCAAATATAAATATTTTAAATTAATTTTGTAATTCAATTTCAAGTTCTTTTAATATTTAATTATAATAAATTATATATAAATAAAAATTTAAACTTTTACTGTTTAAAAAAATATAACGAACTAAAAAGTGTTAAAACACTTAAATTTATTTAAACAAAAATATTAAAAATAAAAATTTATTATAAAAACTAAATAAATAAAAATATAAATAAATAAATAGATAACTAAAAGTTATTTTCAATTTAAAAAATATTACTTGGTAAAAAATATTAAAAAACTTATGAAAAGTTAATAAATTAATAATTAATAAAATTATTAACAAAAAATTAATAAAAATCATATATTTTATTACATAATTTAATAATTATAAATTGTGGTTATATAAAAATAAAATTTAAAATAATATATGAATTAAAAAAAATAATAATAAAAATGATATAATTTATTATAAAAAAAATCTGATTATTATAAAAACTAAATACATAAAAATAAAAATTTAAACTTTTATTATTTAAAAAACTATGAAAGGTGCTACAAAACTAATTCAAAAATAATAAAAATGGTATAATTTAATATAAAAAAAATCTAATTATTATAATAAAATATAATTTAAAAAGAAGCTATTCTCAATTTAAAAATTATTACTATAAAAAATATTTTAAAATTTATTATAAGTTAATATTATTTATTTTCATTCTTAATTATTTTTTCAATAACTTCTTAAGTTATATAAAAATAAAATTTAAAATAATATATGAATTAAAAAAATATTTGAATTTAAAAAAATAATAATAAAAACGATACAATTTATTATAAAAAAATCTGATTATTATAAAAAATAAATACATAAAAATAAAAATTTAAACTTATTATTTAAAAAACTATGAAAGGTGTTAAAAAACTAATTCAAAAATAATAAAAATAGTATAATTTAATATAAAAAAATCTAATTATTATAATAAAATATAATTTAAAAAGAAGCTATTCTCAATTTAAAAATTATTAACTAGTTAAAAATATTTTAAAATTTATTAAAAGTTAATATTATTTATTTTCATTCTTAATTATTTTTTCAATAACTTTTTTTGATTCAAATAAATATTTTAAACAAATTTTGAATTTTCATTTATGATAAAAAAAATTACTTTCAATAAAAAATATTTCTATTTTAAAATTTTATATTTCTGTTTATTTTTACAATTTCTGAAATTATATTTCTTATTTATAATATTTATATAAATAATTTCGTTAAAATTTCTATTTAATTAGTAATTTTTAATGAAATTTAATTGAACAAAAATATATAGTTTTAGACTAATTTTTTAATTATATCATAAATTTTAAATTTTGTATTATGTCAAAATTGTGTCGAACAAGATGAAAATATTGAGTTTAAATTACAATTATCTACGTGAATGGCATTTTCCAGCAATTTCCCGATTAATAGACACATCACCCACGTCAACTTACCGGAGTATCACTAAATTTTCGAGGTAATTTAACGAGACGCCGTCGACTGCAAAACGGCATAAACTGCAAAATGAAAACGGCGACCCAACCAGGAAGCTGGGGTGTCTATTTCGAGAGTGCTTCTTCCGCCAGCTCCTGCACCAAAATCGACCGTGTGCAATGAGCGAAATTTCATTTTACACGTTCCGCACTTCGTCAACAACCATCTTGATCTGTTCCACTCAAAATCGACGTTCGAATTATTACGCGTAATTAAGTGGCATGTTCAACGGTGGTAAATTCATCTCTTGTCAGATTACACCACGTGAATCGATATTGTATCAAAATATTGAAGGGAAAAATCGGTTATAATGTTGTTGGTGTTGGAAGATCTCCAATAAAACGCGAATTAATTGAAAACATTGCCGGTGTAGATTGTAAATTGAATTCGTGACATCGCCATTCAATTAATGCGTAATTTATTGTCGGCTTTGTAAATTTTATCGGGCGATAAATAATAAAATGGCCGCGCTCCGCGGCGTCGGGATTTTATTGGGGCTGCGGGGTAATTTCGCCTATATTAACTGCACAATCGTGAAATACGTTTTAATATTCGTTGAATGGGCAAGATTACGTGTGCCGTCGAACCGAACGGATTCGTGCCGCGGCTGTTTATTATAAACATCCCAGAGCCGTGAAATGATTGTTCCGATTTGTTGGTGGAAATTAGATAATCGACGGTGATGAATATGGATGATTCGGTTTGGCGCAATGCCAAAGCGGTTTTCGCCGTAACAAATTAACGGTTATATTTATTTATTTTCGCCGGACTAATGTTTACTGATCACCTCCATTATTTCCGGAGAAGGGAATATCCGTCTACTCCATCATAATTTCCATGATTAATTATTTAACAAAACTTAAATCAAATTTTAATAATGTTCTATGGCAAAAGTTTGTCATAAAAAAAAATAAAAAATTGTTCAAGTTTAACAAATCTATATACAAATCTAAAACAAATTAAAAAAATTTCATTAATATAATACAATATAATTGAATAAATACTTAAGCTATTATTAATAAAAAGAAAAAACTTCAAATTATAATTTAATTATTATAAATAATCGATTATAAAATCTGAAATTATTTAAATTTATTATAAAAATTAATAAAACCAATATAATTTATTATAAAAAATTGATTATTATAAACAATAGTTACATATAAATTAAAAGTATAAACGAATTAAGAAATCTTTAAAAAATTGAATTTATATAAAAAAAAAAATAATAAAAACAATATGATTTATCATTAAAAAATCTAAATATTGTAAACGATAGTTATATAAAAATTAAAATTAAAATGTATACTATTTAGAAAACTATGACGAATTAAAAAACTCAAATTTATAAAAAATAAAAATATCATAATTTATTATAAAAAAGTTAATAATTATATCAAAATATAATTTAAAAAGAAACTATATATATATGTAATTCAAAAAGAAGCTATTTTCTATTTAAAAACTAATACTTAATAATATAAATATAAATATATTAATATAAATATTAAAAAACTTTAAAAAAATTAACAAAAATCATATACTTTATTACATAATTTGATGATTATAAATTATGGTTATAAAAAAATAAAAATTAAAATAGTATAAGAATTAAATAAACTTTGAAAATTTTGAATTTAAAAAAAAAAATAATAATAAAAATGATATAATTAATTATAAAAAAAATCTAATTGTTATAAAAATATAGTTACATACAAATAAAAATTTATTATTTAAAAAACTATGAAAAGTGATAAAAACTAACAAAAGATTAAAAACGACACACATATAGTTAAAAAATTTAAAAAACCTTAGAAACCTATAAATTTATTATTATTTAAATTTATTATAAAAATTAATAAGAGCAATATAATTTATTATAAAAAATTGATTATTATAAACAATTGTTACATATAAATTAAAAGTATAAACGAATTAAGAAATCTTTAAAAAATTAAATTTATATAAAAAAAAATAATAACAACAATATGATTTATCATTAAAAAATCTAATTATTGTAAACGATAGTTATATAAAAATTAAAATTAAAATGTTTACTATTTAGAAAACTATGACGAAATAAAAAACTCAACTTTATAAAAAATAAAAATATCATAATTTATTATAAAAAAGTTAATAATTATATCAAAATATAATTTAAAAAGAAACTATATATATATGTAATTCGAAAAGAAGCTATTTTCTATTTAAAAACTAATACTTATAATATAAATATAAATATATTAATATAAATATTAAAAAACTTAAAAAAAATTAACAAAAATCATATACTTTATTACATAATTTGATGATTAAAAATTATGGTTATAAAAAAATAAAAATTAAAATAGTATAAGAATTAAATAAACTTTGAAAATTTTGAATTTAAAAAAAATAATAATAATAAAAATGATATAATTAATTATAAAAAAATCTAATTGTTATAAAAATATAGTTACATACAAATAAAAATTTATTATTTAAAAAACTATGAAAAGTGATAAAAACTAACAAAAGATTAAAAACGACACACATATAGTTAAAAAATTTAAAAAACCTTAGAAACCTATAAATTTATTATTATTTAAATTTATTATAAAAATTAATAAGAGCAATATAATTTATTATAAAAAATTGATTATTATAAACAATTGTTACATATAAATTAAAAGTATAAACGAATTAATAAATCTTTAAAAAATTGAATTTATATAAAAAAAAATAATAAAAACAATATGATTTATCATTAAAAAATCTAATTATTGTAAACGATAGTTATATAAAAATTAAAATTAAAATGTGTAGTATTTAGAAAACTATGACGAATTAAAAAACTCAAATTTATAAAAAATAAAAATTTCATAATTTATTATAAAAAAGTTAATAATTATATCAAAATATAATTTAAAAAGAAACTATATATATATATATATATATATATATATATATATATATATATATGTAATTCAAAAAGAAGCTATTTTCTATTTAAAAACTAATACTTATAATATAAATATAAATATATTAATATAAATATTAAAAAACTTAAAAAAAATTAACAAAAATCATATACTTTATTACATAATTTGATGATTATAAATTATGGTTATAAAAAAATAAAAATTAAAATAGTATAAGAATTAAATAAACTTTGAAAATTTTGAATTTAAAAAAAAAAAAAATAATAATAAAAATGATATTATTAATTATAAAAAAATCTAATTGTTATAAAAATATAGTTACATACAAATAAAAATTTATTATTTAAAAAACTATGAAAAGTGATAAAAACTAACAAAAGATTAAAAACGACACACATATAGTTAAAAAATTAAAAAACCTTAGAAACTTATAAATTTATTATTATTTAAATTTATTATAAAAATTAGTAAAAGCAATATAATTTATTATAAAAAATTGATTATTATAAACAATTGTTACATATAAATTAAAAGTATAAACGAATTAAGAAATCTTTAAAAAATTAAATTTATATAAAAAAAAATAATAACAACAATATGATTTATCATTAAAAAATCTAATTATTGTAAACGATAGTTATATAAAAATTAAAATTAAAATGTTTACTATTTAGAAAACTATGACGAAATAAAAAACTCAACTTTATAAAAAATAAAAATATCATAATTTATTATAAAGAAGTTAATAATTATATCAAAATATAATTTAAAAAGAAACTATATATATATATGTAATTCGAAAAGAAGCTATTTTCTATTTAAAAACTAATACTTATAATATAAATATAAATATATTAATATAAATATTAAAAAACTTAAAAAAAAATTAACAAAAATCATATACTTTATTACATAATTTGATGATTATAAATTATGGTTATAAAAAAATAAAATTTAAAATAGTATAAGAATTAAATAAACTTTGAAAATATTTGAATTTAAAAAAATAATAATAATAAAAATGATATAATTAATTAGAAAAAAATCTAATTGTTATAAAAATATAGTTACATACAAATAAAAATTTATTATTTAAAAAACTATGAAAAGTGTTAAGTGAAAAGTTAAAAAATTAAAAAACCTTAGAAACCAATAAAAAAAATAAAAAAATTACTGACTAAAAATTATAACAACAATTTAATAATTAAATATAAGATATATGATTATATAAAATAATAACAGAAATTAAAATGTAAACAACAACTATCGAAATTCAAAATATATTATTAATTAAAAAAAAATATATAAATTGAGAAAAATTCAATATGATAATAAAATTATAAATGTAAAGAAAACATATTATATTAATTTAATTGATTAAATGTAGATATCATGAAATAAATTGATACTTAAAATATAAATGTTAATAACAATTGACTTAATTTGAAATATATATCTACAACAAAATAACAATAAAAATAATACATGACATTTATGACATAAAAAAATATTAAAAAGAAAACCATAAAATATATAATTAAAATCGTAATTTAGAATGTCCCAAAGAAATAAAATCTAACATAATAACACCACAAAGAGAAATTAAATATATTCGTAAATTAGTTATATATATATTTTTTCTTTAGTTTTATATATTATTACATAAACAAGTTTACGTAACGCATAAAATAAACTCATTAAACACATTTGAACCATGTTAATAACGTAGAAAAAGTACAATTATCTAAATTATTACCAATGAAATAATTAGCCACAACCATAACTTATTAATTGCTTTAGTTATTTTATGACGCACCGTTTTACAACTATAACAGTTGCGCCATTACAAATTTTACGTCCGTATAAATCAATGCGGTATAGAAAAAATAAAATCAATAGGTCGGATTTCGCATTGTCCTGCTGAAGGATTCCGAAAATATCATGGGTAAAGGTAATGTAATAGTGGAGGACATAAAGAAGCCCTCGAGGTATTCCATAATGGATGGAATGTCCGTAACTTAAGACCGGACATCGAATTTCTGGATATTTAGATTTACAACATGCATTCTGAAACGATTACTTCGGGTAGATTAAATTTAATACCTGTTTATTGTCAGTTTAATTTGTTAATAGGTGATGATGACTTTATATGAGATTAAATTATGTCTAAAATAACATAGACATTATATAAGAAAATATGTCTTTGAACTTTGATATTGAATAATAAATATAATAATAAGTAAGAAAATCTGTTACAGAAAAAAAGTAATTTGTATTCCTAATTAGAAAATAAATTATTAATTTATATTAATACAAAAAATAATAATAAATAAATACTGTATATAAATAAAATAACTGAATATTTGGAAAGTAATTTTATATATGGAAAATATATTATTTACTATAAAATTCTTCTCTAAATTTTCGTGAATGTTTCCAAAATTTTTATTAAATTTTTCGATAATTAATTTTAATTAGAAATAATTTTAATTCAGAAAAGAGAATTTTTTTGTACAAATTTTGTCTAGATATTTTGTATATATAACAATAACATTAAACATGTCTAATTAATAATATTAAAAATGTCTAATTAGTGATAAAATGTTAATTTTTGTCTTAAATTATAATCCTTAAAAAAATTTTCTTTAAATTTTTATATATTGACTGTTTAAGATCTTATAAGTCAAAATTTATGTAAATGATAAATTTTAAAATAAATTTAATCAATCATTTATTGATAATTAATTAATATAATAATATATATTTGTACATTTTTATTAAAATATATTAATTAAATACATATTTAATTAATACACCACATGAATTTATTCCAAAAAAATAACTGTTAATTTTATTTTGTCTTTATTTAAATTATAATCATCAAAAAGATTAACTTAAATATTGAGAACTTAAAATCGTATGAGATAAAATTAATGTACATGACAATTTATAAAATAAATTTAAACAATCATTCATTAATAATTACATATAATTTTACATATTTTGTAATTTTTTTTTTTAAATTAATTAATTATATTATTCATATTTATTTTTTTATAGTTTTCATTTAAACTATTATATTTTTAAATAAATTGGTTGTTTTTAAAATTTATTCCAAAAAAAAATTGAAATAGTGTCAAATAATTATTAATTTTATTTTGTCTTTATTCAAATTAGAGTATTAGTATTTCTAATTAGAAAATTAATTATTAATTTATATTAATACTAAAAATAATAATAAATAAAAACTGTATACAAATAAAATAACTGAATATTTGGAAAGTAATTTTATATATGGAAAATATATTATTTACTATAAAATTGATTAATTATTAAGTAAAAACATTGATAATTTTTAATAATGGTCATTTTTATAATTTGATCATTATTAAAAATTTATTATTGAAAATAAAATAATTTATACAGAAGTATATTTAATAAAGAATTTTAAATAAGTTTAAGATTTGCCAATTAATTATGAACTCAGATAAAATAAATTTCTTGAAGCAGTGTTTTATACTTTAACACTTAAACTAACAAAATAGTTAAATTAAAAAACCAATTAATCACACATAATTTATTGTGTTTTTTGTAACGAATTTAATTAATAGACAAGATAAAATAAAAAGGTCAAAAGTTAAAATTTAATTGAGACAAAGAGTGACATAAATTTATAAGGTTCTCAAAAAAGGTGAACTAACAATATATCACAATTAATAATAGACCGATTTTTTTGATTTATGACCGCAAGATAATTAAGATATTTGGGTACTGTATAATTTAAAGATGCCAGACCCGAAATGCGCGTGACTTGAGCTTAAGTAACGAAAAAAAAAAATAGAAAACCAGAACAAGACCAGACCTTAAGGTTGGCACCGGAGCACTAATAAATTTCCCAGATTTATCAACCCATAAACCGTATTAATGTTTATGTAAATGTCGCATTAACGAGTTCATATCGATAAACTTAACATTTACCGATTTAAACTATTCGCCTGTTTGTGGCCGGATCAATCGATAATTAATGTGATAAATATATCAGACGTCGAGTCGGGGACAGTTTTATGGGTGGTAAATAATGCGACCATTATTTATATTTGTGCAGCAAGGTAATATGTTGCGCAAAACGTCCGGATTATCGGAAAAACTAAACGGTATCAATATTTACACAGACATGCAACGCAAGACTCGTCGTCGGACCTGTCGATGAATATTGATGCGGCTCAATTTATTATTAGACGAAAAACTAAAGAGCAGCTGGGAGAACAAATGAAATGGCGTGTTACGCATTCGTTGGCAAACGGGAGTCAATTGGAAATCACGTGCTCAATTTTCAATTGGCACCGAAACCTTTTGCTTGCTCACGGACCCGATTTGCATCCTGATTCCCTCGATTCATTCAAGTAATTTTACTGTTTCAAACGATGGGGATTGAATGTAAACTGCCCCCCGTAATTAGTTTTTTGTCGTCACAGTTTAGTATCTGGTTCTGGTTGCTTGTACGAAGACAAAACATAAATTACAACAATAGTTGTTGGGAGAAATTGAACCGATAGGGGATTATTCATTGGATATGTGCAGGTGTGTTGAGATTATTCGCCTCGGAGACGCTGATATCACTGATTTTATGAATAATCCGGTGTTGGGTTACTTGCTTTATTGTTTATATTAGAACTTATCGTTGAGCAACAGATAAAGTAAGACAACAAACCCAAAGGCAAGATTTATAAACAACAAATTGTGAGCACGTACGTTTTTATTAAACAAAGAGCTTTTTATCTGAAATTGAAACTTGTTTATTTAGACAAATATTTAACACGTACAAGTAAAAATAATTGAAAATGTAAGTGATAATTATTTAATTAAACACACAAAGTCGATAAACAAATATAAATAAAATAATTACATAAACAAGTCTCCGAGTTAATTAATACAACCCAGAATTAAAGAAATTACTGCTAATTAAAAATGGTTCGTCATTTTGTTATTCCCTCACAGTGTTGCATAATAAACTAGAAATGGGATGTTCGGCGTGGAAACTTTACGGTTTTGTGAAAACTTATATTTGTGCATGTAAACTATGTAGAACTTTATACTTCCATCGAATTTTTATCATAAAGATTTTCCGGGATTAAACGCAGCCTGGAAATATAACAAGCTGTAGCTGCAACTTGTCAAAACTATAAAATTAGTTGGGTTTTCCCCGAATAACTTTTATTTTAATGTTTTTGTATGAAATTACTGTAAAAAGTTGCTGAAATTATCTCGTTGTTCATTTTGTTCTAAGTACGATTTCAGTCTATTATTCTAAAAGTGGGTTAAATACTTCATAATTTTCTAAATTTTGGTGAATGTTTCCAAAATTTTTGTTAAAGTTTTCGATAATTAATTCTAATTAGAAATAATTTTAATTCAGAAAACGGAATTTTTTTGTACAAATTTTGTCTAGAAATGTCCAATTAATAATATTAAAAATGTCTAATTAGTGTTAAAATGTTAATTTTTGTCTTAAATTATAATCCTTAAAAAATTTTTCTTTAAATTTTTATATATTGACTGTTTAAGATCTTATATGTCAAAATTTATGTAAATGATAAATTTTAAAATAAATTTAATCAATTATTTATTGATAATTAATTAATATAATAATATATATTTGTACATTTTTATTAAAATTTATTAATTAAATACATATTTAATTAATAAACCACATGAATTTATACCAAAAAAATAACTGTTAATTTTATTTTGTCTTTATTTAAATTATAATCATCAAAAAGATTATCTTTCAACTTTTAAATATTGAGAACATAAAATCGTAGAGACAAAATTAATGTACATGACAATTTATAAAATAAATTTAAACAATCATTTATTAATAATTAATTACATACAATTGTACATATTTTGTAATTTTTTTTTAAATTAATTAATTATATTATTCATATTTATTTTTTTATAGTTTTCATTTAAACTATTATAATTTTAAATAAATTAGTTGTCTTTAAAATAAACCATTTGAATTTATTCCAAAAAAAATTTGAAATAGTGTTAAATAATTATTAATTTTATTTTGTCTTTATTCAAATTAGAACCCTTAAAAAGTTTATCTTTAAACTTTTAAATAATGAGTGCTTAAAATCTTATGTGACAAATTTTTTGTAAATGACAATTTTTAAAATAAATTTAGTCAATCATTTATTGATAATTAATTTCATATAATTGTAATTGTTATTTTGGACATTTTTATTAAAATTTATTAACTATATACATATTTAATTTTTTATAGATTTCAGTTAAATTATTATATTTTTAAATAAATTTGTTGTTTTTAAAATATCTTTATCTTTAAACTTTTAAATATTGAGTGTTTAAAATCTTATGTGACAAATTTTATGTAAATGACAATTTTTAAAATAAATTCAATCGATTATTTATTGATGATTAAACATTTTTATTAAAATTTTTTAAGTATATACATACATTTGTTATAGTTTTCAATTAAATTATTATATTTTTAAATAAATTTGTTGTTTTCTAAAATAAACCATTTGAATTTATTCCAAAAAAAATTGAAGTAGTGTTAAATAACTATTAATTTCATTTTGTTTTTATTTAAATTAGAAATCTCAAAAAGTTTAAAGGAAAACTTTTAAATATTGAGTGTTTATAATCATATGAGTCAAATTTTATTTAAATATCAATTTTTAAAATTAATTTAATCGATCATTTATTGATAATTAATTACATATACAATTGTATATATTTTGTACATTTTTATTAAAATTTATTAATTATATACATATTTAATTTGTTATAGTTTTTATTTAAATTATTATATTTTTAAATAGTGTTAAATAATAATTAATTTTATTTTATCTTTATTTAAATTAAAATCCTCAAGAAGTTTACCTTTAAACTTTTAAATAATGAGTGTGTATGATCTTATGAGACAAATTTTATGTAAATATCAATTTTTAAAATAAATTTAATCGATCATTTATTGATAATTAATTACATATAATTGTATATATTTTGTACATTTTTAATAAAATTTTTTAAGTATATACATACATTTGATATAGTTTTCAATTAAATTATTATATTTTTAAATAAATTTGTTGTTTTTTAAAACAATCCATTTGAATTTCATTCCAAAAAAAATGAAATAGCGTTAAATAACTGTTAATTTTATTTTGTCTTTATTCAAATTAGAATCCTCAAAAAGTTTATCTTTAAACTTTTAAATATTGAGTGTTTAAAATCTTATGTGACAAATTTTATTGTATTTATTTATGTAACTATTTTTTTGTCTATATTTAAATACAACTTAAATTTTTAAATATTGAGTACAAAATTATTTTATGATTATTGAGAATAAAATTAATATTTAATGAACAATTTTATTAGAATTATACAATAATAAACTGAAAGAATCAATTTTCTTCCACTAAAATAACTAAAAGACTAAATAAAATAAATTTCAAGGCTTAATACTAACAGAAAGTCAGCAAAAATAGCATTAATAATAAAGTCACGTATTCCCCGAATTATTACCAACACTTAATTAAAGCAACTATTCAGACTCATTACCCGTTGGCAACTGGCACTTCCCAGTAACACCCAATCAATTTGCGACAATTTGTCAAACATACAAAAACATTTCCCGGCAAAGACATCCAGGCGATTCGCCGGACAAGTAAATTAAGGGGATCGTTACTCACTTTGTACTGTGTCGGAGGTGGAGATGAGCAGCCCCTGCAGCGACCTCGAATTGTGCCTCAGCTGGGCGGCGAAATCCCTCTGGCCCTGTTTTCGCAACAGACTTTCCGTGTTCGCGTCGCAACACTCCCCATTGCAAACTTCTCCTGGAACAGACAAAAAATACAATCATTGCGGTTTTATTTTGTTACAAAAATAGAAAAGCGGAACGTTTCCGGCTGTCTAATTTCGTAAGGGGTGGTTATTTTTAAGAAGTCTAAATGAATCACAGGACCGGGTCGACGTTTATGAATGATTTTTATTTAGCAGTATATCAACAATTTTATATTGCGGTTTTATTAGGCCTCTGGCTCAAATTACGACGGATTAAGACAATGTTTTAGTGCGGAGGTAATAAATTATTTAATTACACTCGGTTATATGGCCGGCCTATGTGCGGACGTTAAATATGTATTAAGGGATCCGGCCAGATCAGCAAATTTCTGATTACCGGTTAGATTGTACCCAAAACGTCATTTTGTCAAGTGTAGCAGTTAATATGGTAGTTCATTACCCGTAACTTCATTCATTAACTGTTATCGGATTTATTTTGCATAGTATAGTTTATATTTATATCAATATTAATTGACTATCTACAAAGGGGACCAACGGTTTACTGTTTTATGAACAATTTACTCAAAATTTGACTTTTTCAGTCAATAACAAAGATATCTAAGTCTCTCCTCCATAATAGACCAGATATTTCTTCATGTCACAATGACTTATTTCAAAAATTCTCTTACTCAATAAACTTTTTCTCCAGAATGTTTCTCATAAAATGAATTTACTGTATGGTGACCCAAGGGGCCCAATGATCAGTCCAACTGTCTACTGTTTTATGAAAAATTTACTCAAAAATAATCTTTAGTCAATGACGAAGATATCTAACTCCTTTCTCCATATGGTCCAGACACTTCTTCATGTCGGAATTACATATTTCAGTCATTGTTCAATTTTTACGTAATAAAACTAACTCGTAGAACAATGACAAAAATTGTTGATTATAATGGTTTTTACGAAAAAATTGTCGTTTTTATCGTACGTTTTGTCTTTCTTGATATGACACGAAAATCCCAATCGGATAATCGAGTTTCCCCATTGAGGAACGCCAATAAATAACTAATACGTTAGTTAAACATGACTCAGTAACTGTTATCGGATTTATTTTGCATACTATGGTTTATATTTATATCAATATTAATTGACTACCTACCAAGGAGGCCAATGGTCAGCCCAACTGTCTACTGTTTTATGAAAAATTTACTCAAAAATAATCTTTAGTCAATGACAAAGATATCTAACTCCTTTCTCCATATGGTCCAGACACTTATTCATGTCGGAATTACATATTTCAGTCGTTGTCCAATTTTTACGTAATAAAACTAAGATTCTCCAGGTACAAGAGCTCAGAATTTTTCTTATGACATGAATTTACTCGTAGAACATTGACAAAAATTGTTGAATATAATGGTTTTTACGAAAAAACTGTCGTTTTTATCGTACGTTTTGTCTTTCTTGATATGACACGAAGATTCCAATCGGATAATCGAGTTTACCCATTGAGGAATGCCAATAAATAACTAATACGGTAACTAAACTTGATTCATTAACTGTTATGGGATTTATTTTGCATACTATGGTTTATATTTATATCAATATTAATTGACTACCTACCAAGGGGGCCAATGGTCAGCCCTGCTGTCTACTGTTTTATGAAAAATTTACTCAAAAATAATCTTTAGTCAATGACAAAGATATCTAACTCCCTTCTCCATAAAGTCCAGACACTTCTTCATGTCGGAATTACATATTTCAGTCATTGTTCAATTTTTACGTAATAAAACTAAGATTCTCCAACCCCAAGAGCTCAGAATTTTTCACACGACATGAATTTACTCGTAGAACAATGACAAAAATTGTTGAATATAATGGTTTTTACGAAAAAACTGTCGTTTTTATCGTACGTTTTGTCTTTCTTGATATGACACGAAGATCCCAATTGGATAATCGAGTTTCCCCATTGAGGAACGCCAATAAATAACTAATACGGTAACTAACTTGATTCATTAACTGTCATCGGATTTATTTTGCATACTATGGTTTATATTTATATCAATATTAATTGACTACCTACCAAGGGGGCCAGTGGTCAGTCCAACTGTCTATTGTTTTATGAAAAGTTTACTTAAAAATAATCTTTAGTCAATGACAAATATATCTAACTCCCTTCTCCATATAATCCAGACACTTTTTGATGTCGGAATTACATATTTCAGTCATTGTCCAATTTTTACGTAATAAAACTAAGATTCCCCAATCCCAAGAGCTCAGAATTTTTCTCATGACATGAATCTACTCGTAGAACATTGACAAAAATTGTTGATTATAATGATTTTTACGAAAAAACTGCCGTTTTTATCGTACGTTTTCTCTTTCTTGATATCACACGAAAATCCCAATCGGATAATCGAGTTTCCCCATTGAGGAATGCCAATAAATAACTAATACGGTAGTTAAACTTGATTCATTGACTGTTATCGGATTTATTTTGCATACTATGGTTTATATTTATATTAATATTAATTGACTACCTACCAAGAGGGCCAATGGTCAGCCCAACTGTCTACTGTTTTATGAAAAATTTACTCAAAAATAATCTTTAGTCAATGACAAAGATATATAACTCCCTTCTTCATATAGTCCAGACACTTCTTCATGTCGGAATTATATATTTCAGTCATTGTCCAATTTTTACGTAATAAAACTAAGATTCTCCAACCCCAAGAGCTCAGAATTTTTCACACGACATGAATTTACTCGTAGAACATTGACAAAAATTGTTGATTATAATGGTTTTTACGAAAAAACTGCCGTTTTTATCGTACATTTTGTCTTTCTTGATATGACACGAAGATCCCAATCGGATAATCGAGTTTCCCCATTGAGGAACACCAATAAATAACTAATACGGTAACTAACTTGATTCATTAACTGTTATCGGATTTATTTTGCATACTATGGTTTATATTTATATCAATATTAATTGACTACCTACCAAGGGGGCAATGGTCAGCCCTACTGTCTACTGTTTTATGAAAAATTTACTCAAAAATAAACTTTAGTCAATGACAAAGATATATAACTCCCTTCTTCATATAGTCCAGACACTTCTTCATGTCGGAATTATATATTTCAGTCATTGTCCAATTTTTACGTAATAAAACTAAGATTCTCCAACCCCAAGAGCTCAGATTTTTTCACATGACATGAATTTACTCGTAGAACAATGACAAAAGTTGTTGATTATAATGGTTTTTACGAAAAAACTGTCGTTTTTATCGTACGTTTTGTCTTTCTTGATATGACACGAAAATCCCAATCGGATAATCGAGTTTCCCCATTGAGGAACGCCAATAAATAACTAATACGGTAGTTAAACATGATTCAGTAACTGTTATCGGATTTATTTTGCATACTATGGTTTATATTTGTATCAATATTAATTGACTACCTACCAAGGAGACCAATGGTCAGCCCAACTGTCTACTGTTTTATGAAAAATTTACTCAAAAATAATCTTTAGTCAATGACAAAGATATCTAACTCCTTTCCCCATATGGTCCAGACACTTATTCATGTCGGAATTACATATTTCAGTCGTTGTCCAATTTTTACGTAATAAAACTAAGATTCCCCAATCCCAAGAGCTCAGAATTTTTCTCATGACATGAATTTACTCGTAGAACATTGACAAAAATTGTCGATTATAATGGTTTTTACGAAAAAACTGCCGTTTTTATCGTACGTTTTGTCTTTCTTGATTTGACACGAAGGTCTCAATCGGATAATCGAGTTTCCCCATTGAGGAACACCAATAAATAACTAATACTGTAGTTAAACTTGATTCATTAACTGTTATCGGATTTATTTTGCATACTATGGTTTATATTTATATCAATATTAATTGACTACCTACCAAGGGGGCCAGTGGTCAGTCCAACTGTCTACTGTTTTATGAAAAAATTTACTCAAAAATAATCTTTAGGTATCTAACTCCTTTCTCCATATAATCCAGACACTTCTTCATGTCGGAATTACATATTTCAGTCATTGTTCAATTTTTACGTAATAAAACTAAGATTCTCCAACCCCAAGAGCTTAGATTTTTTCACATGACATGAATTTACTCGTAGAACAATGACAAAAATTGTTGATTATAATGGTTTTTACGAAAAAAAACTGCCCTTTTTATCGTACGTTTTGTCTTTCTTGATATGACACGAAGATCCCAATCGGATAATCGAGTTTCCCCATTGAGGAACGCCAATAAATAACTAATACGGTAGTTAAACATGATTCAGTAACTGTTATCGGATTTATTTTGCATACTATGGTTTATATTTGTATCAATATTAATTGACTACCTACCAAGGAGACCAATGGTCAGCCCAACTGTCTACTGTTTTATGAAAAAATTTACTCAAAAATAATCTTTAGGTATCTAACTCCCTTCTCCATATAATCCAGACACTTCTTCATGTCGGAATTACATATTTCAGTCATTGTTCAATTTTTACGTAATAAAACTAAGATTCTCCAACCCCAAGAGCTTAGATTTTTTCACATGACATGAATTTAGTCGTAGAACAATGACAAAAATTGTTGATTATAATAACTGTCTTTTTTATCGTACGTTTTGTCTTTCTTGATATGACACGAAGATCCCAATCGGATAATCGAGTTTCCCCATTGAGGAACGCCAATAAATAACGCAAAAACATCGAGATAACAATTTAATTACGGCCGTGTGCGTGCCCCAAAAAACCAACCCCCAAAGATTTATTCATGCCGCCTGACCGCCGGGCTTAATCATCCATCCTCTCCATTATTTTTTTGTTTTCGTGCCCAGAGCGGAAACACAATTAAGCCGTGCTCAAAATATCAAATCAATATTTTTACAACGGGGACAAAATCGAATTTTACGCGCGGTCCCACGTTATCGTTCGGCAATCCGCATCGAATTGAATTGTGAGCGGGATTTAATTGGCGGACGCCGAAACGCTAATGAATTAAATTGAGATCTGTGTACGTCTCTAATTAAGGATACGGCACCCAATTGTGTGTAATTGCTCGTGTGGGGCGGCCGCGCCGCCCCGGGGCTATTCCTGCGGCCGCGTTTGACGGAGTGATTCGTAATTGGGGAAATGCCGCGTGTGCGATGGACAGTTTTGAATGGTTGATGGAAATTAATCACTGTTATTTTGCTGTGATGGTGCGATGGACAATCGATTTATTTGTTTGTTTTCTTATTGTTATAACACAATAAACGATTGTTTATTGTAAATTATGGGGAAAGAACAACTATAAAATACATTCTGACAATAATACTAATTAATTTTTGATTTAATGTAATTAAATATGATCATTAAAATTATTAGACATTAAGTTTTTAGTTGTGATATTAAATTTAATTTAATTCTATTTTTTAAAAACGTTATTAAAGAATTTAAATATTTTTAGATAATGAAAAAAAAAAATGTAAAAAAATATTTTTAAATTGTGTATAAGAAAATTAAAAAGTATATTTATATTTCATTAATCGTTTAAAATTAAAATTTATATTATTACATTATAAAATATTTATAAAAAATTTGAAAAATTACAAGGTTTTAATATTTATATTATATATACAAATTACATTACTTTACAATTACATTACATTACATTACAACTTTTTAAATAAATTTAAAAAAAAAATAAATATTTTATGAAATTTTTATATTTTAAATTATTAAGTTTTTTGTATAAATTTTTAAAATTAATAAATCTCAATTTCACGTTTAAATAATTCATTTTTTTAATTAATCCAACTTTAAAACTTTATATTTCAGATTATTAAATGTTTTATGTATAAATTTTAAAAATTATTAAATCTCAAATTTTATTTTTAAAAAAATTCGTTTTTTTTAATTAATTAATTTTTTCTTTTCTTAATTTTATATTTTTTTTGTTAAAATTTTTCAAATATAAAATAAACAAAAATATATAATAATAAAAATAATAATAATAAATAATTTAAATTAAAATGTCTAAATTTACTCAGTCAGAATTTTAAAATTTAAATTTTTATATTTCAAATTATTATCTCTAATCTCAATTTAAGTTTATTTTTTATATATTATCTAACTTATTCTTTTCTTAATTTTATAATATTTAATAATTTTTTGTTTTTTATTAAAATTTTTAAAATTTAAAATAAATAAAAATTAAAAAAATAATAATAAAAAATAAATTAAATCAAAATGTCTAAATTTACTCTTTCAGATTTTTAAAATTTAAATTTTTATATTTCAAATTATTAAATGTTATTTTTTATATATAAAATTTTAAAATTATTAAATCTCAATTTTAGATTTAAGTTCATTTTTTTTTCAATATTATTATTTTCTTTTCTTAATTTTATTATAATATTTTTCTATTTTTAATATTTTTTTTTTAAATTAAAATTAATAAAAATAACTATTTTAGACTTAATATTACAAAAATAATAATAAAAAATAAATAAAATCAAAATGTCTAAATTTTTATAGTTCATTTTATTAAATGTTTTATGTATGAATTTTAAAAATCATAAAATCTCAATTTTATGTTTAAAAAGGGTCAATTTTTTAATATTATCTAATTTATTCTTTTATTAATTTTATGATAATTTTTTTATGTTTTTATTGACATTTTTAAAATTTAAACTAAATAAAATTAAGTAATTTAAACTTAATTATACCAAAATAATAATAAAAAATAAATTAAATCAAAATATCTAAATTTACTCTTTCAGATTTTTAAAATTTAAATTTTTGTATTGCAAATTATTAAATCTCAATTTTAGGTTTAAGAAGTTCATTTTTTTTCAATATTATCTAACATTTTCTTTTCTTAATTTTATTATAATATTTTTCTATTTTTAATATATTTTTTTTTTAATTAAAATTAATAAAAATAACTCTTTTAGACTTAATATTACAAAAATAATAATAAAACATAAATAAAATCAAAATGCATAATTTTTATAGTTCATATTATTAAATGGTTTATGTATGAATTTTAAAAATCATAAAATCTCAATTTTATGTTTAAAAAGGGTCAATTTTTTAATATTATCTAATTTATTCTTTTATTAATTTTATGATAGTTTTTTATGTTTTTATTGACATTTTTAAAATTTAAAATAAATAAAATTAAGTAATTTAGACTTAATTATACAAAAATAATAATAAAAAATTCAATTAAATCAAAATGTCTAAATTTACTCTTTCAGATTTTTAAAATTTAAATTTTTGTATTTTAGATTATTAAATGTTTTATGCATAAATTTTAAAAATTATAAAATCCCAATTTAATGTTTAAAAAAGGTCAATTCAATTTATAATAATATAATTTTTAAATAAGTATAAATGTTAAATAATTAAATTTTAAATTTTTAAACAAATCTTTAAATTTGCTCTTTCAGACCTTTAAAATTTAAATTTTTAATATTTCATATTATTAAATGTTTTATATATAAATTTTAAATATTATTATTAAATTTCAATTGTTTGTTTAATAAACTTCATTTTTTAATAGTATCTAAATAAATTTTTAATAATAATTAAATGTGAAAATGGAAAATAATTAAATTTTAAATTTTTATATTTTAAATTAATAAATTTTATATGTATACAATTTAGAAATTATTAAATATTAATTTTAGGTTTATATATATTTTTACCTGTCAATTTCTTTACTTAATTTTATAAACATTTTTGTTTAATTAGAAAATTATTATAAAATGGATTCATAATTTAAAAACAATGAGTAAAATCCTGAATATTTTGATGACGGTTAAATGATTTTTGAACTTATTTTGAAAAACACGTTTGTGTCATTTTTTAATACGTGATCCAATAAAAACAATTCTGTTATGGCCCCCAAAGAATTACATAAACAGCGAATATCGACAGCGTCAAAATGTGTGCACGTCGCACAATATTATTCATCATTTGCAACAATCTAACGAGATTTACAATCTAAATGTTGGACTAATGACCCACACATACTTTGTACGTACGAACGCACGTACAAACTGACGTAATTGCCCGACACTTCATTTATCACGACCGCTAATGGGTCTCTTCAATTATACCATTTCTCCACACAATAAATCCCGCTTGTTAATAAAGCAATTATTCACACAATACAGCACGATACGAAATTCGGTAACCGATCAAAAACTGGAGGCGCCAGAAGCCGGAGCGGAGACAACGCAAGATCATTAAACGCCCGATAACTTCAAATGGCGGAGTAATCGTGACAAAGTGTACCGTCTAATATTTAACAGCAACTGACAGTTTAATTAGCCCGGCCGAAAAGCGGGTTCCGGGTGAAATGGCGAATAAAACGATACCGATCGCTTCTTCTTTGGCGGCATTCCTCCACATAATTAATTCATGCAAATACCTGGCCGATAATTAAAATTGCTCTAGAAGATCGAACGATAATCACAGTGCCTCGCGGATTTTGTTTCTGTGTAAAAAAAGCACGAGTTGATGATGGAGCATCTCTGGAGAAAATGCAGGGAATGTGGAGGAGATAATTAATGATGATGGTGTTAAGATAAAAACAGAAGGATTATAATTGGATAATCAATTAGAGAATTGATCCTAGATGCACTCTGCAGAATATTCTCTTTTTTTTTTTGTTCATTTTTTATTGGTACTACTGATGAATACTTTATATAAGAAGCTTCTTCTCGATCCCTCATACACATTAAAAAATATTCATTGGATAACATTCTCCTTGTCGAATAAGAGATGGTGGATAATAAAACAATCCAGATAATTGGTTCAATTGTTATTTATCTAGAAAATGTTGCGGAGTATACGGATGTGATCAATGATGATAGATCGATAGTTAAAATTGGAGAATTTTTTCCTAGATGCATTTCGTTCTCTCCTTCTTTTATTCTAAATTTATTTGTCCATTTATGAAAACATTTTTAAATATTATGTATCTTTCTTCTGCGTCTCACATTCAAATTTATACATATTGATTTGTCGAGCTTCTCTTCGTTTAATAAGAGATCATGGGAGGTAAAGATAATCCAGATATTTGGAAGACATACAAAAAGTTCATTTCAATTCATAACAATTTCTATCTATCTTAAAAATTATGATCATTCCATGAGTATAATGAAAGGATTATATATGGGTAATCAATTAGAAAATTTATCACCAAGATGCATTTCGTCCCCACCTTCTTGAAAAAGATGGAAGGATGCTATATTCCTTTTCTTGTTCTATATTTATTGGCCCAATTTATGAATACAATTTTGAAGAAGAGTTAAATAATATGTCTCTTCCTTCTGCAGCTCACATTCAAATTTATACAGTTAAATTTGTTAAGTTTCTCTTTGATAAATAAGAGATCATGGGAGATAAAGACAATCCAGATAATTGGAAAACATACAAAAAGTTCATTTCAATTCATAACAAATTCTATCTATCTTAAAAATTATGATCATTCGATGATTAAAATGGAAGGATTATATTTGGGTAATCAATTAGAGAATTTATCACCAAAATGCATTTCGTCCCCACCTTCTTGAAGAAGATGGAAGGATGCTATATCCCTTTTCTTGTTCTATATTTATTGGCCCAATTTATGAATACAATTTTGAAGAAGAGTTAAATAATATGTCTCTTTCTTCTGCACCTCACATTCAAATTTATACAGTTTCATTTGTTAAGTTTCTCCTTGATTAATAAGGGATCATGGGAGATGAAGACAATCCAGATAATTGGGAGGCATACAAACAGTTCATTTCAATTCATAACAATTTCTATCTATCTTAAAAATTATGATCATTCGATGATTAAAATGGAAGGATTATATTTGGGTAATCAATTAGAGAATTTATCACCAAAATGCATTTCGTCCCCACCTTCTTGAAGAAGATGGAAGGATGCTATATTCCTTTTCTTGTTCTATATTTATTGGCCCAATTTATGAATACAATTTTGAAGAAGAGTTAAATAATATGTCTCTTCCTTCTGCAGCTCACATTCAAATTTATACAGTTAAATTTGTTAAGTTTCTCTTTGATAAATAAGAGATCATGGGAGATAAAGACAATCCAGATAATTGGAAGACATACAAAAAGTTCATTTCAATTCATAACAAATTCTATCTATCTTAAAAATTATGATCATTCGATGATTAAAATGGAAGGATTATATTTGGGTAATCAATTAGAGAATTTATCACCAAAATGCATTTCGTCCCCACCTTCTTGAAGAAGATGGAAGGATGCTATATCCCTTTTCTTGTTCTATATTTATTGGCCCAATTTATGAATACAATTTTGAAGAAGAGTTAAATAATATGTCTCTTTCTTCTGCACCTAACATTCAAATTTATACAGTTTCATTTGTTAAGTTTCTCCTTGATTAATAAGGGATCATGGGAGATGAAGACAATCCAGATAATTGGGAGGCATACAAACAGTTCATTTCAATTCATAACAATTTCTATCTATCTTAAAAATTATGATCATTCGATGATTAAAATGGAAGGATTATATTTGGGTAATCAATTAGAGAATTTATCACCAAAATGCATTTCGTCCCCACCTTCTTGAAGAAGATGGAAGGATGCTATATTCCTTTTCTTGTTCTATATTTATTGGCCCAATTTATGAATACAATTTTGAAGAAGAGTTAAATAATATGTCTCTTCCTTCTGCAGCTCACATTCAAATTTATACAGTTAAATTTGTTAAGTTTCTCTTTGATAAATAAGAGATCATGGGAGATAAAGACAATCCAGATAATTGGAAGACATACAAAAAGTTCATTTCAATTCATAACAAATTCTATCTATCTTAAAAATTATGATCATTCGATGATTAAAATGGAAGGATTATAATTGGGTAATCAATTAGAGAATTTATCACCAAGATGCATTTCGTTCCCGCCTTCTTGAAGAAGATGATAGATACCTTTTCTTGTTCCATGTTTATTGGCCCAATTTATGAATAAAATTTTGAAGATGATTTAAATAATATCTCTCTTCCTACATTTTGATTTGTTAAGTTTCTCTTTGATAAATAAGAGATAACGGAAGATAAAGACAATACAGGTAAAGATACAGATTATGTGGAGGATCTGTGGCAATTAATAATGAATGATATGAAATAGATCAATATTGTTACCTTTTTCATCGTTTTCGTTAGTTAAAATTCAGAAAATACATTAGAGAAGAAAAGTTAAATAAGCTTCTTCTTTACAATTCAATTTATGAAGATTATTCAGTAAAAATGTTTCAAAAATTCTCCTTGATAGATTCGAAATCACGGATTACACACAATCCGATAAATTAAGCGCCTCGCTTCCGATTTAAACAGTTTATTTCCATTCATAACCGTCACCACAAACACCGAATCCAAAATAATTTAAAACCGTGGCTAATCCCTTTAGAAAATAAAAAGATAAGACAAAACGCAACAAAAGGATGTAGAAAACCGCTAATCCCCGTCCGTCCTGCCGGCGCGTCCTTTCATCCGATTGTGTTGCAGGACAACAACCGGGCTTCGCCCCGATCCTCTTTTATTCATGGTTTCGGCGGCGCTAATGCAACTTACACTTCCTGCGGGCCATTTTAACGCTCGCTAATTGCACGGGCCTCGTTTTGGGCCGTGGACGGTGGTCAGTGTTTCACCCCCGACCTCACACCCTCACACTTTATGTTACAAATTGTCGGGCCTCGTTGGATGGTACGGTGTAATTATTTGTCAACACGCGGAATATAAGCAGCAATATTAGAATTAACAACAACTTTATAAATAAATTAATGTTATAGAAAAACTGGACGGAGAAAAAGTTGTTTCTAGCCCCAATCCATTAGTGGAAACATCTTTACCCACAGCTTCCAGCCTCAATCAATTAGACTAACATCATAATTAACGGCGGCAGCCGAATAAATATTTATCAAAACGAATTAAAATGCATTAATGCAATATTTGCTGCGAATTTAGCTGAAACCCGCTAATTAATTGTTAATTATTGACCGCAAACCAGCCTTTTTTCATCGATTTGCGTTTGTAATTCGAAAGTGCAAGTACTAAAAATGGGCTAATTGTCCGTGTGGAACGTTTTATTAAATATGTGACTTTGTAGATTGTGTAATTCTACAATCAACGTTAATTAATACAATTAAAACACTTTTTAGGTTAGGCTTTGATGCGCACATGTCTTTTTTATGTTGTTTAACGTGGGAGTTTTTTTCTTATTGGATATTGTCCGTATTGGTTCGATTCGGATGTCTGCTCGTTTGATTGGAATTGGCGCATTTTTTAGAAAACAAAAGCATCAGTTTCAATGACTTTTATTTGTATTTGCACAGCATAAGTCCGAGCGATTTCTCTGCAAATATGAAATGTAATTTTGAAACTGCAACCGGGGTTCATATAAAACTTTATTTGCCATTGGAAGAGATAATTTTAATTACTAATCAATGTGAAATTAAAGTTTTAGTAAACAATTTTATTTAATATCCATTATTGACTTAATTTTTATATATTTTAAATAATGTTTCAATTTTATTTTACTTATTTTGATCATATTTTAAACAAATTACAATAAAATGTTTAGGAAAAATAATTAAAAAGTTTGTAAAACATGTGCTAAATTCATTTTTATTATTAATATAAAATTGTAATGTATATTAAAGAAGTAGTATTTTTTCAATTTATAAATCCAAAATCACTTTTTAATTAAAAAATTTAGTAATTTTAAAATATAAATTTTAATTGGTAAATTAGTAGCTACAAAATTTTATTTAAATTTTTTTTTCAATTTAAATAACTAAATTTACAATAATCTACATAAACTTTAAACACAATAAAAAAGTAATATATGTGACAAAATTATTTGAATAAATTAAGTATAATATAATAGAAATTAAACAAATACATATATAATATTTTAATACCAAATATTATATCCTAATATTGAATATTATATCTTAAAATTGAATATTATTATATCTTGATTATATTATTTCTACTTTACAGTTATTAAATTACATAGATTATTTGTCAATAATAGCAAATTGAATTATGTTTTAAATAAATATTTGAAATTTTAATTTTGAGAAATTATAAGATTTATTTTTTAATTTCAATGAATATTTGTAAAAAAAATATTCAATTTCTACAAATTTTCAAAAATTATTAATAAATAATAATAAATTAAATTATAATTATATGATTATTTTAAATAAATATTCGAAATTTTAATTTTTTATATATTTTGAAAGATTATAAGTAAAAATATTTTTTTAAATATATATGAATATCTATCCTTTTCTTAATTTCTTTGAATATTTATACATAAACATTTACTTTCTAAAGATTTTTGAAAAATTTTTAGCGAATAATGATAAATAATTTAATAATACAGTAAAAATCTATTTTTTTAAATGTATATGAATATTTATAAAGAAACATTTATTTTCTAAAAATTTTTGAAAAATTGTTGGTGAATAATACCCAATAATAAATTAAATTGGTTAAATTATTTGAATGATTAATATAAATAAATATTTGAAAATTTATTTTTTTATAGATTTTGGAAGATTATAATAAGAAAAACTTTATCCTTTTCTTAATTTCTATGAATATTTATTCAGAAACATTCATTTTCTATAGATTTTTGAAAAATTATTAGTGAATAATAATAAATTAAATTATAAAAGTATGATTATTTTAAATAATTATTTGAAAATTTAATTTTTTTATAGATTTTGGAAGATTATAACAAGTAAAAATCTATTTTCTTTTAATTTCTATGAATATTTATACAGAAACATTCAAATTCTAAATATTTTCAAAAATTATTAATGAATAATAATAATAATAAATTAAATTATAATTGTATGGTTATTTTAAATAAATATAAAAAAAATAAAGTAAGTAAAATTCTATTTTTTTAAATTTTAAATTTATTTTCTAAAAATTTTATAAAAATTATTGGTAAATAATACCCATTAATAATTTAAATTATAATTGAATGATTGAATTAAATAAATATTTGAAGATTTATTTTTTATAGATTTTGGAAGATTATAATATGTAAAAATCTATCCTTTATTTAATTTCAAAGAATATTTATACAGAAACATTCATTTTCTAAATATTTTTGAAAAATTATTAGTGAATAATAATAAATTAAATCATAATTATATGATTATTTTAAATAAATATTTGAAAATTTATTTCTTTTTATAGAATTTAGAAGATTATAATAAGTAAAAATATATATATTTTTAAATTTCTATGAATGTTTATACAAAAACATTCATATAATAAAGATTAAAGAAATTATTAATGAATGTTAATAAATTGAATTATAATTGTACCATTATTTTACATAAATATTTGAAATTTTATTTTTTTTTATAAATTTTAATAAATAATAATATATATAAATATATATTTGTTTAAATTTTTATGAATATTTATACAGAAACTTTCAATTTTTAAAGATTTTCAAAAGTTGAAGTGAATAATAATAATACATTAAATTATAATTGTATAAATAAATATTTGAAATTTTAATTTTTAGAAGCTAATAAAAAATAAAAATCTATTTTTAAAATTTCCATGAATACAGTCTATTATATATTTATTAAATTATTATTTTAATAATTTTACCACATTTTTTATCTCCTACAAATTATTAAATATTAAATTTAGGATTATATTATATAAAATTTAAAGTATATTGAAAATTATTAATTTTATTTTTAAATAAACATATACATTTTATATGAAAATTATAAAATATATAAATTTTGCAGTACTAATTTAATCATATACCATTTAACATTTAATACTGTAACATAATAAAAACTTAGTAAGATCCAAATATTAATTTTCAGAATTTAATAATATTAAATTACAAAATTAAAAGGGTAAATTTTGTTCAGTTTAACAATTGGAAATATTGAAATATATATAATTTTAAATTTAATCATAACAAGGTAAAATTTAAAATACTTTGAAAGCATAAAATTTTAAATTGAAAAATATTTAGTACAAAATCCATGAACTTTATTCAGTTCAAATACGATATACATTACAAATATGTTACGCAAACAGCTGAACTTTTATATTTTTATCACTTTTTAACAAAAACAAACATCAAATAACATAATAAATAACGTACGAAATGTTATACATAAAATCCTAATAAAAAGCAGTAAAACCATTTCGGCTATTTTATTTCCATAACCGTCACAATAAAAGATCACAGTTATGAAAACAACCCCCGAAGCGCCTCGCCAGTTTTGATGTTCGAAAACATTCCGCAGAGAGAATAATAATCGTCCGCTTGTCGAACAACAAAGTATAATCGCACTAAACCAAGAGTAATTCTCGTTGTATCCCCGACATAAATTCGCCAATATGCCCGTGTTTACCTGTTTAATTTCACCCCAGGTGATTCCGAACGTTAGAGCCGAACGAGAACGTGAAACGCGATAAATACCGCCGACTTTCGAATGATTACAGTCATCAGTAATGTGGCTCGTTGTACCGGGGCCCCTTTAATGCCTCCGCACACTTAATGTGACGACGTCGTTCCACATTTGCGGGGAATTCTCTCGCGTTTATTTCCAGACAACCATAAATCGGCGCAATAAAATATTTACCCGAAAAAATGCTAAATAAAATGCGCAAGATAAACCTTATTATTTTTTTTTTTCGAGGGTGAAATATCGTTTCAATTTCCGCCGCCCACTCATTTTTTTCGCGTGATAAATGCACTCGGACATGATTTCCGCGGGCCGCCCGTCCGGATTTATGGTTTCTCATGAGTGTATGCGTATCTGGGTGTGAAAAAGTGACAGGTGACGGTTACAAATACGGGTGGAACTGTCAACGGAGCCGGGAAAGCTGCTGCGAAGGCAAATTGTGCGCTGCCCCAGGCAGGAAAGTTGGAAACTTTAAAATATTGCTTTCTTAAAGCGGAATGGGGACCAGAAGAATTGTTACTTTGGGTTTAAAATATTTTTAGAAGCTTAAAAACTAAAAGAATTAAGTGAATTATTTTATATAATAATAAACCGATATAATAAATAATCGTATGATAGTTTCTACAGGTATTAACAGATTTTAGACAGATTTTTGTGTTTCATCTTTAGAAATTAAATATTTTTTTATAATTATTTTTATTGTTTCTAATATTCAAAATCTGTAAAATACCATAATTTTTCTAGTATTTATTTAAAATAGTCATACAATTATAATTTATTACTTTTATATAGAGAATTTTTGAAAATCTTTAATAATTATGTATTTCTTTAAAAAATATTCAATTAAAATTTAAAAGATTTATTTAGAAATCAGATTATTATTTATTAAAATCGATAAATTTTCAACTACTTATTAAAAATTTACAATTTTAATTTATTTTAATAAAATTGACTAATAATTTTTGTAAACCTTTAAAAATTGAATATTTTTGTATAAATTTTAATGAAAAGTTAACAATTTTACTGAAAATTTATATTTATATTTATTATTATCTTTGTAAATAAAATAAAAATAGTTTTCGAATATTTTATTAAATAGTTGTATAATTATAATTTAAATAATAATGAGTATTCAGTAATAAATTTTGAAAATCTTTAGAAATTAAATATTTTTTATAATTATTTCATGTAAATATAATTTAGAAGAATCGGTTTTTATTGTTTCTAATATTTAAAATCCATACCACCATACCATAATATTTCTAATATTTATTTTAAATAGTTACACAATTATAATTAATTATATCTATACTGATAGAATTTTTGAAAATCTTTAATAATTAAGAATTTCTTTAAAAATTCAATTAAATTCAAAAGATTTATTTAGGAAATAGATTTTTATTTATTAAAATCCATAAAAATAATAAATTTTCAACTATTTATTTAAAATAATAATAGAATTATAATTCATTTTATTAAAATTGACTAAAAATTTTTAAAAATCTTTAAATATATATAATATATTTATATTTATTATTATATTTGGAAATCAAAAAATCTACAAAAAATATTTATTTTAAGTAGTTTTATAATTATTATTTAAATAATAATCATTATTCAGTAATACATTTTGAAAAACCTTAAAAATAATTTAGAATATAGTAAATATGTTAAATACCATAATTTTCAAATATTTATTTAAAATAGTAACAATTTATTATATTTATATCGACGAAGAATTTTTGAAAATCTTTAATAATTAAGTATTTCTTTAAAAATATTCAATTAAAATTAAAAAGATTTATTTAGAAAATAGATTTTTATTTTTTAAAATCTATTTTCTAAAATAATAAATTTTCAACTATTTATTTAAAATAATAATAGAATTATAATTCATTTTATTAAAATTGACTAAAATTTATTTAAAATACACAATTATAATTTATTTCATTAAAATTAACTAAAAATATTTGAAAATCTTTAATCTTTAACAAAAAGTTAAAAATTTTATTTAAAATATATACTTTTATATAAATTATTATCTTTGGAAATCAAAAAATCTACAAAAAAATTAGTTTTCCAATATTTAATTCAAATAGTAATTATTATTTAAATAATAATCATTATTTAGTAATAAATTTTGAAAATCCTCAAATATTTATTTAAAATATCACACAATTATAATTTATTATATTAATATCGACCAAGAATTTTTGAAAATCATTAATAATTAAGTATTTCTTTAAAAGATTTATTTAGAAAATATATTTTTATTAAAATCTATAAAAATAATAACTTGTCAACTATTTATTTATAATAATCATACAATTTTAATGTATTTTATTAAAATTGAATAAAAATTATTGAAAATCTTTAAAAATTTTATTTAAAAAGTATATTTATATTTATTATTATCTTTGGAAAACAAAAAATCTACAAAAAATAGTTTTCCAATATATACTTTAAATAGTTATACAATTATAATTTAAATAATAATCATTATTCAGTAATAAATTTTGAAAATTCTTAAAAATTAAATATTTTTGTACAATTATTTCATGTAAATTTTCAAATATAATTTAGAAACATTGGTTTTTATTCTTTCTAATATTCAAAATATGTAAAATACCATAAGCTTCAAATATTTATTTAAAATAGTCACAAAATTTTAATTTATTATATTAATATCGACTAAGAATTTTTAAAAATCTTTAAATTTTTAAAAATTCAATTAAAATTTAAAAGATTTATTTAGAAAATAGATTTTTATTTATTAAAATCCATAAAAATAATAAATTTTCAACTATTTATTTAAAATAATAATAGAATTATAATTCATTTTATTAAAATTGACTAAAAATTAAATAAATTTTGAAATTTCTTAAAAATTAAATATTTTTGTATAATTATTTCGTGTAAATTTTCAAATATAATTTAGAAACATTGGTTTTTATTCTTTCTAAATTCAAAATATGTAAAATACCATAATTTTCAAATATTTATTTAAAATAGTCACAAAATTTTAATTTATTATATTAATATCGACTAAGAATTTTTAAAAAATTTTAAATAATTAACTATTTCTTTAAAAATACTCAACTTATAGAAATATATTTGTATTTATTAAAATCTATAAATGTGATAAATTTTTAAGTATTTATTTAAAATAATCATAGAATTATAATTTATTTTATTAAATTTGACTAAAAATATTTGAAAATCTTAATTAAATGTTTCTGTATAAAGTTGTACAAAATATATTTTTATTTATTATTGTCTTTCAAAATGAAACAATCTATAAAAAAATTAGTTTTCCTTTATTTACTGTAAACAATTATATAATTATAATTTAAATAATTATCACTATATTACTCAATAGTAATAAATTTTGATAATATTTAGAAATTAAATATTTTTTATAATTATTTTAATTAAAATATAATTTTTGTTTTACAAATAATTTTACTCTTAACATAAAAAAATATATATTTTTATTTAATAATAAATTTATTTATCTTTTTTTATGTAAAAAATGTTATTTTATATTATTTTATAAAACAAACCTTTCGTTTCTGTTTTAGTTTTTCTCAAACACATTATCCCTGAAAACACTGAAATATTCTACGAATATTCATGTCTCTCAGGAGTTTCACGTGAAATACAAGTGAATGTGTAAAGATTCACAAAAGCCCTGCAACACATACACTTGGTTTGTGCATGTAAAGATTAGCCGCGTTCTTTTTGGAGCCTGCGAGTGTCATTATACGAAATGACGTGGCGGGACGATTCAGAAACGTACTCCCATTGTTGGGCGATATTCACGCGAAATTTAAGAAGATTTATAGCCATGCAAATGCTTTCCAGACGACGCGCAAATAAAAGACAAAAATTCCGCGACCGATAAACCTCGGAACACTTTTTAAATCGAACGTGTAACAGGGATACGATGCAGCGCGAACGCAATGATTTATAACGGCGTCCCAATTATTCCCCAAGATTTTCTGCAGTAACACCCGCGAACAAAAATACCCAGACCCGCCCGAACGATCGGAGAAGTAACGTTAATAAAACATGAGATAAATTTCGGCAGGAGGGGCCGCGCACTACCGAACTGGAATACTAAATCAATGAGAAGGATTTCGTCCTTTTCGCCGACGAAAGGACCGGCCATCATTTGATATAGACCCGGCTGATTTACGGGTTATGGAATTATGTTTGCTCGGGAAATATTGGAAGAGGACTGCGGGCTCTCGTTCCTACCGGAATGGTCCGGAAAACTGCCGGATTATTTATTAGGCCAAAGGCTGGGAATAATTCAATTTGTCTAATAAACGTAAGCCGATATGATTTTCCAGAACGTTTTAGCGTATTGCTGCAATTTGTACGTTATTACATCCGTCATTTGATGCGATTACGTTACATTGATTTAAATTGAAGTGGGTAATCAATGTATTTTACTATTATTGACTGATACGTGTTATTTTAGGAATTAAATGTATCTGTATAAAGATTTAGTGAAAGCCACAAATATTAATTTAAAAAAAATTATATTTTTTATTGTAGTTTCAAAAACAATTAATAATAATATTTGATAATTTATGAAAATTTTTGTGAATGTTTTTGTATAAATAAATACACAATAAAAATTTAAATTTAACAACGTTATCTTTCAAAACCTATAAAAACTTAAATATTTAATTATTTAATATAATTATAATTTATTTTATTAATATTGACTATTAATAATAATCGTATAATTATTTTAAATATATAATTGATAATTAATTATTTAAAAAGATTTTGAAAGATTATAATAAAAAAATATACTTATTAGATTAAATATTAGAATCTTCATTCATTAATAAAATAAATTATAAGTGGATTATTATTTTAAATAAATAATGGAAATTATAATTTTTTATGTATTTTAAAAGATTATATTAAATAAAAACCTATTTTTTTAATAAAATTTTTAAATTTTTATTGAATATTTATACAGAAACATTCTATTTTTAAAGATTTTCAAAAACTATTATCAATATTAATAAAATAAATTATAATTCTCTGATTATTTTAAATAAATAGTCGAACATTTATTTTTTTATATATTTTCAAAGATTATAATAAATAAAAACTTATTTTTTAAATAAAATTTTTATATTTTCATTAAATATTCATACAGAAATACTCAGTTTCTAAAGATTTTCAAAAATTATTATTCAATAATAATAAAATAAATTACAATTGTGAGGTTATTTTAAATAAATAGTGGAAAATTTATTTTTTATATATATTTTAAAAGGTTATAATAAATAAAAACCTATTTTTTAAAGAAAATTTTTAAATTTTCATTGAATATTCCATGCAGAAATATTTAATTTCTAAAGATTTTCAAAAATTATTAGTCAATATTAATAAAAAAAAAAATATAAATGTGAGATTATTTTAAAAAATAGTTGAAAATTTAATTTTTTTATGGATTTTGAAGATTATAATAAATAAAAAACTATTTTTTAAATAAAATTCTTAAATTTGCATTGAATATTCTATGCAGAAATATTTAATTTCTAAAAATTTTCAAAAATTATTACTCAATATTAATAAAATAAATTATAATTGTGTGATTATTTTAAATAAATAGTAGAAAATTTAATTTTTTTATAGATTTTGGAAGATTGTAATAAATAAAAACCCATTTATTAAATAAAATTTTTAAATTTTCATTGAATATTTATACAAAAATACTCAATTTCTAAAGATTTTCAAAAATTATTAGTCAGTAAAAAAATATAAATGTGAGATTATTTTAAAAAATAATTGAAAATTTAATTTTTTTATGGATTTTGAAGATTATAATAAATAAAAAACTATTTTGAAATAAAATTTTTTAATTTGCATTGAATGTTCTATGCAGAAATATTTGATTTCTAAAGATTTTCAAAAATTATTTTAAATAAATAGTGGAAAATTTAATTTTTTTATAGATTTTAATAATTCATTATAAAAAAAATAAAAAATTTTCAAAATTATTACACAATAATAATAATTATTTAAAATAAATATTGGAAAATTAATTTTTTATAGATTTTTTGAACTTAGATAATAATAAATAAAAATTATTAAATTAAATTTTTTTTAATTAAATTTTCATTAATATTTATAGAGAAACATTTAATTTTTAAAGATTTTCAACAATAATTAGTTAATATTAATAAGTTATATTATAATTGTATGATTTTTTTAAATAAATATTTGAAAATCTTGATATTTTACTTATATTGATTATTAAAAATTTTCAAAAATTTTTAGTCAATTTTAATAAAATAAATTATGATTGTATGATATGTTAAATTTATAATTGAAAATTTAGTTTTTTATACATTTTAATAAACAAAAAACTATTCTCTAAATAAAACTTTTGAATTTTAATTAAATATTTTTAAATATTTAATTATTAAAGATTTTCAAAAATTCTTTGCCGATATTAATATAATAAATTATAATTTTATTTATTTATTTAAATTATTTTATAGATTAATGAATATTATAATCAATAAAAAGCGATTGTTCCAAATTATATTTGAAAATTAACATGAAATAATTATAAAAATAAATATTTAATTTCTAAAGATTTTCAAAATTTATTACTCAATAATTATTATTATTTCAATTATATTTATATTAAAATAATTATATTATATAATTATTTAAAGTAAATATTTGAAAAATATTCTAATTTATTTATATTTTTTTTTATTTTGAAAGTATTATAATTATAAAAATCTATTTTTTAAATTAAATTTTTAAATGTTCATTAAAATTTATGCAGAAACATTTCATTTTTAAAGATTTTCAAAATTTATTAGTTTCAATTTTAATTGTATCCTTATTATAATTAAATATCTGAATTTCAGATTTAAAAGACTATTTCTAAAAAATCTATTTTTTAATTAAATTTAAGGAAATAAACCTAAATAAAAATTGTATAATTTTAATTAGTTTACTTAATTACATTTACATACATACACATAATGTATTTCCATATTTTTAATAGTTTCAATTAAAACGTGTTAATCGATAAGAAATTCTTTCAGATTAAGTTATGCACATTCTTTGTGTGGGTCGGTAAAACACAAAAGAATCCAGAACTGGTTTGCATTTATAATTTGGTGCTGATGAGTCTCCTAATTAGCCGCAAATACGACATCCTCATTTATAACGAGACTTATACTTTAATTAATTGTTACACCTCGTTCATTTATATGCAAATCCAAAATCGTAGAAAAGTTCTATACAATAATTATAATAAAACATTAAAAATAAACTTCTGCGAATCATTTATTATAGTATAAAAGAGCGTGAAACAATAACTTATGAATAATTTATGGTTTAATTAACAATTTACCAGCAGTATTGTCACGATTTATATAATTAACAAGCGATTTATCCGAGAAAACATTTAATTATCAGCAATAATTTTTCATAATGGATCTCATTTTTAACGCACGAGGGTCAGTCGCTTATTTGCAATTAAACACCGGAAAAAAGTCTTTAAATTATTAACAATTTCTTCTATAAAGTTCAACGTGGCACAGAAAAAAGCCCCGAACCGGCGGTTATAAAGTTAAAACCCGAATATGTCCATCGAGATTCGATCTGGGAAAGATTTCGGCGGCCCGAAACTTGCCGGTAGAAATAAATATTGCAGGATTCAATTTGGCCGCGGGCTCGCCGCCTAGAAAACCGCACCTAAGAGCCCGGAGAAATTCCGTAAAATTCATTTACGTTCAAAATTACATTCCCCGTTTTTTTTTTCTTCCTTATTTAACCGCTCTGATCGAATCGAGACTCCAAATATGCGTGGGCGTGTGTTTGGAGGAGGAAGGGTGGATATGTGTTTTGGGAGTCGCTTACGTCGACGTGCATTATGCAAAAGTTGCCGACTTACAAGAAATGAAAGGATTGTTTATTAAGTTATTTAACGTGGTGAATCTCGCTGGTGGCAACGTGCATTCCGGGCGAAATGTGTCTTTTCTTAATTAAATTTCGAAGGAGACGTCGGATAAAACCGGAGTTTCGTTTCACTTGCAGGAATATTATGGTTATTGCAACTTCTCAGACTGGGATAAAATTTGACACGAACTGCAACTTTCCAAATTGCACAAGTTAAAAACTTAAAATTATTGCTTTTTATATTATTTTGAAGGGGAATTAAGCAGAAACTTCTTTTAAATGGTGATTTGTTAAATAGAAATTAGAATAACCATTAATTCCTGCTGCTATGGAATGAACGTTCAAAATTCTTTATTTTGCTAAGTACTTTATTAAGTTTAAGGACATCATTGGTCCTCTAATCTACATTTTAATTATTTCTTTCGTATTTTTTTAAGGAGCATTAAGCAAAAACCTTCTTTAGTTCGTAATTTATTAACTAGAAATAAATTGTCCAAATAATTATATAAGAATCTGGGTAATCTGATTATTTCTTATGTAGGAAATCAATTATTAATTAATGTCAAAGGATCCAAACTTTAAAAAATAATTATTATACTAATATTAAATTAATTAGTCACTAATTCCTGCTGCTAAAGATAAATCGTACAAAATTATTTATTTTGCTAAGTACTTTGCTATGTTTAAGGACATCATTGGTCCTCTAATCTACAATTACTTATTTCTTTCGTATTTTTTCAAGAAGCATTAATCAAAAACCTTCTTTAGTTGGTGGTTTATTAACTAGAAATAAATTGTCCAAATAATTATATAAGAATCAGGGTAATCTGATTATTTCTTATGTAGGAAATCAATTATTAATTAATGTCAAAGGATCCAAACTTTAAAAAATAATTATTATACTAATATTAAATTAATTACTCACTAATTCCTGCTGCTAAAGATAAAACGTACAAAATTATTTATTTTGCCAAGTACTTTGCTATGTTTAAGGACATCATTGGTCCTCTAATCTACATTTTAATTATTTCTTTCGTATTTTTTCAAGGAGCATTAAGCAAAAATCTTCTTTAGTTCGTAATTTATTAACTAGAAATAAATTGTCCAAATAATTATCTAAAAATCAGGGTAATCTGATTATTTCTTATATAGGAAATCAATTATTAATTAATGTCAACGTATCCAAACTTTAAGAAATAAATATTATACTAATATTAAATTAATTAGTCCCTAATTCCTGCTGCTAAAAATAAAACGTACAAAATTATTTATTTTGCTAAGTACTTTGCTAAGTTTAAGAACATCATTGGTCCTCTAATCTACAATTACTTATTTCTTTCGTATTTTTTCAAGGAACATTAAGCAAAAACCTTCTTTAGTTGGTGGTTTATTAACTAGAAATAAATTGTCCAAATAATTATCTAAGAATCAGGGTAATATGATTATTTCTTATATAGGAAATCAATTATTAATTAACGTCAGTGTTCAAACTTTAAAAAATAAATATTATACTAATATTAAATTAATTAGTCCCTAATTCCTCCTGCTAAAGATAAAACGTACAAAATTATTTATTTTGTTAAGTACTTTGCTATGTTTAAGGACATCATTGGTCCTCTAATATACATTTTAATTATTTCTGTCGTATTTTTTCAAGGAGTATTCAGCAAAAACCTTCTTTAGTTGGTGGTTTATTAACTAGAAATAAATTGTCCAATTAATTATCTAAGAATCTGGATAATCTGATAATTTCTCATATAGGAAATCAATTATTAATTAATGTCAAAGTATCCAAACTTTAAGAAATAATTATTATACTAATATTAAATTAATTAATCACTAATTCCTGTTGCTGAAGATAAAACGTACAAAATTATTTATTTTGCTAAGTACTTTGCTAAGTTTAAGGACATCATTGGTCGTCTAATCTACATTTTAATTATTTCTTTCGTATTTTTTCAAGAAGTATTAAGCAAAAACCTTCTTTAGTTGGTGGTTTATTAGCTAGAAATAAATTTTCCAATTAATTATCTAAGAATCTGGATAATCTGATAATTTCTTATATAGGAAATCAATTATTAATTAATGTCAAAGTATCCAAACTTTAAGAAATAATGATTATACTAATATTAAATTAATTAGTCACTAATTCCTGTTGCTGAAGATAAAACGTACAAAATTATTTATTTTGCTAGGTACTTTGCTAAGTTTAAGGACATCATTGGTCGTCTAATCTACATTTTAATTATTTCTTTCGTATTTTTTCAAGAAGTATTAAGCAAAAACCTTCTTTAGTTGGTGGTTTATTAGCTAGAAATAAATTTTCCAATTAATTATCTAAGAATCTGGATAATCTGATAATTTCTTATATAGAAAATCAATTATTAATTAATGTCAAAGTATCCAAACTTTAAGAAATAATTATTATACTAATATTAAATTAATTAGTCACTAATTCCTGTTGCTGAAGATAAAACGTACAAAATTATTTATTTTGCTAGGTACTTTGCTAAGTTTAAGGACATCATTGGTCGTCTAATCTACATTTTAATTATTTCTTTCGTATTTTTTCAAGAAGTATTAAGCAAAAACCTTCTTTAGTTGGTGGTTTATTAGCTAGAAATAAATTTTCCAATTAATTATCTAAGAATCTGGATAATCTGATAATTTCTTATATAGGAAATCAATTATTAATTAATGTCAAAGTATTCAAACTTTAAGAAATAAATATTATACTAATATTAAATTAATTAGTCAGTAATTCCTGTTGCTAAAGATAAAACGTACAAAATTATTTATTTTGCTAAGTACTTTGCTAAGTTTAAGGACATCATTGGTCGTCTAATCTACATTTTAATTATTTCTTTCGTATTTTTTCAAGAAGTATTAAGCAAAAACCTTCTTTAGTTGGTGGTTTATTAACTAGAAATAAATTGTCCAATTAATTATCTAAGAATCTGGGTAATCTGATTATTTCTTATATAGGAAATCTATTAGTAATTAATGTCAAAGTATCCAAACTTTAAGAATTAATTATTATACTAATATTAAATTAACTAGTCACTAATTTTTGCTGCTAAAGTTAAAACGTATAAAAATATTAATTTTGCTAAGTACTTTGCTGATTATTTCTTATACAGGAAATCTGTTGGTGATTAATCTCAAAATCCATATTTTAAGAAAAAAATATTATTCTAATACTAAATTAATTAGTCATTAATTCCTGCTGCTAAGAAAGTTGCAGGTATTTCATGTAAATTTTATTTTTCCTTGTAATTAATTCCTACACATAAAATGCTTAATTTTGTTGTAATTTTTATTAAGTTGAGGTACGTCATTGGTTTTCTAAAATCTTTAAATTACATTTTAATTATTTCCTCCGTGTTTTTAACTGGGCGTTGTTTTTAATTAAAATTAATTGTGATGTTTTGAGCCAGCCTCCAGTAAAAATTTGTCTTAATGAACATTAGTTCTGTAATGGTGTACCGATTTAATTAAAGATTTAATGAAGTTATTGTCTTCATTCTGAAACCCCCACATTTTCTATTTTCGTTTTAAAATTAACGCGATTTTTGTTACGGCATTCATCTGCTGCGAAAAAAATTTTCGCCGGACGCCAAATCATGCGAGACAAAACATTTTCCCACAGGCCGCACGGAACGTCCGGTTTTTGTCCCGACGAATCGAAAACAACGACGTCTACACATGCGAGGATTTTTTCCTTTTGAAAAACCGACGATCCGCAGCATTGAGGGAACAAGGTCGATCGCACATCGTTTTCTAGAGATAAAAACATGTTAATTACGCCATGTGCCCTGAGAGAAGTATTAAAAAAAAAACGCGAATCCTGCTGAAAAGATGAAAAAGTGGATGTTTAAGTGTCCGGTTTTTCAGATGGAATGGGGCCGTAAATTGCTGCCATGATTCAAGTGAACAGGCTGTGTTTTAAATATTTTTTTCACTCGTTAATTATTTTTGGTTCATTATTTATTTTATTAAAAACAAATTATTTATAAAAGCCTTTGATTAATCATTTCACAGGTTTTTACTTTAATAAAAAATCAATTTGATCTGGAAAAAAATATGGAGAATTTTATTAATATTCATAAAAAATTAACAATAATTCAAATATTTTAATATTTTAGGGATATAAAATACAATTTTTACAAATGTTCCATACTTTTTTCCACCACTGCATATTATATACACGCTGAGTTTTAAATATTTTTTTACGAATTATAATATATATTTTAAATTTATATATTATTTATTTAAATATATTTTATACGCATATTATTTTTGGTTCATTATTTGTTTTATTAAAACAAAAATATTTAAAAAAGCCTTTGATTAATCATTTCACAGGTTTATACTCTTTTAATAAAAAATCAATTTGATCTGGAAAAAATATGGAGTATTTTATTAATATTCAGAAAAGATTAACAATAATTCAAATATTTTAATATTTTGGGGATAAAAAATCCAATTTTTAAAAATGTTCCATACTTTTTTCCACCACTGTACATTATATACAGGCTAAGTTTTAAATATTTTTTTAATCGTTAATTATTTTTGATTCGTTATTTGTTTTATTAAAAAATTATTTTAAAAAGCCTTTGATTAATCATTTCGCAGGTTTATACTTTTTTTAATAAAAAATCAATTTGATTTGGAAAAAATATGGAGTATTTTATTAATATTCAGTAAAATTTAACAATAATTCAAATATTTTAATATTTTGGGGATATAAAATCCAATTTTCAAAAATGTTCCATACTTTTTTCCACCACTGTATATTATATACAGGGTAAGTTTTAAATATTTTTTTATTCGTTAATTATTTTTGATTCATTATTTGTTTTATTAAAAAATTATTTAAAAAAGCCTTTGATTAATCATTTCGCAGGTTTATACTTTTTTTAATAAAAAATAAATTTGATTTGGAAAGAATATGGAGTATTTTATTAATATTCAGTAAAATTTAACAATAATTCAAATATTTCAATATTTGGGGGATATAAAATACAATTTTTAAAAGTGTTTCATATTTTTTCCACCACTGTAAATTATATACAGGCTGAGTTTTAAATATTTTTTACTCGTTAATTATTTTTGGTTAATTATTTGTTTTATTATTATTTTTTACTTTTTTAATAAAAAATCAGTTTGATCTGAAAAAATATGGAGTATTCTATTAATATTCATAAAAAATTGAGAATAACTCAAATATTTTGGGGATAAAATTTTTTTAAATGTTCCATACTTTTTTCCAACACTATATATATTATTTGTATTAGACACTAAATATTTTTTTAATTACTATATAAATTATCTACACATGTCCAGAAGTGTATAATAGTATATATAGTCTTTGAGTGAAATCAAATTATCTGATTGGCAAATACAAAGCGTACTTTGTAATTATTTAAACAACTAAGTTATTAATCACCTTGGTGTTTTTAAAAAGACGCAATAAGCCTATGTAAAATTGTTAATAATCAGTTTTTATAAAAACAAGGTTATTTACACACACATATTTATAGATAGATAGTTAATTATCGAAACTGGGTGAAATTCATTTTGAATGGCGTGAACATAAAAAAACAACATTTCCTTTGATATCTGCGTTTTAATTGGTGTTATTAACAGAGAGAGCAACGTAACGATCTCCAAAAATTTTAATTGAACAATTAATCTCCAACAATTTTTATTACCGTAATAATGAACGACCGCATTATTCATTGTTCTCGTGCACGAGATAAAATGATGGATGGAAAGAGTTTCCCGTGATCGTAAAACGGTAAAAATAAGGGAGTTATGGAAAACTGAAAAAGATAATGTTTGTATAAAATCAGATATTGAATATATGGATAAATCAATAGAGTTTCGCGGTTGCGATGCCCGAATGTGCTCTATCCGCTTTAAAGTTCAATCTTGCACGAAAATCAAATTCTAATTTAGCTGTGGGCGGGTTTAATTTAAACTCCCCGGGGGGAAAAACTTTGTTTTATTCGCGATATTCTACAATATTATTCTAAATGCAAATTTAGTTTTTATTAGTCATAATTCATATTTTTAAATGCAATAAATTTATATATTGGATTTAAAAAAGTTTATTGCACAATTCATATTTTAATCCATAATATATTTATATACTGAATTTAAAAGAATTTATTATAAAATACATCAAATATTTCAAATAATTTTAAATTTTATAATATGAAATTCAAAAATTTATTAATTCTAAATCATAAGTTATTCTTTTTTCATTTTTTTAATTATGTAATAATTCTGTTCAGATATAAAAATTTTTTTTATAAAAGAAGATATTTAGAATTTTAAAATTTTGTAATTATAATTAATTTAATTATTTTCGATAACATTTTCTTAATTATCATTTTAATGTTTAATAACAATTTGAATTTATTTTTCTGTAATTAAAATTTTGATAATTCTGTTCAGATATAGAAAATTTTCTTTGTAACATTCTTAATAAATATTTAAAATATTTAAATTTGATAATTATCCTTAATTTAATAATTTTCAATAACATTTCCTTTATTATTATTTTAATGTTTAATAAAAATTTGAATGTATCTGTTCTGTAATTAAAAAAAATGATAATTCTGTTTAGTTATAAAAAGCTTTTTGTAAAACATTCTTAATGAATATTAAAAATTTTTAAATTTAATAAATATAATTAATTTCTATTCAACATTTTCTTAATTATTATTTTAATGTCCTTTATAAATATTTAGAATTTCTTAAATTATTGATTAAACTAAAATTAATTAGATTAATTAAATATTTTTTTAATAAAAATTAAGATAAATTGTCAAACCGTTATCTCAAATTTAAAAGTCTTCAAAACTAATTTTGAGCAGTTGTTCTTTCTTTCCTGATTTGATCCACACATTGTTGCAGGATGTAGATTAACGTCAAAACGAGTCAATGAGTGTCCAAATTATCGTGGAGGTTCAACCCATTATTTATTATACATACAATCAAGTACAATTAAAGTGATCCCATTTTAGTTCATAGAACTTATAAAAGTTAATTTATATTTAATATTTTTGTCTGACCTTTTAATCATTAGTACAGTTACCCCAAACTGTACATCAAAAATCAATGAAATCTTACCATAAGATTTATGTGTCCTATTTTCTAAGTCACTGAGTATACAATCATCGCCTCAAGATTATTTTTACGATTCGAACTTGTAAACTATGCCGTTAAATTGGAGTTCTTTTGTGCGGGCGAAAGTTTTTTAATCGCCCGTCAAGATTACTCCTTTAAAACTTCGTCCCGAGTTTGAAATTTACATCCACTTGTCTTTTCTTGTGGCGCTCCGCAATTTCATTCGATTTACCGGGCGTGGAAAAAAGCGTGCGTCCCGCGTTTGCATCTAAATCAGCGGATTAACTGAGCTGAGACGCAATTTTCGGCATCAAACACGTCTCCCAGTCAATAGGTTGCTGAGCGTAATTTGCTGAACAGATGTAATTAATTCTGTAAGTTGTATTGAAGTATGCGAACAACGAGAGTTTTATTGGCGGCATAAATAAACCCTCGTCTCACTTTTGCACTTTATGTAGCCCGGGTTTCAAGTAATACAAGCGTAATTAATTGTTTTCGGTACCTATAACTTCTGCAACAACTTCCGAGACTTTAAATTCAGCTCCAACAGCCAGATATTCATCACGAAGTTGGGCTCAAGTAAGGAGATTAAGTACACGCCTTTATTAAAAAAAAATAACTTCGGGCGGGAAAATACAGTGCCCTTTCATGTGAGAATAGTTAAATTCTGATAAGACTCTAATAATATAATTTTATATATTTTAAGGGTATATATGATATTGTTAAAAAATACATTGTCGTAAAGTTTATGACATTTAAATTATTTTAATAAATTATTTTATAAAGTTTTTTATTTTAGTTTAATTGGTAATTTAAATATTTTAAATATTTATTATTGATGTTTAACAAAAAACTTAAGTCTGAACAAAATTATCAAATTTTTAATTGCTGAAAAATAAATTCAAATTTTTATTAAATATTAAAATAATAATCAAGAATGTTACTGAAAATAATTAAATTAATTATAATTATCAAATTTAAATTTTTTAAATATTTATTAAAAATGTTAATAATAATATATCTGAACAGAAATATCAAAATCTTAATTACAGAAAAATAAATTCAAATTTTTATTAAACATTAAAATAATAATCAAGGAAATGTTACTAAATTAATGATAATTACCAAATTTAAATATGTATTAAGAATGTTTCACAAAAAGCTTTTTATGTTTGAACAGAATTATCAAATTTTTAATTACAGAAAAATAAATTCAATTTTTTATTAAACATTAAATTAATAATCAAGAAAATGTTATTGAAAATAATTAAACTAATTATAATTACCAAATTTAAATATTTTAAATATTTATTAAGAATGTTTCACAAATAGCTTTTTATATCGAAATAAAATTATCAAAATTTTAATTACAGAAAAACAAATTCAAATTTTTATCAAATATTAAAATAATAATCAAGAAAATAATACTGAAAATAATTAAATTAATTATAATTACCAAATTTAAATATTTTAAATATTTATTAAGAATGTTTTCTCAAAAAGCTTTTTCTATCTGAACAGAATTATCAAATTTTTAATTACAGAAAAATAAATTCAAATTTTTATTATACATTAAATTAACAATCAAGAAAATGTTATTGAAAATAATTAAACTAATTATAATTACCAAATTTAAATATTTTAAATATTTATTAAGAATGTTTTCTCAAAAAGCTTTTTATATCTAAATAAAATTATCAAAATTTTAATTACAGAAAAACAAATTCAAATTTTTATCAAATATTAAAATAATAATCAAGAAAATAGTACTGAAAATAATTAAATTAATAATAATTACCAAATTTAAATATTTTAAATATTTATTAAGAATGTTTTCTCAAAAAGCTTTTTATATCTGAACAGAATTATCAAATTTTTAATTACAGAAAAATAAATTCAAATTTTTATTATACATTAAATTAACAATCAAGAAAATGTTATTGAAAATAATTAAACTAATTATAATTACCAAATTTTAATATTTTAAATATTTATTAAGAATGTTTCACAAAAAGCTTTCTATATCTAAATAAAATTATCAAAATTTTAATTACAGAAAAACAAATTCAAATTTTTATCAAATATTAAAATAATAATCAAGAAAATAGTACTGAAAATAATTAAATTAATTATAATTACCAAATTCAAATATTTTAAATATTTATTAAGAATGTTTTCTCAAAAAGCTTTTTATATCTGAACAGAATTATCAAATTTTTAATTACAGAAAAATAAATTCAAATTTTTATTATACATTAAATTAACAATCAATAAAATGTTATTAAAAATAATTAAACTAATTATAATTACCAAATTTAAATATTTTAAATATTTATTAGGAATGTTTCACAAAAAGCTTTTTTTATCTGAATAAAATTATGAAAATTTTAATTACAGAAAAATAAATTCAAATTTTTAGCAAATATTAAAATAATAATAATCAAGAAAATAGTACTAAAAATAATTAAATTAATTAATATTACCAAATTTAAATATTTTAAATATTTATTAAGAATGTTTTCTCAAAAAGGTTTTTATATCTAAATAAAATTATCAAAATTTTAATTACAGAAAAACAAATTCAAATTTTTATCAAATATTAAAATAATAATCAAGAAAATAGTACTGAAAATAATTAAATTAATAATAATTACCAAATTTAAATATTTTAAATATTTATTAAGAATGTTTTCTCAAAAAGCTTTTTATATCTGAACAGAATTATTAAATTTTTAATTACAGAAAAATAAATTCAAATTTTTATTATACATTAAATTAACAATCAAGAAAATGTTATTGAAAATAATTAAACTAATTATAATTACCAAATTTAAATATTTTAAATATTTATTAAGAATGTTTCACAAAAAGCTTTTTATATCTGAATAAAATTATCAAAATTTTAAATACAGAAAAATAAATTCAAATTTTTATCAAATATTAAAATAATAATCAAGAAAATAGTACTAAAAATAATTAAATTAATTATAATTACCAAATTTAAATATTTTAAATATTTATTAAGAATGTTTCACAAAAAGCTTTTTATATCTGAATAAAATTATCAAAATTTTAATTATAGAAAAATAAATTCAAATTTTTATCAAATATTAAAATAATAATCAAGAAAATAGTACTAAAAATAATTAAATTAATTATAATTACCAAATTTAAATATTTTAAATATTTATTAAGAATGTTTTCTCAAAAAGCTTTTTATATCTGAATATAATTATCAAAATTTTAATTACAGAAAAATAAATTCAAATTTGTATCAATTATTAAAATAATAATTTTTAATTACAGAAAATTAAATTCAAATTTTGATTAAATTATAAAATAAAATCAAGGAAATATTACTGAAACTTAAATATTTTAAATATTTATTAAGAATGTTTCACAAAAAGCTTTTTAAATCTGAATAGAACTATCAAATTTTTAACTTATAGAAAAATAAATTCAAATTTTTATTAAACATTAGATTAATAAGTAAGAAAATGTAATTGAAAATAATTAATTTAATTATAATTACCAAATTTAAATGTTTTAAATATTTACTAAAAATTTTTCACATATTTCACTGAACAGAATTATCAAATTTTTAACTATAGAAAGGTAAATTCAAATTAAAATAATAATCAAAAATCATTTTAAACATTTAACATTATTTTTTAAAAATATCAAATTTTATTAATTTTTAATTTATTTAGAAAAACAATATTTTTACAACAAATATATAAAAAAACTGATTTTAAATAGTTATACAAAGTGTATACCATTATTTTTCCCGTTTTCATTAAATAATAATGATAGCTCATTCCATACCATCTCTACATGGTAATAGAGACCCACCAGAGTGTGAGGAGAGGACAGATTTTAGAAATCTTCACATTCACATCAAATTTTGTTAAAATCGGACCACAGTTCTACGTGTTAAGTGTCACCGAGTACACAATGTAATAAAATAAATCAAAATTTAACAAGCCCCGAAAAACTTTTTTTGATCTATTTTCGCGTTAGAAAAAGTGACGGTCTGTCACTGCGACAAATTTCTCAACCCACCACGTAATTTTTATGCGTGACAAATTGCATGCAATGCAGAAAATTGTTTTGGCACAGGAGTCGTCGTAGAAAAAAAAAAAACACGAACGCAAATTTAATACATCGATTTGTGTAATGGAAATTTATGTGCACGTAAAATTTTTAATAAACGAAATGAAATTTTACTTCAAGTTGATGCCCATTGAAAATTTATCAGACGCTTCACGAATCGATTCGTCCATCCGAAACTTCACATGTCCTGCTGAAAAACTGCAATAACGCTCCCTTTGTCCTTAACAAGCAACAATGGCAGTAACATTCCTCCGCCGTTTCGCAAAATTAAATCGCCGACATTAAAGAAACGTTTTCGTGAAGATGGCGATGTCGTATTTCACCGCGGAACAGACGGACGTTTCCCGGACAGTCGGTGTCTCCGCCGGCGCAAAGTTAAATGAACGTTTTTCCACGTGGGAAATCTAAAACCGACCGCAGAATCAACGGTTTGATTGCGAAAAAAAACATGTATCCAGCCGAAAAACAAACGTAATTTGCAAAAGTTTCGCCGCCTCGAGGCGGAATGGTTGTCGAAAAATGTTCTGCCGGTTTGGAACAAGACGAATTAGGTGTGCAGTGGGGTTGGGGGTGGTTTTGAGCAGTGAAACTTTGATATACATCGCATTCAAGCACGTGAAATAAGGTCAGACGGTTAATTATTAATTAATATTTATGTTTTGTGTATACTTAAGATGGATCCTTAGAGAATCTTCAACAAAAACTTAATTAATTTTGATAACATAATCAATAGATTAAAAATTAATTATATAAAAAAGTTCTCTTAGTATTATTAACATTTTTCTGTAAATAAGACGTAAATTATAAATTTAGAAATATAAAAACAAGCAAAAGTCTTAAATTATTATTAATTATGACATTCATAAACAATTACAATATTAATTTAATTTAATTAAGTCAATTTTGTGATGTTTTGTCTGGTTTTAAATATACATCTGACCTTTAATTTAAGAGATTGATAGAAAAAGTACAATATTTTTAAACTAAAACACTGAATTTCATATTAATTATGTATTTAAAAACGCAGTAACTAAAAAATTGAAATTAATATTACTTACACAACATTGAATTGAATAAAATAATAAATAGAGTTCTAGCAAATTAATTATAATTCCATATTCAATTAATTAACTATTTATTTATGCCTTTTAGTAATATTAATTATTATTATTTTATTAATTCTTATTATCTTGAAATTACATGAAATTTAATTGGCTAGAAATTTGATAATTTGTACAATATTTATGTTGGATTATTACATGCATATTTTTTAATTAATTTTGGGGAAATAATAAAACTATTAATAATATTACTTTTAATACATATTAAATTATTTTTAATAATAATGCGTTCACTTATTTATTTTCGATATATCTGTATTTAAATTCATAAAATCAAATTTTACAATTTTGTTTAATCAATATTTATATATAAAATCAATTAATTATATATATTTTTTAGTAATAATTAATTCATTATTCAGTATTTATAAATAATTAATTTTAACTTTGAGTAATTAAAATTTTTAATTTAACCTAAGTTTTAATTACAAAATAATAAATATTAATTTTTATTAAATAATAATTAAGAAAATGTTACTGAAAATAATTAAATTAATTATAATTGCCAAATTTAAATATTTTAAATATTTATTAAGAATGTCTCACAAAAAGTTTTTTATATCTGAACAGAATGATCAAATTTTTAATTACGGAATAATTATTTCGAATTTCTATTAAACATTAAAATAACCATCAAGAAAATGTTATTGAAAATAATTAAATTAATAATTAATTAATTCAGTATTTTCTTGTAAAATATTTAAAAAATAAGTAAATATGTGTATATTCTTTTAATAAATATTTAAAATTAATTCTAATGAGAGAAATTTAATTTAAGATAAGTAGAAAGTGTTTATTATTTTTGGGTTTAATTAACATTTTTTTACTATTTTGCTATTTGTTTATTTATACTCATTAAATATTCAAAATTGATTTGAAATTTAATCAGGCATTTTATAATATTATTTTATCAATATTTAATTATTTTTGAATTTTTGTATAAATAATCTCTATATGTATTAATTACAATTAATTAATTAAATTTATTTTTGCGTTTAATACATTTAATTAATTTTATTCTTTTTAGTATTATTCTATTTATTTATTTATTTTCAATACATGTTTAAAATTAATTTTAAATTAACGTTTTACTATATTACTTTATCAAAATTTAATGTTTGTAATGAAAAATTTTAATTTAGCTTGTTGAAAAATTTTAATTTAAATTTATTGTAAAATGTTAATAATATTTGTTTTTGGCTTTTTAAATGTATTAATTTTAATTAATTTTACTATTTGTAATAATATTTCATTTAGTTACTAATTTTGATTAAATATTTATAATTAATTTTGTAAATTATATTAGAATTGTTATAATTTTACATAATCAATACTTATTTTAAACTTTTATATGTATTAATCACGCTTAATTAATTTTCTAATAATATTTAATGTTGGCAATGAAATTTATCTCACAAGAATTTCTTGTAGATTATTATAATTTTATATTATTATTTTATATATTAAATTTTTATATGTATTAATTACAATTAATTAATTTTTAAATAAATTTATATTTTTAACCTTCAAAAATGTCTTGTAAAATATTTAATATTTATTTTAGAGTTCCTAAATATGTTAATTAACTTTATTCTTTTTTTATATGTTCTCAATAAATATTAAAACTTAATTTTATAAAATTAATATTTCAATTTTATAATTTTACTTAAATAGAATAAATATTTATTTCAGAATCTAAAATGAATTATTTTCAGATAATTTTATATTTTTTTATAATATTTAAATTTTTTGTAAAATGTTTATAATATTTGATTTTATTTTTATTATTTCATTTAATTACTCATTTTTATAATTACTTTTGTGAATTATATTAAAAATGTTATAATTTTAATAATAAATATTTATTTTAAATTTTTATATGTATTATTACAATTAATTAATTTTTTAAACTCATTTATTTATAATTTATTAACCTCCAAAAATATCTTGTTAAGTATTATACAGTGTTTATTTTTAGGTTAAATTAACTTTATTCTTTTTATTATTATTTTATTTATTTATTTGTTCTCAATAAATATTAAAAATTAATTTTATAAATTTAATTATATATTTTATAATTTTACTTGATAAATATTTATTTTAAAATCTTAAATGTATTAATTTAATTTAATTAACTGATTTAATAATATTTAAATCTTTCTTTACTTTGTATAAATAATTGGTAATTAAAAATTTTAATTTAACTTACAAAATATGTTTGTAAAATATTTATGTTCGTTTTGGCTTTTTAATTAATACATTTATAATTTCAATTAATTTTATTATTTTTAATAATATTTCATTTAATTATTAATTTTCATTGAATATTTATATTTAATTTTGTGAATTATATTAAAAATGTTCTAATTTTATATGTTATAAATTATAGATATTTTATAATTTTATTTAATCAATATTTATTGTAGAATCTTATATATATTAGTTTTAGTTAATTTTATTTTTTAATAATATTCAATTCTTTCTTTACTTTGTATAAATAATTATATTTAATGTTGGTATTGTCACAAGTTCTTGTAAAATGTTTATAATTTTTTGTTTGTGGCTATTTATTTTTTTACCTCCTTAGTTTTGTGTTTCTAAATATATTTAAATAATTAATGTTTAAATATATTTTTTTTTACTTTTCATAAAGAATCAAATTTAAATTTTGAAATTTTAATTTATCTTGTATTGTTACAAATATATTTATAATTATTAACTTTTAATAAGTATTAATTTCAGAGTTTTGCATGTACTAGTAATTTGTTATAATTTATTTTTTATTAACATTAACTAAATCAATAAATAATTAAATTTAATTTATTTGAATATCAAATGTGACGTGTTATTTAAGGTTTTAAATGTGTTAATTATAATTAAATGTATTTGAATTGTTAATTTTCTTCATTCTAAATAGGCATTTTAGTAATAATAAATATTTGTAAGTAAAATTTCAACATTGATCATATTTAAAAAAGTAAATTACAACTTAAAATTGCAGAAACATGAAAGGAAAATTTAAAATTGTTTTGCAGATACGTTTCATGTCTTATTGATCCTTGTTTTACATTTATTGTTATCACCTTAATAAATTAAATAAGTTTTCTTGAATTTCATTCGTTGTTAACATGTAAACGAGAAATAAATCCTGCTCTACAAATGTAAATGTGTCTTAATACCATTCCTAATAGTCCCTACAACTTCCTTCGTCCGTTATGAATAATTTCTTTAACCACATCGAGTTAACGACGACAAATTACACTAATAAAATAATACCATGACGCCAAATAGTCCGTCGCAGCGTCCATTTCAAAGGCCACTTACCTGAAACAAAACAGAAAAATCCGATCAGCAAAATAAAAAATAATCAGGTGGCGAAATAAAAAAATCTACAGATGGCAACAGTGCCGGGTCAGTTTTGGGGCCGGTATGTGCAGGTGAACGGGCGACAAAGAACATGCGGGAACGGCCGTCCATCGGCGGCAACCGGTTTATAAAAGTTGCAGTTTTTCGGTCGCACACGGCCGTCCGGACCGAATCCACGCACAATCGGCCGCGTATTATTGAAACGTCACGTTTCCAAAGTCGTCGATCGCGAATTTTCCGCGAACCGTTCATATTTTTCTATCGACGCGTCCGTCATTAAGACCGTCCGGGGGAATGTTGTAAAATCTTTTTAATCAACCGGCATTCGCCGACAAAGGCGACCCACCGTCCGTATAAAGACGGCATTTATGCACTTCTGCCATGGAAATGTTCGTGGCATACTTGGCGAGTCGGACAATTAAAAATCATTAGATTTTCGCTGCGTCCAAAGTCTGAATGCAGGTCGTACCTTTTAAAGGCTTAATACAACGCGAAACTTACGTTACCAGTTTTAATGGGCATTTTTCTTGGGTTTAGCATTATTAAAATTATTACACAACCATTCTTTGAAACTATATCGGACGGAATTATGTAAGTAAATGCAAAGTGAAATCGCCTCGGGTGCCGTACGGGGAGGTCCACGAAAAACCTTATGCTAATTCTGACCGTTTAGGCCAAGTGTTGTGAAATAAAGGTCTGATTTTATTAATAAGTTCTCCTTTCGTTGAAATGACGACTTTTTTTATTAATCGTTCAAGAGAAGAAACGTCCATAACTTAATAATCTTAAGTATTTTAAGTAAAACATGTTTTTATTCATGTCAGAATTGTCTTCCTCAATAATAAGTAATGTAAATTTTCGTTAAGAACCTTACAGAGTTTATGGTACAAAATAATATATCATTTTTCAAAAAAAAAAAGTAAATTCTTTTAATTTAATTAGTCAGAATTAATTCAAAAAATCTTTTCTCAATTTCACACAATTTATAGTAAGTAAAATTTTTCAAAATATCTATTTTTCTGAAAAAAGTAAATTTTTTTAAAAATATTATTTTTATTAAGTCAGAATTAATTTAGAAAAACCTTGCTGAACTTTTCTTTAAGAAACCTACATAGTAAAAAAGTGACATCTTTTAAAACTACTTTTTATTAAGGCAGAATTAATTGAAAAAAAGATTTTTTCCTCAATTTTTCACAATTTATGGTAAGAAAGTATTATCTAATTTTCGACAACAATTAAATTCATATAAAAAAAATTGTTTTTGTTAGATTTGTAAATGTTAGAATTATTTTACTGTTTTCGTAAATAAATTTACAGTTTGTAGTAAAAAATATTTATTTTTCAATAAAAGGAACTTTTTAAAAAATTGTGTTAATTGAGTTACAATTGATTTTGAAAAACCTTTCTTATTTAATTTTATATAATTTATAATAAGTAAAGTCTAATTTTTGGCAACATTTAAGTTCCTACAAAAATAGTTTTTTTTATAATGTCGGACTTATATTTGCTGAAGTTTTCCTTCATAAATTCATACAGTTTATAGTAAAAAATGTCTATTTTTCTGAAAAAAAGTATTTCATTTTAAAACTTGTTTTTATTAAGTTAGAATAAATTTTGAAAAAGATTGTTTCCTCAATTTTTCAGAATTTATAGTAAGTACTGTCTAATTTTGGAAAACTTTTAAATTCCTACAAAAAATTGTTGGATGAATGTCAGATTTATTTTTGCTGAAGTTTTCGTAAATAAATTTACACAGTTTGTAGCAAAAATATTTATTTTACAAAAAACTGTTTAAAAAATTATTTTTGCTGAGTTACAATTAATTTTGAAAAACCTTTTTTCCTCAATTTTACATAATTTATAATAAGTAAAGTCTGAATTTTTGACAACATTTAAGTACCTACAAAAATTGTTTTTTTACAATGTCAGACTTATTTTTGCTGAAGTTTTCGTTCATAAACTCACACAATTTATAATAAAAAATTTCTATTTTTCTGAAAAAAGTAACTTCTTTTAAAAATTGTTTTTATTAAGTCAGAATTAATTTTGAAAAAAAATTTTTCCTTAATTTTTCGCAATTTACAGTAAGTAAATATTGTCTAATTTTCGAAAACATTTAAATTCCTACAAAAAATTGTTTTATGAATGTCATTTATTTTTGCTGAAGTTTTCGTAAATAAATTTACACAGTTTGTAGTAAAAAATATTTATTTTTCAAAAAAAGGAACTTTTTAAAAAGTTGTTTTTACTGAGATTAATTTTGAAAAACCTTTGTTTCTCAATTTGACATAATTTATAATAAGTAAAGTCTGAATTTTTGACAACATTTAAGTTCCTATAAAAATTGTTTTTTACAATGTCAGACTTATTTTTGCTGAAGTTTTCGTTCATAAACTCACACAGTTTATAGTAAAAAATATCTATTTTTCTGAAAAACATAATATACTTTTTACAATAATTTTATAAAATGTGTTATATTAATTATATGTCATATTAACAAAGAGAAAATAATAAACGTAATATGAGAGAATTTCATTTTAGACATAAATATAAATATATGATATCTGATATATAATGAATAATGAGTAAACTTCATTCATCCACAAATTGATTGTTCAACACTAAATTGAATTCTTACAAAGATCAATTTAAATAATACATTAATGAATAAAAGTTTCTACGATAGTATCAATAAATTTCAATTATAAACACTTAAAAAAGAGAAGACATTATTAAATTTTAAAATGAAATATTTCATAAAAATTATAGTTGGAATATGTTTTTGATTCTTACTTTCATATCATCTGAAAAAAATACACTAATCTATTTTTGACTGTAGTACTATACCTTCTGTTTATTTTAATATTTTACTAGTTTGAGAAACAATAATAACAAAAATTTATCTTTCATGTATTCTGGTCATTTTTTATATTTTGTGCCATTCTCTGATTTTAAATTTTGCTGCAATAAAAGGAAAATCCATCAAACATGCTTCCAACGATAATCCATCATTAGTGGATGTGCCACGCGAGGTTCCACCGAAGGATAATCCGACAAATCCGACCGACCTAATAACAATTTGAAAAATGAAATTACCCCGATGCAACGGCACGATAAGACTGCAACGGAAAATGCGGAACGATGTCGGACAAATGGTACATAAATTTGTTCGGAAAGTTTTCTATTTTCAAGGTGGCCCCTGCTAAATAGGTCAGATGTTATCGTCGTCTAATGCGGGGTCATATTTTATAAGTGTGCCTTTTTTTTTGGTAGACTGGTTTTACTGTCTGTGTATTAGCTGGAAAAGTTGATTGGAGTATTAACTCGGTGTTTTCCTGAAATGGGCCGTTTCAGTTTAGTATCGTCATCAACAAATTATTATTATGATTAAGGAAGTTATATAAATTTATTTTTCTCTGCTTCTCAGATGAATTGGTATCCTTGTGAATCATTCTTCCTACTTTTGCCTTTGACATTTAAACATTAAATGCTTAAAATGATAATAAAATAATTTTGTGTCCGCCAAATTAACTTCTATATTGTATTTATGAAAATTTTATCAAAATTAATCTCACATAACAAAAAATAATTTTTAGGAGACTTTCAAGTTTACATAGTACAGATTTCAGACCTTTAAGATCATAAATTTTAGATATTAAATCTTCAAACGTATAGATTTCTGGTTTTTAAACTTCAAAGCTATTGACTGATTTCAGATTACAGACCCTGAAGCTTAGAGATTTTAGAATAGAGACCTGCTAACTTATATATTACAGATTTTAGAGCTTTAAGATCACAGATTTTAGATTTCAAACCTTCTAACGTCTAGATTTTTGACCTTCAAACTTACTTACAGATTCCAGATTATAAACCCTAAAGCTTACAGATTTTAGAATTGAGACCACCACGCTTAAATATTACAGATTTTAGAGCTTTAAGAGGATAGATTTTAGATTTTAAATCTTCAAACGTGTAGATTTTTGATTTTTGACCTTCAAACTTATTTACTGATTTCAGATTATAGACTCTGAAACTTACAGATTTTAGAACAGATTCCTGCAAACTTATATATTACTGATTTTAGACCTGTAAGAAACTAAATTTTAGATTTTAAATCTTTAAATGTATAGATTTTTGTTTTTTAAACTTTAAAGTTATTTACTGATTTCATATTACAGACCCTGAAACTTACAGATTTTAGAATAGAGACCTGCGAACTTATATATTACAGATTTTAAAGCTTTCAGATCATACATTTTACATTTCAAACCTTCAAATGTCTAGGTTTCTGATTTTTGACCTTCAAACTTATTTACTGATCCCAAATTATAAACCCTAAAGCTTACAGATTTTAGAATAGAGACCTCTATGCTTATATATTGTAGATTTTAGAGTTTTAAAATCATAGATTTTAGATTTTAAACTTTCAAACGTATAGATTTCTAATTTTAACCTTTACAGTTATTTTCTTATTTCAGATTATAGACCCTGAAGCTTACAGATTTTAGAATAGAGACCTCCAAGCTTATATATTACAGATTTTAGAACTTTGAGATCGTAGATTTTATATTTTAAACCTTCAAACGTGTAGATTTTTGATTTTTGACCTTCAAACTTATTTACTGATTTCAGATTATAGACCCTGAAGCTTACAGATTTTAGAATAGAGACCTGCAAACTTAAATATTACAGTTTTTAGACCTGTAAGATAATAAATTTTAGATTTTAAATCTTTAAATGTATAGATTTTTGTTTTTTAAACTTCAAAGTTATTTACTGATTTCATATTACAGACCCTGAAACTTACAGATTTTAGAATAGAGACCTGCAAACTTATATATTACAGATTTTAAAGCTTTCAGATCATACATTTTACATTTCAAATCTTCAAACGTCTAGGTTTCTGATTTTTGACCTTCAAACTTATTTACTGATCCCAAATTATAAACCCTAAAGCTTACAGATTTTAGAATAGAGACCTCTAAGCTTATATATTGTAGATTTTAGAGTTTTAAGATCATAGATTTTAGATTTTAAACTTTCAGACGTATACATTTCTAATTTTGACTTTTAAAGTTATTTACTGATTTCAGATTATAGACTCTGAAGCTTACAGATTTTAGAATAGAGACCTCCAAGCTTATATATTACAGATTTTAGAGCTTTAAGATCACAGATTTTATATTATAAACCTTCAAACGTATAGATTTCTGATTTTTGACCTTCAAACTTATTTACTGCTTTCAGATAATAGACCCTGAAGCTTACAGATTTTAGAATAGAGACCCCCAAGCTTATATATTACAAATTTTAGACCTTTAAGATCACAAATTTTACATTTTAAACCTTCAAATGTATAAATTTCTAATTTTTGACCTTAAAACTTATTTGCTGATTTCAGATTATAGACCCTGAAGCTTACAGATTTTAGAATAGAGTCTCCGAAGCTTATATACAACAAACTTTAGAGGTTTAAGATCACAGATTTTAGATTTTAAACCTTTAAACATATGGATTTTTTCTTCAAATTTACTCACAGATTTCAAAATTCAAACCTACAGGATTATATATTGCAAAGCCTAAACCTTTAATATTATAGATTTTAAAATTTAAAACTTCGAAAGTATTATTTGTTTTTTTTTAATATTTTTTTTCTTTAATTGTGAAAGTATTTTTTGTCACAGGAAGTGACAGAAAATTTTGTAACGTTTATCAAACTATTAAATAAAAGTGTTTTAAGTAAAGTGTTTTTAGTAAAATAAATGTTATTACAAACTTACTTTCATTTCTCATAAACATTTACAGAGCATGTTATTTAAATAATTTTTATAAATTGATTGTATTACCATCTTGTGTTGCATATCCAATAATGATGAGTATGGTTAAAAACTTTGTTTGGCAAATTTATGAACGCTTATAAGTGATGAGTTTTGTCGCAACCACAAATTAAAAAAGAAATAGTATGATAAAAGCATAAAAACGTCTGAGGGGAAGGCAATTCAGTATGACCACAAGTATCTGATTCACTGGTATAAATTTCATCCGACTCGACAGTATAATAAATCCGAAACCTAATTAACATATCGACAAAATACCAACAGAAATTAATCGCATTTCATAATAACCAGCTTTGTGGCCGGGCGCCGCACTTAAACAAATAAAACAAACTGGAACGGTAGTTTTTCCCGAATCGGCCTTTACATAAAACGTTCTGTCGACCGAAAGAGAAACTAGTGAGGTTTTATTAAGTGGCTCGATGTTGTAAACGATGTAAAAATTACAGAGCGAACGGGTCGGATATGACCCGTCCCGCCATAAAAGGCAAATCTGACACACCTACGCAAGCCGGGACCCGGTCCTCAACTTGCTTTCTTTATTTCTGATCAGTACACACTCAAGCACTTTGAAGAGACGTTGCACGAAATTCAAATAAGCCCCAAGTTCGTTTTCAAATCGAATTTTTTCCACTGTCGTAACTTTTAACGAAACCTAATTAGCCGAACACCGACGTTCTTCGGCCCGTTTCTTACGTTCCGGGGCCTTCCTTAATCCCAAAGCCATTAGTTAAGACAAATATTGTTAAATCCGACGGCGTTAACTCTAGAACAACAAACCAGCCGTGGCCTCCGGTTCGTAATTCTTGCCGGAATTTACGAGGGAGACTTCACTTTTGGCACGGCCCGGGGTTCAACATAAACAACGTCTTTCACCAGCCAGCAGGAACGTAATCGAGGTCCGCGGATTAACACTGCGTACTGCGACAATTTGTCGGCATTGTGTTTAGTGAATGGGGAAAGAAAATCCAAACCGGACGGTCGAATTCCATTTCGAAATGGTCAGTCGATTCTGGCCATGACTTTATATTGGGTTGGGGAAAAAGGAACCCATTGTTTTTGGTAGGTGACTGTATTGATCGATATCTTGTAAAAAATCGATCAATTTCTGATTTATGCTCGTTGTCAAGGTGAGATTTCGTACTAAAAAATTCTTTTGCTAGCTTTTACTTGGTCAATTCAGATGTGAGTTATACAGTGTTAAAAATTGAAGTCAACGAAGAGAAATGTTGGTACATTTAACACTTTTTCCTTGTTAAGTTCAAATATCAAGAAGTTAACAGACATAAAATAGTTTAAATTATTTAAATAATAAAAATAAATTCAAACATCTATTCTTTTGTTTCTCTTATCATAATCACCAGAAAGAAATGGAGAAATATTAAAGACAATGTTTTCTAATAAATTTAATATCAATTTTCATAAAAACAAAAAAAATGGAGAAGAGACCACAAAGAAATGGAGAAATGATAAAGTCAACAGTCATTTTGAAAATAGACGAGATAAAAATAAATATATTTCAAATAAATGAGAAAAAACAAAAAATTATGTTTTCCTTTAATTTTCATACATGCTTTCTAATAAATCTTTCATATTACACATATTTTTCTTTTCTCTTTCAGAATTACAACAGAAATTGGAGAAGAGGTAAGTCTGAAATACATTTTTATAATAGAAATGACAACTACAAAAGTATTCCAACTGAATGAGAGAAAATATGAATTGTGGACACTATCTATTCTTCTTTTTCTCGTATCATAATTACCACAAAGAAAAGGAGAAATGATAAAGTCAAAATTCATTTTGAAAATAGAAGTAAATAAAACAAATGTATTTCAAGTAAATGAGAGAAAACAAAAGATTATTATATTTTTCTTTAATTTTCATACATGCTTTCTAATAAATCTTTCATATTACACATATTTTTCTTTTCTCTTTCATAATTACAACAGAAATTGGAGAAGAGGTAAGTCTGAAATACATTTTTATAATAGAAATGACAACTACAAAAGTATTCCAACTGAATGAGAGAAGATATGAATTATTGTCACCATCTATTCTTCTTTTTCTCGTATCATAATCACCACAAAGAAATAGAGAAATGATAAAGTCAAAATTCATTTTGAAAATAGGAGATAAAAACAAATATATTTCAAAAAAATGAGAGAAAACAAAAGATTATTATGTTTTCCTTTAATTTTGATATATGCTTTTTAATAAATCTTTCATATTATATATATTTTTCTTTTTTCTTTCATAATTACAAGAGAAAATGGAGAAGAGGTAAGTCTGAAATACATTTTTAAAATAAAAATGACAACTACAAAAGTGTTCCAACTGAATGAGAGAAGATATGAATTGTTGTCACTATCTATTCTTCTTTTTCTCGTATCATAATCACCACAAAGAAATGGAGAAATGATAAAGTCAAAATTCATTTTGAAAATAGAAGGGAATAAAACAAAAGTATTTCAAGTAAATGAGAGAAAACAAAAGATTATTATATTTTCCTTTAATTTTCATACATGCTTTCTAATAAATCTTTCATATTACACATATTTTTCTTTTCTCTTTCAGAATTACAACAGAAATTGGAGAAGAGGTAAGTCTGAAATACATTTTTATAATAGAAATGACAACTACAAAAGTATTCCAACTGAATGAGAGAAGATATGAATTATTGTCACCATCTATTCTTCTTTTTCTCGTATCATAATCACCACAAAGAAATGGAGAAATGATAAAGTCAAAATTCATTTTGAAAATAGAGGAGATAAAAACAAATATATTTCAAAAAAATGAGAGAAAACAAAAGATTATTATGTTTTCCTTTAATTTTGATATATGCTTTCTAATAAATCTTTCATATTATATATATTTTTCTTTTTTCTTTCATAATTACAAGAGAAAATGGAGAAGAGGTGAGTCTGAAATACATTTTTAAAATAAAAATGACAACTACAAAAGTGTTCCAACTGAATGAGAGAAGATATGAATTGTTGTCACTATCTATTCTTCTTTTTCTCGTATCATAATCACCACAAAGAAATGGAGAAATGATAAAGTCAAAATTCATTTTGAAAATAGAAGGGAATAAAACAAAAGTATTTCAAGTAAATGAAAGAAAACAAAAGATTATTATATTTTCCTTTAATTTTCATACATGCTTTCTAATAAATCTTTCATATTACACATATTTTTCTTTTCTCTTTCAGAATTACAACAGAAATTGGAGAAGAGGTAAGTCTGAAATACATTTTTATAATAGAAATGACAACTACAAAAGTATTCCAACTGAATGAGAGAAGATATGAATTATTGTCACCATCTATTCTTCTTTTTCTCGTATCATAATCACCACAAAGAAATGGAGAAATGATAAAGTCAAAATTCATTTTGAAAATAGAGGAGATAAAAACAAATATATTTCAAAAAAATGAGAGAAAACAAAAGATTATTATGTTTTCCTTTAATTTTGATATATGCTTTCTAATAAATCTTTCATATTATATATATTTTTCTTTTTTCTTTCATAATTACAAGAGAAAATGGAGAAGAGGTGAGTCTGAAATACATTTTTAAAATAAAAATGACAACTACAAAAGTGTTCCAACTGAATGAGAGAAGATATGAATTGTTGTCACTATCTATTCTTCTTTTTCTCGTATCATAATCACCACAAAGAAATGGAGAAATGATAAAGTCAAAATTCATTTTGAAAATAGAAGGGAATAAAACAAAAGTATTTCAAGTAAATGAAAGAAAACAAAAGATTATTATATTTTCCTTTAATTTTCATACATGCTTTCTAATAAATCTTTCATATTACACATATTTTTCTTTTCTCTTTCATAATTACAACAGAAATTGGAGAAGAGGTAAGTCTGAAATACATTTTTATAATAGAAATGACAACTACAAAAGTATTCCAACTGAATGAGAGAAGATATGAATTATTGTCACGATCTATTCTTCTTTTTCTCGTATCATAATCACCACAAAGAAATGGAGAAATGATAAAGTCAACATTCATTTTGAAAATAGAAGAGAATAAAACAAATGTATTTCAAGTAAATGAAAGAAAACAAAAGATTATTATATTTTTCTTTAATTTTCATACATGCTTTCTAATAAATCTTTCATATTACACATATTTTTCTTTTCTCTTTCATAATTACAACAGAAATTGGAGAAGAGGTAAGTCTGAAATACATTTTTATAATAAAAATGACAACTACAAAAGTATTCCAACTGAATGAGAGAAGATATGAATTATTGTTACCATCTATTCTTCTTTTTCTCATATCATAATCACCACAAAGAAATGGAGAAATGATAGAGTCAAAATTCATTTTGAAAATAGAGGAGATAAAAACAAAAGTATTTCAAGTAAATGAGAGAAAACAAAAGATTATTATGTTTTCCTTTAATTTTGATATATGCTTTCTAATAAATCTTTCCTATTATATCTATTTTTCTTTTTTCTTTCATAATAACAAGAGAAAATAGAGAAGAAGTAAGTCTGAAATACATTTTTAAAATAAAAATGACTATTACAAAAGTTTTCCAACTGAATGAGAGAAGATATGAAGTGTTGTCACCATCTATTCTTCTTTTTCTCGTATCATAATGACCACAAAGAAATAGAGAAATGATAAAGTCAATATTCATTTTGAAAATAGAGGAGATAAAAACAAATATATTTCAAAAAAATGAGAGAAAACAAAAGATTATTATGTTTTCCTTTAATTTTGATATATGCTTTCTAATAAATCTTTCATATTATACATATTTTTCTGTTTTCTTTCATAATTACAAGAGAAAATGGAGAAGAGGTAAGTCTGAAACACATTTTTAAAATAAAAATGACAGTTACAAAAGTATTCCAACTGAATGAGAGAAGATATGAAGTGTTGTCACCACCTATTCTTCTTTTTCTCGTATCACAATGACCACAAAGAAATGGAGAAATGATAAAGTCAACATTCATTTTGAAAATAGAGGAGATAAAAACAAAAGTATTTCAAGTAAATGAGAGAAAACAAAAGATTATTATGCTTTCCTTTAATTTTGATATATGCTTTCTAATAAATCTTTCCTATTATATCTATTTATCTTTTTCCTTTCATAATAACAAGAGAAAATAGAGAAGAAGTAAGTCTGAAATACATTTTTAAAATAAAAATGACTATTACAAAAGTTTTCCAACTGAATGAGAGAAGATATGAAGTGTTGTCACCATCTATTCTTCTTTTTCTCGTATCATAATGACCACAAAGAAATGGAGAAATGATAAAGTCAACATTCATTTTGAAAATAGAGGAGATAAAAACAAATATATTTCAAAAAAATGAGAGAAAACAAAAGATTATTATGTTTTCCTATAATTTTGATATATGCTTTCTAATAAATCTTTCATATTATATATATTTTTCTTTTTTCTTTCATAATTACAAGAGAAAATGGAGAAGAGATAAGTCTGAAATACATTTTTAAAATAAAAATGACAATTACAAAAGTATTCCAACTGAATGAGAGAAGATATGAAGTGTTGTCACCACTTATTCTTCTTTTTCTCGTATCATAATGACCACAAAGAAATGGAGAAATGATAGAGTCAAAATTCATTTTGAAAATAGAGGAGATAAAAACAAAAGTATTTCAAGTAAATGAGAGAAAACAAAAGATTATTATGTTTTCCTTTAATTTTGATATATGCTTTCTAATAAATCTTTCCTATTATATCTATTTTTCTTTTTTCTTTCATAATAACAAGAGAAAATAGAGAAGAAGTAAGTCTGAAATACATTTTTAAAATAAAAATGACTATTACAAAAGTTTTCCAACTGAATGAGAGAAGATATGAAGTGTTGTCACCATCTATTCTTCTTTTTCTCGTATCATAATGACCACAAAGAAATAGAGAAATGATAAAGTCAATATTCATTTTGAAAATAGAGGAGATAAAAACAAATATATTTCAAAAAAATGAGAGAAAACAAAAGATTATTATGTTTTCCTTTAATTTTGATATATGCTTTCTAATAAATCTTTCATATTATACATATTTTTCTGTTTTCTTTCATAATTACAAGAGAAAATGGAGAAGAGGTAAGTCTGAAACACATTTTTAAAATAAAAATGACAGTTACAAAAGTATTCCAACTGAATGAGAGAAGATATGAAGTGTTGTCACCACCTATTCTTCTTTTTCTCGTATCACAATGACCACAAAGAAATGGAGAAATGATAAAGTCAACATTCATTTTGAAAATAGAGGAGATAAAAACAAAAGTATTTCAAGTAAATGAGAGAAAACAAAAGATTATTATGCTTTCCTTTAATTTTGATATATGCTTTCTAATAAATCTTTCCTATTATATCTATTTATCTTTTTCCTTTCATAATAACAAGAGAAAATAGAGAAGAAGTAAGTCTGAAATACATTTTTAAAATAAAAATGACTATTACAAAAGTTTTCCAACTGAATGAGAGAAGATATGAAGTGTTGTCACCATCTATTCTTCTTTTTCTCGTATCATAATGACCACAAAGAAATGGAGAAATGATAAAGTCAACATTCATTTTGAAAATAGAGGAGATAAAAACAAATATATTTCAAAAAAATGAGAGAAAACAAAAGATTATTATGTTTTCCTATAATTTTGATATATGCTTTCTAATAAATCTTTCATATTATATATATTTTTCTTTTTTCTTTCATAATTACAAGAGAAAATGGAGAAGAGATAAGTCTGAAATACATTTTTAAAATAAAAATGACAATTACAAAAGTATTCCAACTGAATGAGAGAAGATATGAAGTGTTGTCACCACTTATTCTTCTTTTTCTCGTATCATAATGACCACAAAGAAATGGAGAAATGATAAAGTCAACATTCATTTTGAAAATAGAGGAGATAAAAACAAAAGTATTTCAAGTAAATGAGAGAAAACAAAAGATTATTATGTTTTTCTTTAATTTTCATATATGCTTTCTAATAAATCTTTCCTGTTATACATATTTTTCTTTTTTCTTTCATAATAACAAGAGAAAATAGACAAGAAGTAAGTCTGAAATACAATTTTGAAATAAAAATGACTATTACAAAAGTTTTCCAACTGAATGAGAGAAGACATGAAGTGTTGTCACCATCTATTCTTCTTTTTCTCATATGATAATGACCACAAAGAAATGGAGAAATGATAAAGTCAAAATTCATTTAGAAAATAGAGGAGATAAAAACAAAAGTATTTCAAGTAAATGAGAGAAAACAAAAGAACATCATGTTTCCCTTTAATTTTCATATATGCTTTCTAATAATCTTTCCTATTATATATATTTTTCTTTTTTGTTCTATAATAAGAGAAAATGGAGAAGAGGTAAGCCAAGTAAATGTCAGTCGATTCTCCTTGAAATTTCTACTGAAACCGCTCCAGAACAACAGATTAAACGGCTGGAAAACTAAATCATGAAACACAGCAGTGGAATTGAAATTAAAATTTTCTCAGAACAATTTCACGATGACGAGCCAAGCGTCCCGTTTCTATTTACATCGCTGATTGTGCCAGTCGGACATAATTGGGTTTAATAGACGCAATAAGAATTCGTTCAAGGCTGAAAGATTTCCTGTTAAAGCGGCCTGCCAACATGCGGAATACACGCCAGACATCCAGGCTGGGAAGCCAATTCGTCGGGTGACGTAAGAAACTTCCCATACCCTTTAATGTCCCAGTTTTTTTGGAAAACGACGAGGCTCCGTACTGTGCATTTATGCCGTTTTGTCTGGGGTGCAAGTCGATGATTAGGGTGATTAAGGGTAATTTTAGTAATTACATTTGTTGGACAAATGTACGAGGTTGTAAATGAAGGATACAATTATACTTTATTACACTTTGAAAATTTGTGATTTAACTTGCAATTTGTATTGTAATTTAAATATATATTAACAATAATGCCTCTCAAGTTAAAAAATTAAAGTTCTAAATGTTAATGTATATAAACTTTTGAATGTTCAATTTATCCAACTTGTGTACATGACACTTTATTATTAAAGTAAAGTAATTAATACCATATTTAACACATACCTAACACAGCAACAAATTATTTCACCAACTTGAAACTACAACTTTTAGTTTGTTTTAACCTAAACAACACTTTAAATTAAAACTAGTTCTTAGTTCTAACACGCGTACGCGTCCGCGCCATAAGTCGCGGCTTGTTTCCCGATTTTATTAAATTAAAACTTATTCCAGGTATGAAGTTTTAATAACCCCAATAACATAATACACTTCTGATGTTTCCAAACACATTTTTTACATAATGAGTTAGTGAATTAGTTATTTAATTAGTTCTTTTCTGGACACAATTATCGAAGCACCAAACGCAATTTTGTATTTAGGGTTTTTTATTGCCAACATAAAAATCACTAGTCATTTTATATATCTAAATAAATGCGACGTAGGGATTATATGCATTATAATTTGCGGTTTTTGTTATGCATCCAAATTTTTTTATATTTTTTGTTTTCTATTTCTTTTCAATGTTGTATGAATTTTTCATTTTTAAATGGAAAATATAAACAGTTTAAATAATATATTATTATTTATAATCATTGATTTGCCATTTTTTAGATTTCTTTTTTTTAGTAATTGGTGCTGAAAAGTAGTGTTGAATATTTATTAGATTATCACAAATTTTACTTAATGTTTTCCCTATTCTGTTGTAAATCTAAACAAATCTAATTTACTGCATGATCGGTCCATTATTCACAATGATCAATATATTCACAGGTTTTTACTTTTTTTTTTAAAATATGAAACAAAATTATTTATATAAAACTCTTTAAATAGAATTTCATATTTTCCTATTTGTTTAATGTTAAAAATATATACATTTAAAATTCTGTAGTGTAAGCAACAGTGATTCGCACTCTTTTACTGCCGAAACCGAAGAAAACAAACACATCGAAATTCCCGTACGAAACGTTCCAATTTACAATAAAAGGAATTGCATGTTGCAGCCGGCATTATCCGGACACGTAGCCGCGCACGTGTAGGAAATTGAACGTTTTCACAATTTACCTTCTATACGCTTCCCTAGCTTCCATTATTCGGGGAAATGGAGACACTGACGCAGACGACTGCCCGGCACAATACAGGCGTATTCGTGAATGTCTTGACGGCAAATAAAACGTTTACCGTTTAACTGGAACTGTTGCACTTTTCGATCCGGTCCGTCGGGTCGTGTTTAATATTTAAGGCGCATTGGATATTGGGCCGAATGGCGCAAGCTGCCGTGGTACCAGTCTTTATGTTCACGTAGGAACTATAAATAAATAATAAATTTTTAATAAATCTTTATTATTATTCAACAGTATATTCACTCTCGTTATCAACAACCTTTTGTCACCTAAACTAGTCACAATAAAACAGGCATTACTTCAAAAAGGGTTTATAATTTTTTAATTAATAAATATATCAAAATGTGTATCAAGTCTTGGGGTACATGGTTCCATTATTTCTAAAGCCTTTGAGCTAATTCTTGAAGGTTATTGTTCCAAATATGCTCTATCGGATTCATATCAGGACAATTCGCTGACTACTCCATAACCCTCATTGCTTCATGAAGTCTGTTACGTATTGTTTGAGTAAATATATGTGCCTTATGACCATAAAGTGAAGATTTTCTTACTGGTGAGTTGTTTTTGTCGGTGTAAATGTTCCTGGTTGGTCCACCAAGGTTGGTTAAGGATGTTTAACTATTGTTCTTAGTAAGTAGTTGTCTCTTCTGGTATTTGGCTGGTCGTTTCACCCCAAATTGCAAAAGTCACAACAAAATTAAAATGACTTTGGCACCTCTTCGAGGTACCCAATGAGCTGACAAATGACAATCAAGAAGTTGGTGACTGGTCAAGGTTGCTGGGACTTAATTTTAAATCTCATTTCCACGGACAGAAAAGGCAATAAAACCCGAGATTACAACAAACCATAAAAATTAGTGAAACACAACGTTCTCTCGGCTTGACGAAAGTGTCTATTTAAATATCAAATTGCCACCAAATAAATTACGTTAATTGGACGTGGGTTTTCGACTATAGGCAATAATTTGTATTTGCATAGCAAATTCATTAATTTGAATATGATAAAGTCCTGTTTGTTTAAGTGTTGATTACACCACAACTCGATAACACCTCAAAACTTAGTTAGTCGTTGACCTTTTGACGAGCAGTTTAATGAATGAACGGACGTCGCGACGCTGAAGAAAATCAATCGCGACCTTCGTCGCGTACGTCGTGGAAATTGGACCGAGGCCGCAACTTCGAAGAGGAGATAAACTTGGAAAAGGGCTTGGACGAGTACGCCAGTGGTCCGCTTGACGCCAGCCCGTATCGATTCGAGACGTCGCGACGCCAACTCGATTTCATTATAACCATAGACTCGAAGAATTGTTTACTGATTATCATCGTTGGGTTTTTATGTAAATGTCGGTTTTAGTATGTAATCCTTATTAACCAATAAATTACAATACATTTCCACAGTTAATCAGTGTTGGCGATAAAAATAAATATTACGACCGTGCCGCAACCTGCATACAAATAAACGAAGATGAAAGCGAAAAATACGCGCCGTGAGGTCACTTAAGAATTAATTGAATTGGATTATAATTACAAATAACCTGTACAATTATATAGTTGTGTGAAATGAATTAAGTACAGTTTTATGGCCTCACCGAACATTTGTACATTATTTAAAAATGTCGTTATGGCAATTTATTGTCGGCGAAGGCTTAATTGAATTAATTATACACGTTTGATGTCTTCATTCGTACAAATACGATTTGGATATCAATTTAAATTATCAACTAGTCTTCGACTTAAGGGGCAGACACTAAAAAAGGTGATTTTTAGGATTATAATAAGTATCTAAAGTATCTAAAGAATCTAAAGAATCTAAAGAATCTAAAGAATCTAAAGAATCTAAAGAATCTAAAGAATCTAAAGAATCTAAAGAATCTAAAGAATCTAAAGAATCTAAAGAATCTAAAGAATCTAAAGAATCTAAAGAATCTAAAGAATCTAAAGAATCTAAAGAATCTAAAGAATCTAAAGAATCTAAAGAATCTAAAGAATCTAAAGAATCTAAAGAATCTAAAGAATCTAAAGAATCTAAAGAATCTAAAGAATCTAAAGAATCTAAAGAATCTAAAGAATCTAAAGAATCTAAAGAATCTAAAGAATCTAAAGAATCTAAAGAATCTAAAGAATCTAAAGAATCTAAAGAATCTAAAGAATCTAAAGAATCTAAAGAATCTAAAGAATCTAAAGAATCTAAAGAATCTAAAGAATCTAAAGAATCTAAAGAATCTAAAGAATCTAAAGAATCTAAAGAATCTAAAGAATCTAAAGAATCTAAAGAATCTAAAGAATCTAAAGAATCTAAAGAATCTAAAGAATCTAAAGAATCTAAAGAATCTAAAGAATCTAAAGAATCTAAAGAATCTAAAGAATCTAAAGAATCTAAAGAATCTAAAGAATCTAAAGAATTTAAAGAATCTAAACAATCTAAAGAATCTAAGGAATCTAAGGAATCTAAGGAATCTAAGGAATCTAAGGAATCTAAAGAATCTAAGGAATCTAAGGAATCTAAGGAATCTAAGGAATCTAAAGAATCTAAAGAATCTAAGGAATCTAAGGAATCTAAGGAATCTAAAGAATCTGAAGAATCTAAAGAATCTAAATAATCTATAGAATCTATAGAATCTAAAGAATCTAATGAAATCTAACTAAACCCACATATTGCATAACTGATAATAACATGGATATTATTTCAACGTACACTTTTATCAACACAATTTCTAAAGTTGCTCCAAATATGAGACGTAGTGTAAACCACCTTACTTTTCTTTAAAAGACTCCTGTTGTTGTTAAAGCTCTTCTTCGAGGCAAGAAAGACTTAACATGTTATGAATCCTTACCATTTACGTCTGGGACTCCATTCGACAACTAAATAATTCACTGAATCGCAACGAACAATATACCTAAGTCATTTCGCATTCCGTTTCTGATCCGGAGTCGCGATCTTTTTCTGGTACGTGCCAGATTTTCCGGGCCGGAGGCGTTTAATATGCAAAATGCAATTGATAAGGGGCCCGTGGATGCAGCCGAAAAGGAAATGAAACGCGAATGGGCACTCGACGACCGTAAATTGCTGGAGATGTTCGCCACGATATAATATTTCGTGCCGATAACAGGATCTGGCTTGTTCATCGTTTCGACGATTCTGATTTTCGAACACGGGATTCTGCAAACATATTTCCTCTGATGTTTTTTTTTGTTTTTAATGTTACTCGATTTAAAGGCATACTTCGATAATCCTGGACATGTGGATCAGCAAAACCACATAAATTATCATTTATCACTATTTTTATTGGTACTGTGATATTCATGCCTATCAATTGATAATTATATTAATATCGTGCATATTGAGTTCAGACTACGGTTTACTGATATATAACACTTATAATTATCTCCATAATGATTGGAATATTAATGCCTTGATAATGATCAAGTGATAACTATCAGATTATAATTATTTTATAGCTTATTTATCTAACAATCAAAGAAACAGTTTTGAATATTTAATTGTTATTAGAGTAAATAAGTAATTTGAACACATGGGTGTGTCGATAGTTATAATAATAATGTTCATTCTTATAGTGACATTTTATTGTTAAATTGATAATTATATTAATATCTTACATATTGCTGCCAGATTAAGGTTCAATGCCTTCTAATGATCAAATGATAACTATCAAGTGATAATCATCATGTTATAATTATGTTAACTTCTTTATCTAACAGGCAAAATGAGAGTTTGAACATTTAATAATTATCCGGATATTTAAGCACCTGAGAGTACTGATAATAATCTTCATTCATATAGTAATTATTGATAATTATATTAGTATCTCGTATATTCCTGCCATATCAAGGTGCAATGAAATATAACTGTTAATTATCTCCATAATTGTCGAGATATTAATAACTTGATAATGATCAAGTGATAACTATCAAATGATAATCATCAATTTATAACTATTTTATAACTTCTTTATCTAACAAGCAAAATGAGAGTTTTGAATATTTAATAATTATCCGGATATTTAAGCACTTAAGTGTACTGATAGTTATCATAGATGATAATCTTCATTCATATTGTAACATTTCCTTGGTATTTATCAATTGATGATTATATTAATATCTTGTATATTCCTGCCATATCAAGGTGCAATGATATATAACACTGATAATTATCTCCATGATTGTCGAGATATTAATAACTTGATAATGATCAAGTGATAACTATCAAATGATAATCATCAAATTATAACTATTTTATAACTTCTTTATCTGACAAGCAAAATGAGAGTTTTGAATATTTAATAATTATCCGGATATTTAAGCACCTAAGTGTACTGATAGTTACCATAGATGATAATCTTCATTCATATTGTAACATTTCCTTGGTATTTATCAATTGTTGATTATATTAATATCTTATATGTTCCTGCCATATCAAGGTGCAGTGATATATAACACTGATAATTATCTCCATAATTGTCGAGATATTAATAACTTGATAATGATCAAGTGATAACTATCAAATGATAATCATCAAGTTATAATTATTTTATAACTTCTTTATCTAACAAGCAAAATGAGAGTTTTGAATATTTAATAATTATCCGGATATTTAAGCACCTAAGTGTACTGATAGTTATCATAGATGACAATCTTCATTCATATTGTAACATTTCCTTGGTATTTATGAATTGATGATTATATTAATATCTTCTATATTCCTGCCATATCAAGGTGCAATGATATATAACACTAATAATTATCTCCATGATTGTCGAGATATTAATAACTTGATAATGATCAAGTGATAACTATCAAATGATAATCATCAAACTACAACTATTTTATAACTTCTTTATCTAACAAGCAAAATGAGAGTTTTGAATATTTAATAATTATCCGGATATTTCAGCACCTAAGTGTACTGATAGTTATCATAGATGATAATCTTCATTCATATTGTAACATTTCCTTGGTATTTATCAATTGATGATTATATTAATATCTTGTATATTCCTGCCATATCAAGGTGCAATGATATATAACACTGATAATTATCTCCATGATTGTCGAGATATTAATAACTTGATAATGATCAAGTGATAACTATCAAATGATAATCATCAAGTTATAATTATTTTGTAACTACTTTATCCAACAAGCAAAATGAGAGTTTTGAATATTTAATAATTATCCGGATATTTAAGCACCTAAGTGTACTGATAGTTACCATAGATGATAATCTTCATTCATATTGTAACATTTCCTTGGTATTTATCAATTGATGATTATATTAATATCTTGTATATTCCTGCCATATCAAGGTGCAATGATATATAACACTGATAATTATCTCCATGATTGTCGAGATATTAATACCTTGATAATGATCAAGTGATAACTATCAAATGATAATCATCAAATTATAACTATTTTATAACTTCTTTATCTGACAACCAAATGAGAGTTTTGAATATTTAATAATTATCCGGATATTTAAGCACCTAAGTGTACTGATAGTTACCATAGATGATAATCTTCATTCATATTGTAACATTTCCTTGGTATTTATCAATTGTTGATTATATTAATATCTTGTATATTCCTGCCATATCAAGGTGCAATGATATATAACACTGATAATTATCTCCATAATTGTCGAGATATTAATAACTTGATAATGATCAAGTGATAACTATCAAATGATAATCATCAAATTATAATTATTTTATAACTTCTTTATCTAACAAGCAAAATGAGAGTTTTGAATATTTAATAATTATCCGGATATTTAAGCACCTAAGTGTACTGATAGTTATCATAGATGACAATCTTCATTCATATTGTAACATTTCCTTGGTATTTATGAATTGATAATTATATTAATATCTTGTATATTCCTGCCATATCAAGGTGCAATGATATATAACACTGATAATTATTTTCATAATTGTCGAGATATTAATAACTTGATAATGATCAGGTGATAACTATCAAATGATTATCATTAAGTTACAACTATTTTATAACTTCTTTATCTAAGAAGCAAAATGAGAGTTTTCATTCCTGATATTGTCTAGGTAATTTTCAATTCACAACTACATTAATCAATATTCACTGACATGTACACTGATACTTATCAACAATTATTAAGTCAACACTGTAGAGTAATATCTAGTGATTATTATCAAGTGACAATTGTTAAGTGAATTATAGAAATATATATAATATCAAAGAATCCATATCATGTAAAAATTTATTTAAAACTTAAAAAGAAACTAATATATTTCCAAAGACAATAAATATTTGAAGAAATTAAGTTTATTTATATTAACAAAATTTATTTATTGTTATTATGTAACAAGCAAAAACTGTTTTTAAGCTATATAGTCCCATAGAGAAAGCTAAATAAAAAATTTGGTCTCTATTATTGTATTGAATTTAAAATATTAATATGATAATTAACGAATATGGGTTTTTATAGAATCCTGTGTAAGATTGAATTTTGTATTCGTCGAATAAATCGAAATACCAAAATACATAAATTAAACACTAATTTAATTTAATTAAGAAATAATTCCAAATTCAACATAAAATGGTTGAAAATATTTCAAAAATAATTCAACAAACATGTCTCGCCAGGATAAAGATAAATTTTTGATACTTACTATAACCAATATTTATAATGAAATTAGGAAATTTTAAAACATTACAATATGTCGTGTGTTTTCATAGACAACACTTAAAACCTTAAACACTAAGTGGGAATTATATAAAGTAAATAAATGGATCTAAAAATAAATTAACCGTCAAGAAGCAACATTATAGATAATAGAACATTAGCATTAATTACAATAATAGATTATATTGTTCTTGAATTTGTTTCTAGTGTTATTCAAAAAGAGGAACAGTCAATTTTTTTGGACATACGTATAAAAATTTATCATTAATCTTATCAAATATTTATTTTATCTGCTCTCACTTCTTTGTGTCCATTTTCTTTTGTCTTTTTTTATCTTTAAACATATTTATCAGTACAAGTGTCACCTTTTGTTCTACAACATAAACATTTTTTCCTTTATGTTGATTGCGAAAACCGTTCGTGACAATTTTAACTCGTTGAACTTTATTCGGGTTTCGCCCCCGGTTTCAATAACGCCCCCTTTGTCTCTTTATTCGATTGTAAACAACGTCGTTTGCGGGTTCCAGCTCCCAAAAAAAAAAACAAGAAAACAAAAAATTCCGGGGCGTTTCCGGGGCCATATGACAAGACGCCCCTCGTTCCTTTTATTATACCGCCAACGGAGAAATAAATCCCATTTTATATCGCCCATCTGCGGATTTATTTTTATTTCCGAATGTTTTCACTGTGTCGTCCGAGACGTTAGTTTTTCTATTTCCCTCGTTCGCTTTTCGCACCGACGACGGGGCGAAAAAGTTTTCTAATAACGGACACACACGATTAAATTAGTTTATTAGGAGCGGACACGTGAACGGGGAAACAAGTTTCCAGGCTTTTGTCCGCTTCCGGAACGGTTCCGGGACCTGGATTTATCGAAAAACTCTAATGGGCCTTAAATAATCGGGTTCCTGTATATCAAATTTAGACGGCGTCGGTGTAGAATGTTGGTTTTTAAATTTATACGGGACTGAACAAGAAAATAAATTTATTATTATTATTATTGATGAGTTATTAAATAAATCAAAGCGTATAATATGCTGTTCATAGGTTATTTAATAATATTTATACACGTATCAAGTAACTGTTTATTGCTGCACACCGTGATAAATTACTATAAAGTTTAATATGTCTTGTTATTACAGTAATTTTTGTCTTCCTACATATCAGATCACTTAATACTTAATCACCGTTTTACATTTCCTTATCCAACGCATCCAATTATTCGTGGCACCAGTATATAATAACAGTCACGTAAAAAACCTTTAATATCGCCATTAATCCGGCCAGATTGTCATTTCCCTGGAAAACTGTTTTAAACAGACGTTGTTTGTGCATAATGTTGCGGACCGTGTGGAAATCGGAAGGCGCATATAACTGCACATTAAGGCCCGCAATTACGGGGAATTAGTGTGTTTTACGTCGAGCTAATGGGCAATTTGTGTCGCGGGTCAACGGGGCCGCAGCCCATACACAACCGAAGACAAACATTGATATCGTACAACAAATATCTCGCACTTATTCGATGTTCATCCGGGAGGGGATTATGGTATGACATTCTAAGTCTATTTTATTGCTTTAGAAAGATTTATTGATTGAACGTGAAAATCTTAAAGGAGTTTTACATGAAATTAAACTCTAGAAACTTTAAGTCTTCGGACGCATCAAGTCAAAGGTTCAGTTCAATTACCTAAGTAATTGATTTTATCTGAAGAATTTTGTAATTCCTAATATATTAACTTCATAATAAACCAAAAAGAATAGACGAATACTTTTTATTATAGTTTACCATTGAACATCTAATAAAGTTAAATGTTTAATCTACTGAAACACTGACAACAATTTTCAAAAAGTTTTCCTTATATATCACACTTCTTAATGTCTCCAGTTCCAATTATTCATTGAGTCTTTAGATTAGAATTTTAAAAATCATCTTGTGTCACAAGTAAGTTACACCCTATACTGAAAAAGAATGCCAGAATACACCTTATCATAATTAATTTTTCTTTTAACACCAAATATACATTTTAATTGAAATTTATCATTGACTGAATACTTAATCTTGCAAAAAAAGTCTTTATTAACATGGAAATAAACTATATTTTTCAAGAGGATTTAGTTAATTCTGAAAATTTTTTTCTAGAAAGTTTAGTAATTAGTAAAATGCCAAAAACTTCTTATTAAAACAAAAAGAATGTCAGAATACGTTTCGACTTAGTCAACCATTCTTTGAATACCAAAGAAAGTATCAAATATATTTTATCTGAGATTTACCATTTATTGAATACTTAATTTTGTAGAAAAATCTTTATTAAGATGAAAATAAACTATATTAAAAGTATTTTTCAAGAAGATTTAGTTAATTCTTACACATTTTAAACTGGCCAGCCTCAATATTTTTATAGTCTTTGAAGCACACAATTTGAAGAAGTTTCTTCTTGCATCAAAAATGAGGTAATTTTGTGCTGGACTCAACTTATTGATGTATTTATTCGTATGATAAAATACCCCCTTGAATCAAAAATCAATTAATCCCTATGTTATGCTCAAATATCTTTTTCTAGAAAGTTTAGTAATTACTAAAATGCCAAAAACTTCTTGTTAAAACAAAAAGAATGTCAGAATACGTTTCAACTTAGTCAACCATTCTTTGAATACCAAAGAAAGTATTCAAATATATTTTAACTGAGATTTACCATTGATTGAATACTTAAATTTGTAGAAAAATCTTTATTAAGACGAAAATAAACTATATTAAAAGTATTTTTAAAGAGGATTTAGTTAATTCTTACACATTTTAAACTGGCCAGTCTCAATATTTTTATAGTCTTTGAAGCAGACAATTTGAAGAAGTTCTTCTTGCATCAAGAGTGAGGTAATTTTGTGCTGGACTCAACTATTAATGTAGTTATTCGTATGGTAAAATACCCCCTTGAATAAAAAATCAATTAATCTCTGTATTATGTTTAAATATCTTTTTCTGGAAAGTTTAATAATTACTAAAATGCCAAAAACTTCTTATTAAAACAAAAAGAATGCCAGAATAGGTCTCAACTTAGTCAACTATTCTTTGAATGCCAAAGAAAGTATTCAAATATATTTTAACTGAGATTTACCATTAACTGAATACTTAATTTTGTAGAAAAATCTGTATTAAGACGAAAATAAACTATATTAAAAGTATTTTTCAAGAGGATTTAGTTAATTCTTACACATTTTAAACTGCCCAGTCTCAATATTTTTATAGTATTTGAAGCAGACAATTTGAAGAAGTTCTTCTTGCATCAAGAATGAGGTAATTTTGTGCTGGACTCAACTATTAATGTAGTTATTCGTATGGTAAAATACCCCCTTGAATCAAAAATCAATTAATTCGTGTGTTATGCACAAATATCTTTTTCTAGAAAGTTTAATAATTACTAAAATGCCAAAAACTTCTTATTAAAACAAAAAGATTGCCAGAATAGGTCTCAACTTAGTCAACCATTCTTTGAATGCCAAAGAATGTATTCAAATACATTTTAACTGAGATTTACCATTAATTGAATACTTATTTTGTAGAAAAATCTTTATTAAGACGAAAATAAACTATATTAAAAGTATTTTTCAAAAGGATTTAGTTAATTCTTACACATTTTAAACTGGCCAGCCTCAATATTTTTATAGTCTTTGAAGCAGACAATTTGAAGAAGTTCTTTTTGCATCAAAAATGAAGTAATTTTGTGCTGGACTCAACTTATTGATGTATTTATTCGTATGGTAAAATACCCCCTTGAATCAAAAATCAATTAATCCCTGTGTTATGCTCAAATATCTTTTTCTAGAAAGTTTAGTAATTACTAAAATGCCAAAAATTTCTTATTAAAACAAAAAGAATGCCAGAATACGTTTCAACTTGGTCAACCATTCTTTGAATGCCAAAGAAAGTATTCAAATACATTTTAACTGAGATTTACCATTGATTGAATACTTAATTTTGTAGAAAAATCGTTATTAAGATGAAAATAAACTATATTAAAAGTATTTTTCAAGAGGATTTGGTTAATTCTTAAACATTTTAAACTGCCCAGTCCCTACATTTTTATAGTCTTTGAAGCAGACAATTTGAAGAAGTTCTTCTTGCATCAAGAATGAGGTAATTTTGTGCTGGACTCAACTTAATAATGTATTTATTCGTATGGTAAAATGCCCCCTTGAACCAAAAAACAATCAATCCCTGTGTTATGCTCAAATATGTTTTTCTACAAATTCAGTAATATCTACAATGCTAAAAATTTCTTATTAAAACAAAAAGAATGCCAGAATACATTTCAACTTAGTCAACTATTCTTTGAATACAAAAGAAAGTATTCAAATACATTTTAAGTGAAATTTACCATTGATTGATACTTAATTTTGTAGAAAAATCTTTATTAAGTATTTTTCAAAAGGATTTAGTTAATTCTTACACATTTTAAACTGCCCAGTCCCAATATAATATTTGTATAGTCTTTGCAGCAGACAAATTGAAGAAGTACTTCTTGCAACAAGAATGAGACAATTTTGTGCTAGACTCAATTTATTCATGGTTTTATTCGTATGGTAAAATACCCCCTTGAATTGAAAATCAGTTATTCTATGAGCTGTGCTCAGATATCTTCTTCTAGAATGTTTAATAATTACTAAAATGAAGAAATTCAATGATAAGGTAATTTTTTGCTGAACTCAATTTATTAATGGTTTCATTCATTTGGTAAGATACCTCCTGGAATCAAAAAACAGTTGATCCTTGTGTTGGAAATGCCAAAATGTCTCTTTATATGGTAGATAGATTCTTTGAATACCGAAGAAAGTATTCAAATACTTTTAAATTGAAATATACCATTGATCAAATTCTTAATCTTAGAAACTCTAATTTTCAGGAATAAATTACACGTTATTAATTGTCCAGTTCTAAGTTATGTAGCCTTTGAAGTAGATAATTTGAAAAAGTTCCTCCTCCATCAAGATCGTGTTAATCACCGTGCTGAACTCAATTTATGAATGGTCCCATCGCCGCGTCTTAAGTAGATCAAGCGCTTTGTTCAAAATTTATGCGTTCAGTTCGAAAATGAGTCGATAAACAGTAAGATATGCAAATGGCTGGAAGTGGCTTTCCGAAAAATAATTACGAGCGTAACGGTGCAACGTCTTCTTGTTTCTTACGTTCGCATGTCTGCCTAGTTTGTTATCATTTATACACAGACTTTCAGATACTGAAATATTAATGATGGTGGTTAGATAGCCATCTTACACGCCACGTACAACTTTTTCAAACCTGGCGAACAGATAATTACTAGTCAATCAAATTGCTCCAGTGGTACTTTTTACCGGGCGCAAAAAAACGGTAATAAGACGACGGAAAAAACGAATGCACAAGTCGGTACGGTTTCGTGTGCTAATATTAATCACGCATAATTATTCAACGGCTAATTATTCAATAAATTTTAATAGGCGCTTGTCATATTCCGCGATACTGGATACGGTCATTAACTTACCCCCAATAAATAAATAAACGGACTTCGTAATCGTTACCTGGAACACAAAAAATATACGTATTAATTAAATAAATACACACACGTAATCGATACATTAATTAATTTAGTAATTAATTATTATTATCACAATAGTTTTTATATAAAATCATCTTAATTTCAGTAATTAATTATATTTAGTGAGAGAATTTTAATATATGTGCCACAAATGATTTATCAGACCTCCAATAAATAACTCAGTGACAGAAAATGTTCAAAGATCGTTGATTTTTGATGTATAGCTTAATAATGAGTTGGACACTCTTGATACTGCTCTAATGAGATGGTACCTCACTCCATGACATCTCTATTTGATGTTGAAGGTCCACTGAAGTCTGTGGATGGACTCTGGAAATCTTGATGACCATAGCCACAAATTTGTGTAGGAATGTTGGAAACACTCCAACGTAACCCTCGTAGTATGAGGTCGTGCATTAATCCTGTTGAAAAATTGGATTTTGGAGGGTTTTCTAGTAAGGCAGCAAATAGAGTTCCTGACAGGTCAAAGAAAATTTTTATACATAGCCAAACAAAATAAGAACTCATCACTAAAGAGGGTCATATTCCATTCAGCATCTGAAAGCAGTTCTTTTCTTCACCATGGTTGGTCACAACTTCAATGACAAGTGGATGTTTTCTATTTTTTATGTCACTGAATATATTAACATATCAGTTTTCTTTAATGTATGTAAACAGTTAAAAGCTGTAAAAGTTGTCACTTTATGTGCACATAGTTCTATTTTTAGTAATATTATATCGAAATCAGTTAATTAACGGTAAAGTTTAATTATTTATAATCGTTTCATTGTTACCTTTTTATTTCACAGCTTACATTTAATTCTAAATTATAATTATCGTTGTGTTATTCCCCATTTTTAATGTAGTTTTAATCAGTTACATATTAGAAGTACTTAATTCTATTCATTACTTTTATTTAATTGTTTACATAACATACCTATAATTTATTTCAAATAAACTTGAGGTTATTCTGCTTTTTATAAAATCGATCACGTTTTGATTACATGTTCAGTTATAGACGACGACGATTTCAGTTTTATGTTTGCTAAAAAGAATAAGTAAATAGAGAAGCACTCCAACGACATAAAATAATCATAATACTAGTTCCCTTTATTTTAAGTCAACAGAAAACAAAATGTTCTAATGTTATCATTTCTGCTATAAGTAACAAATATTTTATAAAACTACCAATAAAAGTACTCAGTGATGTAGAAAATAGGTCAGATTTCGTTAATTTTTAATGTACAGCTTGAGGTATTGAAGTGGCTAATTTCTTTTTGAGGTACCTCACTCCATGCCATTTCTACTTGAGGCTGTGGATGGAGGACTGCCACACGTTCAATCAAAGTTTGTTTAAACAGTCTTAATTTTTAAATGTTTCTATTAATATTTTGAAGGAGAAAGTCCCTCCAATATGTGGTCTCTCTCATCACTTTAAATTTAAATTATTTTAATTTTATTGTTGATGTAACATGAATTTCTTTTGACTTGAAGAACATTTTTCCCTTAAATTTTCAAATTTGAAAAAGAATTTCATAATGTTTGCTTAAAACTGAAGAATTTATCTTAAAATTTGAAGTTTTAACTGAGATTAATCAAAAGAAGAAACAGTTAGTATTTTTTTTTTTTTCATAAAATAGTGAAATTTTAGAAATTTTGTAGAAAGCTTTAAAGTTTTAATGATTTTTATAAGAAAAATTTTCTTCAAAAATGTTCAAATTTAGTAAATTTATATCATTTCTGAAAAATTTCTTTGGAAATTGTGAAATTTATCAAAAAAATTAAATGTTTGCATATAGAAAAAAAAAGTATTTTTAATCTTTTATTAAAGTTTTCTAGAAAAATATCCATTTTTTTAAATTTACTTTAGATTCTTATTTAACAATACTGAAATTTAATAAAAAATAAAATGTTTCGTAATCTTTGCTTAAAACTAAAGATTTTTCTTAAAATTTGAAAGTTTTAACTGAGATTTATCAAAAGAAAGAACAGTTAATTTTTTTTTTTTTTTTTTTCATAAAATAGTCAAATTTTATAAATTTAGCTTCAAAGGTTTAATTATTTTTATAGGAAAAAAATTCTTAAAAAATGTAAAATTTAATAAATTTATGTCACATTTGAAATATTTTATTCGAAATTGTAAAATTTATCTAAAAAAATAAAATTTTTTGTCCTAAAATTATTGAATTTTAGAAATTTTCAAAAATTGTTGAATTGTTTGTCTAAAAATTGAATATTTTCAATTGAAAATTTATCAAAATATTGTATTTTTTTGTTCTAAAATAGTCAAGTTTTAGAAATTCTTAATTTATATAGAAGAAATTTTAATGCATACAGAAAAAAATTCTAAATTTCGTTATTTTCTAACTATTTTTAAAGTTTTTAAGTTTTAACTGAGATTTATCAAGTGAGATTTTTTCATAAAATAGTCAAGTTTTAATGATTTTTATAAGAAAAATTGTCTCTAAAAATATCAAATTTAGTAAATTTATGCCACTACACATACAGAAAAAAATTCTAAATTTCGTTATTTTCTAACTATTTTTAAAGTTTTTAAGTTTTAACTGAGATTTATCAAGTGAGATTTTTTCATAAAATAGTCAAGTTTTAATGATTTTTATAAGAAAAATTGTCTCTAAAAATATCAAATTTAGTAAATTTATGCCACTTCTGAAATATTTTTGATCGAAATTGTCAAATTTATCCAAAAAAGTAAAAAAAAATGTCCTAAAATTATTGAATTTTTGAATTTTCATCAGAAAAATATCAAAATATTGTATTTTTTTAGTCAAATCTTAAAAATTCTTAATTTTTAAGTTAAATTTTCACGTATATATAAAAAATTCTAATTTTCCTTATTTTCTAGTATTTTTGTTTTCTATAAAAATATCCAATTTTTTAAATTTATACTTTTGATTCTTGTTTAACAATTTTGAAATTTAATAAAGAATAAAATGGTTGTTCTAAAATTGTTGTATTTTAGAAATTTTCAAAAGTTTTCTAATTATTATTTGTTTAGAAATTGAATATTTTTAACTGTATTTTTTTAAAATTGGGCAAATCTGTATTTTTTGGTCTTAATTCTTAATTTACTTACAAACCTGTTAAATTTTATTGTATTTTTTCATAGAAAAAGAAGAAAATTTAATAGTTTTTTATAATGAAATAGTAGAAAAAATCCTAATTATTGTAACTTTCTAAATATTTTTAATTTTTTCTTCAAATTTTCTATAAAAATATTCAATTTCGACTTCTACTTTTTATGTTGTTATTCTCATTATCAATTTCTTTAATGTTTTAAACATTTAAAAGTTGTAAAACTTGTCACTTTGATGTACACAATTATCTGGCAGTTCTATTCTTAGTAAAAATTTATTTAAATCAATTTAATTAAATCGTAATACCTTACAGCATGTATTTAATTTCAAATTAGAATTATCTCCGTGATGCATTTTTAATGTAGTTGCTATAATTTACAGATTACAGTCTTAATTCTATACATTATTTATTTTTTTAATACATTCAAAATAAACTTAAGGTTATCCTGCATTTTGTAAATTGGATCACGTTTTGATTTCATGTTCAATTCTAAACGAACTCGATTTCTGTTTGCTCAAAAGAATAAGTAAATAGAAAAGCACTCCAACGACATAAAATAATCATAATCCCTTTTATTTGACGTCCACAGAAAAACTATTTGCGGCGTTTAAATTCTTAATGGAAATATTGCTTTTAAATTACAACCACAAAATCGTTCCCTTTCATAATCCATAATTCACAGCATTAAATCAAGTTTTATTTAAACAGCGACACATAAATATTCATTTTTAAGCCTCTCGCAATTAATAACAACCAATCAACGTCACAAGAAACGAATAAAGTGGAAGGAAATTGATTAAACACGGCTGAAGTCATCGAATCCATGTTTTTTAACCCCACGACAACCTCTAAGTTGTTTTTTAGAGGCTTTATCAGTTTCAATCGAGAATATCCTGTTTTTGTTTTGGCAGAAGACACAAGAACCGATTGCATCACCTTCACCTTGTCTGCTAATGTTTTTGGCGCACTAGCTTACAACTTAATTAGCTTCTCCTTAAAAATATAATGCACCGCTGTGAATGCAGAATGAGCGTGTCAATGCAGAACTGCATAAAATATCAACGGAAATTTGAATACGGACGACACAAATAGTCGACTGTTTTTTTTATTTATTTATTGGTGTGGTTTCAATGGGCAATAAAAGTAAAAGTTGATTTATTCCCGTTGAAAAGTTTGCGTTCGTCATATTGATTTTTCCGTTGTTATCACACGTAAGCTTCGGCACCTCGACGGGGCACAGGGCTTTAACATGCAAATACGCGGTGCTTAAAATATTCCGTGTAAGTTTCGCGCAGCCACATGTTTAAACTCGCGGGGCCGTAAATTCATAATGAAAATTGAGTCGACAAAGTTGGCGGCCGGATTTAAAATGCCCGAACCACTTGAATAATTTTGCATCTTGACGATGTTCCCCCGAGCGGGGCAGAGATTACCGGCCATTAATTCCGCATCAAATCTAATAGCTTATGATTTATTATTAACAACGAGACAGTGTGTGGGCGGGTTTTCCGACGTTTCGGGACCGCGTCCCAAGACAAGTTACTTTCCGAGGGTGGAATTAGAGGGTCCGTAAGTTAGTTGAACAATGTGGTCAGAAATTAAACCAGAAATTTGTTGTTAATTAATGTGTAAATCTGGCAGAATATCATAAAAAATATTAAATAGATAAAATATGATAAAGAATATTTATTAATAATAAAAATCCTCAAACTTCTTTTGGTAAATTGAATCATTAAAATATATTTTTTTGTTAAAATTTTACAATTTTTATACAAATATTATAAAAATTAAAAAACTGGATAAAAACTTATTTGAATTTTTTACAAATATTAACAAATTTAAGACAAACATGACTAAAATTTAGAACTTTTTTTTAGAAAATTTTAAGAATTTCTAAAATGTGTCTCCTTTAAATAAAAAAAACTATCATATTTTCCTTTTTTGTATAATTTTGAAGCAAAAATGTGCTGTTTTTGAAAAATTCTACAATTTTTAAACAAAAATATACAAAATTTAATAATTTTAGAAAAAATTTTAAAAAAATTTAAGATTTAATTTTAGTAACCAATACAAAAATTAGAATCTTTTAAATTGACTATTTTATAATGAAAAATTATAAAATTTTCCTCTTTTTTGGAAAAAATACATTAAAATTTAAACATTTTTAAGAAAGTTAAAAATTAGTACAAAAAATATTTTCTTTTTTTAAATATAGGTAAAAATATTCAATTTCAGTAAAACTAATTAGATAATTTTGTAAAATTCAACAACTTTAGGACAAAATTTTTACTTTTTTTAAAAATTTCAAATTTTTTAAACAGAAATCAAAAATTTAAATCTATAAAATTGAACATTTTTAGAAAAAAAAAATAATAAATATTTAAAATTATTTAGTAAATAATGAAAATTAGAATTTTTTTACTATTTCATTAAAAAAATTATTAAATTTTCTAGAAAAAACACATTAAAATTTGAAACGTCTATAAAAAAAGTAAGAGTAGAACCAAAAAAATACATAAAATTTATAATTTCTATAAGAAAATTAAGAATTATTACTAAAAAATATAATATTTTCCATTTTTTGATAAATGTGCAGATGAAGTATTCAATTTGTGGAGAAGCAGTTAGAAAATTTTTAAAATTATTGTCCTAAAAGTCAATAATTTTAGGACAATAATTTTACTTTTTATAAAAATTCACATTTTTTAAACAAAAATCAAAATTCTAGATCTATAAAATTGGACATTTTTAGAGAAAATGTAAAGAAAAATTTAAAAATATTTAGAAAATAACAAAAATTATAATTTTTCGTACTATTTCATTATAAACAATTATTAAATTTTCCTCTGTTATAAAAAAAATATATCAAAATTTAAAAATTCAATAAGAAAATTCAGAATAAGAACCAAAAAATACAATATTTTATCTTTTATCAAATTTCACAACTTTTAAATAAAAATCTAAATATACAAAATATGACATTTTTAAAGAAAGAAAAAGTTAAAAATATTTAGAAAATATTGAAAATCAAATTTAATAATTTTAGGGCAATAATTTTACTTTTTATGAAATTTCACAATATTTAAATAAAAGAAAAATTTGAAAATATTCAATTTCTGGAGAATTAGAAAATTTTGGAAAATTTTTAAAATTCAATAATTTTAGGACATTAATTTTACTTATATATAAAATTTCACAATTTTTAAACAAAAATAAAAAATCTAAATTTACAACATTGAACATTTTTGAAGAAAATTTTAAGAAAAATTTAAAAATATTTAGAAAATAATGAAAATTAGAATTTTTTCTACTATTTAATTACAAAAAATTGTTAAATTTTGTTCTTTTATAGAAAAAGAAACACATCAAAATTTAAGAAAATTAAGAATTAAAACCAAAAAATACAATATTTTCCATTTTTTGAAAAATATGCAGATGAAAGTATTCAATTTCTGGAGAAATAATTAGAAAATTTTTAAAATTCAATAATTTTAGGACAATATAATTTTACTTATTATAAAATTTCACAATTTTTAAACAAAAAAAAATCTAAATCTACATTGGACATATTTGGAGAAAATTTTAAGAAAAAATTAAAAATATTTAGAAAATAATAAAAAGTAGAATTTTTCTTACAATTTAATTATAAAAAACTATTAAATTTTGCTGTTTTATAGAAAAAAATATATCAAAATTTAAAACTTCAATAAGAAAATTAAGAATTAAAACAAAAAATATTATTAAATACAATATTTTCCGTTTTTTGAAAAATAAACAGATGAAAATATTCAGTTTCTGGAGAAAAAATTAAAAAATTTTTGAACATTTCTGAAAGTCAATAATTTTAGGACAATACTTTTTATTAAATTTCACAATTATTAAACAAAAATTCTAAATCTACATTTTTAGAAAAATTGTTAAGAAAAATTTAAAATGAAAATTATTATATTATTTTTCCTACTATTTCTTTATAAACAATTATTAAATTCTCTTCTGTTATAAAAAAAAATCATCAAAATTTAAAATTTCTATTAGATAATTAACAAAAATTTTTTTGGTTAATTTTCACAATTTCACATCAACATTTTCATATCGACAATAATGTTAAAGACATGATATAAATTTACTAGATTAGAAAATATTTTCAATAATTTAATAATTTTCTAATAAGAAGCAGATCTGTACGAAAGTTAAAAAAAGTACATTTTGAAACTTATAAACTTCTCTTAGGAATTCAAAAATTTACAGGAAAAATTTTATAATTTTTGAAAAATATATAAAGTTGTAATACTAATAGAAACATTTCAGAGTTAAGTCTGTTTAAACAAGCCTAAACTGGACGGCCTAACCAGAAGATCTGAATCACCGGACTGATTATCATAATTCACACTTCCAACTGATATTAGTTACCTGAACACCGACATTTAGAAGGCCCCAAAAACCCGATACCAAACCATTAAAGATCAATTTAATATTAAGTTACGAATCATAATTCCCAAAGCAACAATGTTATCGATGCGGTAGGTGAATCAACCACCGCCAAATACTTAATTAATCCTTCGAAAATATTTGGGTGTTAAGTCAAGGCATCTAGTTTTGTCACACGAGAAACTTAACAGGTCATTATGGACGGGGCCCGATCGGTCGATGTGAATGCCGCCAACTTGTTTTGTTGCATTTCGGTACCATTTTCGTCGTTTTATTACAAAACAGGAGGACCGGTAACGTGTTCACTCTGTTTTCGGCATATTTAATTAGAGACCACCGCTCTCGCTTGTTTTTATTTATTTTGTCTAGCCTTTCTTAATTATATGCAAACGCCGCACCCTGATCTAAGGTGACAACTTTAACGGACTTATAAATTATCACTTTTAGATATCCAGTTCCTAGATCGATTTATAATGCTGTTAAAAAACCAGTTTTGCACATTTTAAAAAAATATTTTTACCACCAGTCACTGTAAAATGAGAAGCAATACCTTTTTCAATTCTAAAGCCACAGTAAAATATATTAAAACTAATATTTAAGAGGTTTTAAATGTTTTAACTCGTCCATTATTAAGAGCAATTTTTCTAGTCTATGAAACAATTGTTAATTGTGCCTCTTTACTGCAGTTGATCATTGTCTAAATACCAAGTGATGAAGAAAAATATTTAAAGAGAGAAAAGTAGAAAGTATTATAGCTAATTTTAAGAGTTTTTATAAGTTTTAGCTTATCCATTGTTGATAGAAATGTTTTAGAGTCTAAGAAGCTTTGTAACAGTAAAGGAGCCAATTGTCAAACTAATTAACAACCTCATTTATAATTTCTTGGATTATTGTTAGTAAATTTTAGTTTCGTGCCTCTTCACTGCAGTTGGTCATTGCCAAAATACTAAATGATGAAGAAAAATCTTTAAAGTAATGAAAGTAGAAAGTATTAAAGCCAATTTTTAAGAGTTTTTACAAGTTTTAACTTGTTCATTGTTGATAGTAATGTTTCTAGAGTCTAAAAAGCTTTGTAACAGTGAAGGAGCCAATTGTCAAACTAATTAACAACTTCATTTATAATTTTTTGTATTATTACTAGTAAATTTTAGTTTCGTGCCTCTTCACTGCAGTTGGTCATTGACAAAATACCAAATGATGAAAGAAAATCTTTAAAGAGATGAAAGTAGAAAGTATTAAAGCTAATTTTTAAGAGTTTTTACAAGTTTTAGCTTGTCCATTGTTGATATCAATGTTTTAGAATCTAAGAAGCTTTGTAACAGTAAAGGAGCCAATTGTTAATTTAATTAACAACCTCATTTATAATTTCTTGGATTATTGCTAGTAAATTTTAGTTTCGTGCCTCTTCACTGCAGTTGGTCATTGACAAAATACCAAATGATGAAAGAAAATCTTTAAAGAGATGAAAGTAGAAAGTATTAAAGCTAATTTTTAAGAGTTTTTACAAGTTTTAGCTTGTCCATTGTTGATATCAATGTTTTAGAATCTAAGAAGCTTTGTAACAGTAAAGGAGCCAATTGTTAATTTAATTAACAACCTCATTTATAATTTCTTGGATTATTGCTAGTAAATTTTAGTTTCGTGCCTCTTCACTGCAGTTGGTCATTGACAAAATACCAAATGATGAAAGAAAATCTTTAAAGAGATGAAAGTAGAAAGTATTAAAGCTAATTTTTAAGAGTTTTTACAAGTTTTAGCTTGTCCATTGTTGATATCAATGTTTTAGAATCTAAGAAGCTTTGTAACAGTAAAGGAGCCAATTGTTAATTTAATTAACAACCTCATTTATAATTTCTTGGATTATTGCTAGTAAATTTTAGTTTCGTGCCTCTTCACTGCAGTTGGTCATTGACAAAATACCAAATGATGAAAGAAAATCTTTAAAGAGATGAAAGTAGAAAGTATTAAAGCTAATTTTTAAGAGTTTTTACAAGTTTTAGCTTGTCCATTGTTGATATCAATGTTTTAGAATCTAAGAAGCTTTGTAACAGTAAAGGAGCCAATTGTTAATTTAATTAACAACCTCATTTATAATTTCTTGGATTATTGCTAGTAAATTTTAGTTTCGTGCCTCTTCACTGCAGTTGGTCATTGACAAAATACCAAATGATGAAAGAAAATCTTTAAAGAGATGAAAGTAGAAAGTATTAAAGCTAATTTTTAAGAGTTTTTACAAGTTTTAGCTTGTCCATTGTTGATATCAATGTTTTAGAATCTAAGAAGCTTTGTAACAGAAAAGGAACCAATTGTTAAACTAATTAACAACATCATTTATAATTTCTTGGATTATTGCTAGTAAATTTTAGTTTCGTGCCTCTTCACTGCAGTTGGTCTTTGTCAAAATACCAAATGATGAAGAAAAAACTTTAAAGAGATAAAAGTAGAATGTATTAAAGATAATTTTTAAGAGTTTTTACAAGTTTTAGCTTGTCCATTGTTGATAATAATGTTTCTAGAGTCCAAGAAGCTTTGTAACAGTAAAGGAGCCAATTGTTAAACTAATTAACAACCTCATTTATAATTTCTTGGATTATTACTAGTAAATTTTAGTTTCGTGCCTCTTCACTGCAGTAGGTCATTGCCAAAATACTAAATGATGAAGAAAAATCTTTAAAGTAATGAAAGTAGAAAGTATTAAAGCCAATTTTTAAGAGTTTTTACAAGTTTTAACTTGTTCATTGTTGATAGTAATGTTTCTAGAGTCTAAAAAGCTTTGTAACAGTGAAGGAGCCAATTGTCAAACTAATTAACAACTTCATTTATAATTTTTTGTATTATTACTAGTAAATTTTAGTTTCGTGCCTCTTCCCTGCAGTTGATCATTGACAAAATACCAAATAATGAAAGAAAATCTTTAAAGAGATGAAAGTAGAAAGTATTAAAGCTAATTTTTAAGAGTTTTTACAAGTTTTAGCTTGTCCATTGTTGATATCAATGTTTTAGAATCTAAGAAGCTTTGTAACAGAAAAGGAGCCAATTGTTAAACTAATTAACAACATCATTTATAATTTTTTGGATTATTGCTAGTAAATTTTAGTTTCGTGCCTCTTCACTGCAGTTGGTCTTTGTCAAAATATCAAATGATGAAGAAAAAACTTTAAAGAGATAAAAGTAGAAAGTATTAAAGCTAATTTTTAAGAGTTTTTACAAGTTTTAGCTTGTCCATTGTTGATAATAATGTTTCTAGAGTGCAAGAAGCTTTGTAACAGTAAAGGAGCCAATTGTTAAACTAATTAACAACCTCATTTATAATTTCTTGGATTATTACTAGTAAATTTTAGTTTCGTGCCTTTTCACTGCAGTAGGTCATTGTCAAAATACCAAATGATGAAGAAAAATCTTTAAAGAAATGAAAGTAGAATGTATTAAAGCTAATTTTTAAGAGTTTTTATAAGTTTAGCTTGTCTATTGTTGATAGAAATGTTTTAGAGTCTAAGAAGCTTTGTAACAGTAAATGAGTCAATTGTCAAACTAATTAACCACCTCATTAATAATTTCTTGGATTATTACTAGTAAATTTTAGTTTCGTGCCTCTTCACTGCAGCTGGTCATTGTCAAAATACCAAATGATGAAGAAAAATCTTTAAAGAGATGAAAGTAGTAAGTATTAAAGCTATTTTTTAATAGTTTTTACAAGTTTAGCTTGTCCATTGTTGATAGAAATGTTTTAAGTCTAAGAAGCTTTGTAACAGGGAAGGAGCCAATTCTCAAACTAATTAACAACCTCATTTATAATTTCTTGGATTATTACTAGTAAATTTTAGTATCATGCCTGTTCACTGCAGTTGGACATTTTCTAAATACCAAATGATGAAGAAAAATTTTAAAGAGATGAAAGTAGTAAGTATTAAAGCTATTTTTTAATAGTTTTTACAAGTTTAGCTTGTCCATTGTTGATAGAAATGTTTTAAGTCTAAGAAGCTTTGTAACAGTGAAGGAGCCAATTCTCAAACTAATTAACAACCTCATTTATAATTTCTTGGATTATTACTAGTAAATTTTAGTATCATGCCTGTTCACTGCAGTTGGACATTTTCTAAATACCAAATGATGAAGAAAAATTTTAAAGAGATGAAAGTAGTAAGTATTAAAGCTATTTTTTAATAGTTTTTACAAATTTAGCTTGTCCATTGCTGATAACAATGTTTCTAGAGTCCAAGAAGCTTTGTAAAAGTAAAAGAACCAATTATCAAACTAATTAACAACCTCATTTATAATTTCTTGTATTGTTACTGGTAAATTTTAGTTTCGTGCCTCTTCACTGCAGTTGGTCTTTGTCAAAATACCAAATGATGAAGAAAAATCTTTAAAGAGATGAGAGTCGAAAGAATTAAGCTAATTTTTAAAAGTTGGTACAAGTTTTAGCTTGTCCATTGTTGATAGCAATTTTTCTAGAGTCTAAGAAGCTTTGTAACACTAAAGAAGCCATTGTTAAACTAATTAACAACTTCATTTGTAATTTCTTTGATTATTACTAATAAATTTTATTTTCGTGCCTCTTCGCTGCAGTTGGTCTTTGTCAAAATACCAAATGATGAAGAAAAATCTTTAAAGAGATGAGAGTAGAAAGTATTAAGCTAATTTTTAAAAGTTTTTACAAGTTTTAGCTTGTCCATTGTTGATAGTAATTTTTCTAGTCTAAGAAGCTTTGTAACAGAAAAGGAGCCAATTGTTAATTTAATTAACAACTTCATTTATAATTTCTTTGATTATTACTAATAAATTTTAGTTTCGTGCCTCTTCACTGCAGTTGGTTATTGTCAAAATACCAAATGATGAAGAAAAATCTTTAAAGAGATGAAAGTAGAAAGTATTAAGCTAATTTTTAGGAGTTTTTACAAGTTTTAGCTTGTAAATTGTTGATAGCAATTTTTCTAGAGTCTAAGAAGCTTTGTAAGACTAAAGGAGACAATTATTATTAAGAAAAATTAAAAAAAAATGAAAGTGGAAAATATTAAAGCCAAAACAAGTGTAAATTTGTCTAAAAATCAAAACGCATTTGGAACAGGTTCCCAATAGATCATTACCCTCTTACCTAATACAGTTTCACCAAAATTTTTTTATCAGTACCATTGGTAGCACCGTGCGACGACCAAAAAACCAAACGTACCGCGTAGGAGTTGAATTATCGGCCACACTGGCTTTTTTAAATTCCTGTCAGTGCCTCAACAACATATGTTAATCTTGATGTGGCCACGGCCATTATAAAAACGTTGCTAATTATATTTTTGTTTTATTCTTCGAGGCGGCACTAAATTTAATTTAATTATTCGATTAATATGCAAAATCACCGTCAGCCTTTACAAAACTTCGGTTACACGGTTACATTGTTTTTTCAAGATTAAGAAATGTTTGTGTTTGAATTTATTGTTTATTGTACTTCGGGTTCCTTTGATATTTAATATGCGATCGAATGTGGGTGCCTGATAAAAAATGTTTATATTAAATTTATGGTTTATTGGCCTTAAGTATTAAATTTCTTGGCGTGTTTCGAGCTTTCGAAAACACAATGCCAAAGTACAGTACAAAACAGAAGTGGTATCAATTTTCAATTATTGCTGCATTGTTTTGTGAACAAACATAATTATCGTGACCTTATTGAATTCACTCATAAATACAGTCGCGTGTCGCAGGCCACTTATTAATAGAACTTATAAAAATAATCCTGTACAACATCAAAACTTTGTACACGTCGTCGTTACGCTGTTTGGAGTCATAAAAATCAGCGACTGATCCCATCAATTTATCTTCTCCAATAAATATTGTTTCCCGCCTTAATCCCCCCGTATCAAAGTTCATTAGGGCCCGTCGCAAATTCGAAAAGTATCGCTCCATTACTCGGATTATCCGCGACACGGGGGAATTTCATTTCGCCAGTCGCGTTCTTGCCACCTACCCGGATTTTGCCGGGGTACATCTGACGAAATAATGACATGGAAATTGAATCCGTTTTACCGGGGACAGACGGCATGTTATTGGACAATATGCCCGCGTGTCTGTTCCACGGATTTACGTTTTTATTTATGTTAGACATTCGGAAATAAAATTGTTTTTTAGCAGCTGGGCTATTTTTAATGTGCTTATAAAATTATATAGTACAATTAAATCATAATATTAAGTATAGCCAAAATTAATATACCTCTCTAAAATTTAACTTTATTATTTTTTAGAATAATTTGAGTTCATTAAATTATTCACCCTTGAAATCAACAATTTTTGCTAATGTTCTACAAACAAATGTTTAACTTTGTACTAGCTTTAATATTCTTTAAAATAATTTGTATTCATTAAATTATTCAGCCTTAAAATCAACAATTTTTACTAATGTTCTACAAACAAATGTTTAACTTTGAACTAGCTTTAATATTCTTTAAAATGATTTGTATTCATTAAATTATTCACCCTTAAAATCAACAATTTTTACTAATGTTCTACAAACAAATGTTTAACTTTGAACTAGCTTTAATATTCTTTAAAATAATTTGTATTCATTAAATTATTCAGCCTTAAAATCAACAATTTTTACTAATGTTCTACAAACAAATGTTTAACTTTGAACTAGCTTTAATATTCTTTAAAATAATTTGTATTCAACAAATTATTCACCCTTAAAATCAACAATTTTTACTAATGTTCTACAAACAAATGTTTAACTTTGTACTAGCTTTAATATTCTTTAAAATAATTTGTATTCATTAGATTATTCACTCTTAAAATCAACAATTTTTGCTAATGTTCTACAAACAATGTTTAACTTTGAATTAGCTTTAATATTCTTTAAAATAATTTGTATTAATTAGATTATTCACCCTTAAAATCAACAATTTTTACTAATGTTCTACAAACAAATGTTTAACTTTGAACTAGCTTTAATATTCTTTAAAATAATTTGTGTTCATTAAATTATTCACCCTTAAAATCAATAATTTTTGTTAAGGTTTTACAAACAAATGTTTAACTTTGAACTAGCTTTAATATTCTTTAAAATAATTTGTATTCATTAAATTATTCACCCTTAAAATCAACAATTTTTACTAATGTTCTACAAACAAATGTTTAGCTTTGAACTAGCTATAATATTCTTTAAAATAATTTGTATTCATTAAATTATTCACCCTTAAAATCAACAATTTTTGCTAATGTTCTACAAACAAATGTTTAACTTTGAATTAGCTTTAATATTCTTTAAAATAATTTGTATTCATTAAATTATTCACTCTTAAAATCAACAATTTTTACTAATGTTCTACAAACAAATGTTTAACTTTGTACTAGCTTTAATATTCTTTAAAATAATTTGTATTCATTAGATTATTCACTCTTAAAATCAACAATTTTTGCTAATGTTCTACAAACAATGTTTAACTTTGAATTAGCTTTAATATTCTTTAAAATAATTTGTATTCATTAAATTATTCACCCTTAAAATCAACAATTTTTGCTAATGTTCTACAAACAATGTTTAACTTTGAATTAGCTTTAATATTCTTTAAAATAATTTGTATTCATTAAATTATTCACCCTTAAAATCAACAATTTTTACTAATGTTCTACAAACAAATGTTTAACTTTGAACTAGCTTTAATATTCTTTAAAATAATTTGTATTCAATAAATTATTCACCTTTAAAATCAACTATTTTTGCCAATGTTCTACAAACAAATGTTTATCTTTGAACTAGCTTTAATATTCTTTAAAATAATTTGTATTCATTAAATTATTCAGCCTTAAAATCAACAATTTTTACTAATGTTCTACAAACAAATGTTTAACTTTGAACTAGCTTTAATATTCTTTAAAATAATTTGTATTCATTAAATTATTCACCCTTAAAATCAACAATTTTTACTAATGATCTACAAACAAATGTTTAACTTTGAACTAGTTTTAATATTCTTTAAAATAATTTGTATTCAACAAATTATTCACCCTTAAAATCAACAATTTTTACTAATGTTCTACAAACAAATGTTTAACTTTGTACTAGCTTTAATATTCTTTAAAATAATTTGTATTCATTAGATTATTCACTCTTAAAATCAACAATTTTTGCTAATGTTCTACAAACAAATGTTTAACTTTGTACTAGCTTTAATATTCTTTAAAATAATTTGTATTCATTAGATTATTCACTCTTAAAATCAACAATTTTTGCTAATGTTCTACAAACAATGTTTAACTTTGAATTAGCTTTAATATTCTTTAAAATAATTTGTATTCATTAAATTATTCACCCTTAAAATCAACAATTTTTGCTAATGTTCTACAAACAATGTTTAACTTTGAATTAGCTTTAATATTCTTTAAAATAATTTGTATTCATTAAATTATTCACCCTTAAAATCAACAATTTTTACTAATGTTCTACAAACAAATGTTTAACTTTGAACTAGCTTTAATATTCTTTAAAATAATTTGTATTCAATAAATTATTCACCTTTAAAATCAACTATTTTTGCCAATGTTCTACAAACAAATGTTTATCTTTGAACTAGCTTTAATATTCTTTAAAATAATTTGTATTCACTAAATTATCCATCCTTAAAATCAATTATTATTGCTAATGATCTACAAACAAATGTTTAACTTTGAACTAGCCATAATATTCTTTAAAATAATTTGTGTTCATTAGATTATTCACACTTACAATCAACAATTTTTGTTAAGGTTTTACAAACAAATGTTTAACTTTGAACTAGCTTTAATATTCCTTAAAATAATTTGTATTCATTAAATTATTCACCCTTAAAATCAACAAATTTTACTAATGTTCTGCAAACAGATGTTTAACTTTGTACTAGCTTTAATATTCTTTAAAATAATTTGTATTCATTAGATTATTCACTCTTAAAATCAACAATTTTTGCTAATGTTCTACAAACAATGTTTAACTTTGAATTAGCTTTAATATTCTTTAAAATAATTTGTATTCATTAAATTATTCACCCTTAAAATCAACAATTTTTGCTAATGTTCTACAAACAATGTTTAACTTTGAATTAGCTTTAATATTCTTTAAAATAATTTGTATTCATTAAATTATTCACCCTTAAAATCAACAATTTTTACTAATGTTCTACAAACAAATGTTTAACTTTGAACTAGCTTTAATATTCTTTAAAATAATTTGTATTCATTAGATTATTCACCCTTAAAATCAACAATTTTTGCTAATGTTCTACAAACAATGTTTAACTTTGAATTAGCTTTAATATTCTTTAAAATAATTTGTATTCATTAAATTATTCACCCTTAAAATCAACAATTTTTGTTAAGGTTTTACAAACAAATGTTTAACTTTGAACTAGCTTTAATATTCTTTAAAATAATTTGTATTCATTAGATTATTCACTCTTAAAATCAACAATTTTTGCTAATGTTCTACAAACAATGTTTAACTTTGAATTAGCTTTAATATTCTTTAAAATAATTTATATTCATTAAATTATTCACCCTTAAAATCAACAATTTTTGTTAAGGTTTTACAAACAAATGTTTAACTTTGAACTATCTTTAATATTCTTTAAAATAATTTGTATTTATTAGATTATTCACTCTTAAAATCAACAATTTTTGCTAATGTTCTACAAACAAATGTTTAGCTTTGAACTAGCTATAATATTCTTTAAAATAATTTGTATTCATTAAATTATTCACCCTTAAAATCAACAATTTTTGCTAATGTTCTACAAACAAATGTTTAACTTTGAATTAGCTTTAATATTCTTTAAAATAATTTGTATTCATTAAATTATTCACTCTTAAAATCAACAATTTTTACTAATGTTCTACAAACAAATGTTTAACTTTGTACTAGCTTTAATATTCTTTAAAATAATTTGTATTCATTAGATTATTCACTCTTAAAATCAACAATTTTTGCTAATGTTCTACAAACAATGTTTAACTTTGAATTAGCTTTAATATTCTTTAAAATAATTTGTATTCATTAGATTATTCACCCTTAAAATCAACAATTTTTGTTAAGGTTTTACAAACAAATGTTTAACTTTGAACTAGCTTTAATATTCCTTAAAATAATTTGTATTCATTAAATTATTCACCCTTAAAATCAACAATTTTTACTAATGTTCTACAAACAAATGTTTAACTAATTATTCACCCTTAAAATCAACAATTTTTACTAATGTTCTACAAACAAATGTTTAACTTTGAACTAGCTTTAATATTCTTTAAAATAATTTGTGTTCATTAGATTATTCACCCTTAAAATCAATAATTTTTGTTAAGGTTTTACAAACAAATGTTTAACTTTGAACTAGCTTTAATATTCTTTAAAATAATTTGTATTCATTAAATTATTCACCCTTAAAATCAACAATTTTTACTAATGTTCTACAAACAAATGTTTAACTTTGAACTAGCTTTAATATTCTTTAAAATAATTTGTATTCAATAAATTATTCACCTTTAAAATCAACTATTTTTGCCAATGTTCTACAAACAAATGTTTAACTTTGTACTAGCTTTAATATTCTTTAAAATAATTTGTATTCATTAAATTATTCAGCCTTAAAATCAACAATTTTTACTAATGTTCTACAAACAAATGTTTAACTTTGAACTAGCTTTAATATTCTTTAAAATAATTTGTATTCATTAAATTATTCACCCTTAAAATCAACAATTTTTACTAATGTTCTACAAACAAATGTTTAACTTTGAACTAGCTTTAATATTCTTTAAAATAATTTGTATTCAACAAATTATTCACCCTTAAAATCAACAATTTTTACTAATGTTCTACAAACAAATGTTTAACTTTGAACTAGCTTTAATATTCTTTAAAATAAAGTGTATTCATTAGATTATTCACCCTTAAAATCAACAATTTTTACTAATGTTCTGCAAACAAATGTTTAACTTTGTACTAGCTTTAATATTCTTTAAAATAATTTGTATTCATTAAATTATTCACCCTTAAAATCAACAATTTTTGCTAATGTTCTACAAACAATGTTTAACTTTGAATTAGCTTTAATATTCTTTAAAATAATTTGTATTCATTAAATTATTCAGCCTTAAAATCATTTATTTTTGCTAATGATCTACAACTTTGAAGTAGCTTTAATATTCTTTAAAATAATTTGTATTCAGTAAAATATTCACTATTATAATCAATAATTTCAGCTAATGTTCTACAAGTAAATGTTTAGCTTTTTAAACTAGCTTAAATATTCTTTAAAATAATTTGTTTTCAATAAAACATTTACCCAATTAACATGTTGAAGGAACTTTGATTATTTAATGCAACATGTGGTCATGTCTTTATAGACGATGAATGATGAACATTTCTGTAAACTGTTTTATTCAAATTAATTACTGTTATATTAACCCTGTGGCAAATAAATACTTTATTGTCAATTCTGTGCTTTCATTATGAAATACCAATTAAGCTTATCGTTTTGCGCACTGATTGTGCGTAAGCGCACATTAAACGACGCAATTTTACATTAATAAACCCCCCATAAACAAACAGTCCACAGACATTAAAAGTAAAGTGAAAAGGACCCTCGCTGTATCAACATTTAAAAGTGGACAAAAGTGCGTCAGCTGCGCTGCGACCGGAGAGCACTCGAAAAACGATAGGGTTATGATAGGGTGCACACGCGACGGGGTTAATTGTCGGTGGCGCGTGCTCTCCCGCCGCACCGATGACTCAATCCCATACGAAAAGGTTGCATCGCCATTCGGTTTCCGCTTCCTCTCCATTCAGCCGGGACGCGACGAAGAGGATCGGAGCCACAAAAGGCGGCACAAAAGTGCTAATTAACATATTTATGTTAAATATCTTTGGGGTGTTTGATCGCGGGACTGATACGTTTTAATAGATCGGGCCCGGGACTGATTAATCGCGGCGATACGGACGGGCTTTTTAATCGTCGCACGGCCCGTTATTGAGGGCCGGAATTTTATTCAAACGCCCCGATTATGAATGGAGATTGTCGTGCCTGTGATACGCAGTTTTGGATCTTTGTGTCGTGGAGGTTTACGTTTTGTATTATGGTACACGAGGATAAAGTGTCACAGAACTGTTTAAAAGTTAATTCGGTTGGATGTCGACGAAAATTTGCATCAAACTAAAACTTAACGTGATACAAAACAGTTTTTTAGTTGATTTTCCTCCATAAAACAGCTTTCTTAATTAAAACTTCAACCTATAATTTAGGTGTGCGTAAGGAAACATCTTAAATATTCCGGGAATGGCTTAACACTATATAAAGCGAATAAATGACTGTAATTATAAGGGGTAATGGTTTAAATATTAATTAATTTTAGGATTTAATCGCCGCATTATCATATTATTGCAGGATGGACTTTGATACTATTAATATTTATATTTTTCAGAGGAATTATAAATGTGTTTCTCTCTAGAATGGATTCTGTTTTATGTTTTGGTATTCGCATAGCTAAGTGCATGTAATTTTTAAGTAAAATCTAGGTTAATTAGTTATTTTTAGAAAAATAACCAGGAATAATTCATCATAGTCAAAACACAGAATATAAAATATATTTAGTTATTAGATTATTTTGGTTGAAAAAAAAAAACAATGTTAGTTTTTCAAAACAAGTTTTATAGTAATTACTATAATTTCAACTTTCAATATTTGTTGAGTGTTTGACCCACAAAAAACTGACCATTAAAATGGTCTTCATTAAAATTATTTATTATTTTTTTCATTATGAAATGGATTTTTTTCTACAACCTTATAAATTTAATATCCCACGAAACTATTCAGTTTCAAGTAGGAATTTTTTAAACCGAAATAATTATGTGTATTAAAAACGTAACTTCTTATATGTAAAATTGATATATTTTTTTTTGAAAAATTCATATTTTTATATACTTTAAAATCTTGCTTGTGTAGACAATTAATCAATGAAACTTCTTAATGAAACTTCAAAATTGATAAAGTCTTCGATTACAGAAACTTTATTGTTAAATAATAATTAAATATTGCATAATAAATAGAATTGGTGAAATATGTATCACACAAACTTTTAAATTTAATATTCTATGAAACTCTTCGACTTTCTCTTATTCTTAGTGAAGCAGGAAATATTTAACTTTAGGAATTAAACTTTAATGATTCATGTTGGTTTAAATTGTTACTTTTTATATGTAAAATTGAAGTCTAGTACAAATTTTAAATTTGGATATTTTATTATATATTTTTTGGAAAGCCCAAAGGTTATTTTTATATATATTAGAATTTTGTTTGAGTAACCAATTAATCATTAAAACTTTTTATTGAAAGCAACAGATTTTTTAAGGTATTAATTAAAAATTTCTACAGAAGAAAAAACAACTTCAAAATTGATACAGTCTTCGATTACAGAAACTTTAGTATTTTCTTAATTAAATCTTTCATCGAAAATGGAGTCTCAAAGAATTGTATCACACGAACATACTTTTAAATTTAATATTCTATGAAACTCTTCAACTTTCTCTTACTTTTGCTGAAGTAGGAAATATTTAACTGTAGTTAGTGTAGTTAAACTTTATTCATTTATGTTTGTTCAAATTGTTACTTCTTATATGTAAAACTGAATTCTAGTACAATTTTTAGATTTAACAATTTTTTTATATATTTTTTGGAAAATTCAAAATTTATTTTTATAGACTTTAAAATCTTGCTTGTGTAGATAATTAATCATTGAAACTTCTTAATGAAAGCAACAGAATTTTTAAAGTATATATTAAATAATTCTATAGAAAAAATAATAACTTGAACTAAACTGAAGACTTAGATTACACAAAATTTATTATTTTGATAATTAAATGTTCCCTCAAGAATGGAATCGCAGATGAAATTCATCTGAATATTTATCAAAAAATGGAAAATATTATATTTTTTAGTAATAATTCTTAATTTTCTTATAGAAATTATATTTTATGTATTTTTTTGGTTCTAACTCTTAATTTTTTTTATAGATGATTTTAATGTGTTTTTTCTAGAAAATTTAATAATTTTTTTAATGAAATAGTAAAAAAAAATCTAATTTTTATTATTTACTAATAATTTTAAGTATTTCTTATTTTTTTTTCTAAAAATGTCCAATTTTATAGGTCTGGATTTTTTATTTCTGTTTAAAAAATTTGAAATTTTTAAAAAAAAGTAAAAATTTTGTCCTAAAGTTGTTGAATTTTACAAATTTTCTAAAATTATCTATTTATTTTTACTGAAATTGAATATTTTTAGCTATATTTAAAAAAAAAAGAAAATATTTTTTTGTTCTAATTTTTAAAAATGTTTAAATTTTAATGTATTTTTTTCCAAAAAAGAAGAAAATTTTATAATTTTTCATTATAAAATAGTCAACTTAAAAGATTCTAATATTTGTATTGGTAACATTCTAAAAAAAATTAAATCTTAAATTTTTTCTAAAATTATTAAATTTTGTATATATATATATATATTAGCAACAGATTTTTTAAGGTATTAATTCAAAATTTCTACAGAAGAAAAAACAACTTCAAAATTGATACAGTTTTCGATTACAGAAACTTTATTATTTCCTTAATTAAATCTTTCATCGAAAATGGAGTCCCAGAGAATCACACGAACATACATTTAAATTTAATATTCTATGAAACTCTTCAACTTTCTCTTACTTTTGCTGAAGTAGGAAATATTTAACTCTAGGAATTTATTATTTTCATAATTAAATGTTCAATCAAAAATGGAATCGCATAAAATTGTTTAAAACATATAGTTTAAATTTAAGATTCTATTAAAGTGTTAAACTTTAATCATTTATGTTTGTTATATGTAAAAAGAATTTTTAAAGTATTTATTTGAAGGAGTAAAAATAACTTCAAACTTGATACAGTCTTCGATTACAAAAATTGTATTATTTTCTTAATTAAAAATGAAATCGGAGAAAATTGTATCACACAAACACAACTTCGTAAACTTTTGTTTGCCATACGAAAACACAATTACATTGATATCAAGACAAAACTCATAACCGTACCTTCAGAAAAACAAATATTCTTGATGAAATAATTTGATACGTCAAGCAAAGTTTCCATCGAAAAATTAATTAATATTTTAACAATTACGACTCTCTGCTTCTTCTGCTATTTGCAGTTTATCTAACATACAGGTGTAAGATTCCTGAAATACTTCAGGTGTTTACGCATATCTCAATTACATCTTTAAGCTTTAATTAAGAGATCATTCATTCATTCAAATGCTTACGAGTTTATGAAAAGTTTTCACAGGACGATTTAAAGGACTTTTATTACGTCGCTTTGTTTGTCATATAACCGGATAATTAAATTCTTATCTGGCAGCTTTTTGTTTGTACTTTTAAAAAGATTGTGTGCTAAAATAATATTATGTTAAGACTTACTAAAAACTGGAGCCCTCCATTGAAAGCGAAAGTTACGGTCTTACCTGTAAATAAATAAGCTTATTAAATTACTGCACCACCATAAAACCCGGGTACTTCAAAAATAGTTGACACTTATATTTGGAACCGGAAACGTGTGTCCATTGCTTCGGAGCCTCTCTCCAGAAATAATAAAGCCGATTACATCAAACAAAAAGTAATTTTTAAGCAACAAAACTGGATGATAGAAATGATCTAATGAAAATCACCGTTAATCACATTTTATGGTCTTATTAAACGGCATCAATGTGGTCTCTGGCACGGATTTATTTTATCTGCTGAATGATATCCGAGTTATTAGGGCAGTAAGAATGCGATTTCAAACACGTTTTACATTATAGGCCAATTACTTCGATATTAATGCCCGCGTACGTAATGGTTCAATCGGAATTAATACTCCCGCATTCCGTGAAATAAACGAAAGGCGTAATTGAAAATTTGCCAGAGACCAGACATTGTTATTACAGTTACTTAGAGATGATATCAGAGTTTAAACAATGCAATTTATGGTGTAATCAAATCTGGCGCACCGTTTTTAAAGTGCACGAAGGAATTTTGAATCGACGCTAAACTAAATGTTATGAGTTATTATTGAGGCAATTAACTCCAAGGTAACTTTTCTCAGTTCTGTATTGTAAAGAGAAAAGCAACGAAACAAAATCAAGACTTTTGTAATTTTTAGATGTAACTTTAAAGTAACAGTTGTGGTGGAAGTTGTTGAAAGGAGAAGAGCAAATGTTAACACACAATGTTATATAACAGTATCAACTGGATTTTTCAAAAGTATTACAATTATTAATCAAGTTTCCAATAAGATTTCAAATTTTGTAAAAATCTAAATATTAAATTTAGCAACTAAATAATTATTTTTTGACTTCTGACTCTTTGTTAGTCATATAACTCAATATTTTTACAAGATAATTAATTTCTTAGCTGACTAAAATTTGTTCTTGTACACCGAAAATTTAAGGATAATAAAAGAGTTTCAAATGAATTTGTTTATAGTAATTTTATCCTTATTTTTTAAATAATTTGTGCTGTCCAGTTCCAAGTTCTTCAATAAAATTTTATTATTTCAGAGAGAATTGTGTCATACAAATAAAACTAATACATTTTTATTTGATAAATAAATAACAAATAAACAGAAATAAAGGTAGAACTTTCAAAGCTTCCCCCAATAATCTTGGAGAAATAATGTGATAACACTTTAAAGGAAGTTTCAGTTTAAAAATTAATTAATATTTCAATCAATATAACTTTTTGTGCATTTGTACTTTATCTTTAGGTGGGGTATTTCAGAAATACTTCAGGTGTATCTAAGTTTTAAGTAAGAGAGCTGTTGAAACTTCATGTACTGAAATTCTACGACTTTATGAAAAGTTTGCGTCTCTTTGTTTGTCATATAACTCAATATTTTTACACGATAATTAAATTCTTAGCTGACTTAAATCTGTTCGTGTACGCTGAAAATTTAAGGACAATAAAAGTGTTTCAAATGAATTTGTTTATAGTGGTTTTATCCTTATTTTTTACATTCAGAATCGAAATAATTTGTGCTGTCCAGTTTCAAGTTCTTCAATAAAATTTTATTATTTCTGACAGAATTATGTCATACAAATAAAACTAATACATTTTTATTTGCTAAATAAATAACCAATAAACAGAAATAAAGGTAAAACTTTCAAAGCTTCCCCCAATAATCTTGGTGAAATAATGTGATACTACTTTAAAGGAAGTTTCAGTTTAAAAATTAATTAATATTTCAATCAATATAACTTTTTGTGCATTTGTACTTTATCTTTAGGTGGGGTATTTCTGAAATACTTCAGGTGTATCTAAGTTTTAAGTAAGAGAGCTGTTGAAACTTCATGTACTGAAATTCTACGACTTTATGAAAATTTTACGTCTCTTTGTTTGTCATATAACTCAATATTTTTACAAGATAATTAAATTCTTAGCTGACTTAAATCTGTTCCTGTACGCTGAAAATTTAAGGACAATAAAAGTGTTTCAAATGAATTTGTTTATAGTGGTTTTATCCTTATTTTTTACATTCAGAATCGAAATAATTTGTGCTGTCCAGTTTCAAGTTCTTCAATAAAATTTTATTATTTCACAGAGAATTGTGTCATACAAATAAAACTAATACATTTTTATTTGATAAATAAATAACAAATAAACAGAAATAAAGGTAAAACTTTCAAAGCTTCCCCCAATAATCTTGGTGAAATAATGTGATAACACTTTAAAGGAAGTTTCAGTTTAAAAATTAATTAATATTTCAATCAATATAACTTTTTGTGCATTTGTACTTTATCTTTAGGTGGGGTATTTCAGAAATACTTCAGGTGTATCTAAATTTTAAGTAAGAGAGCTGTAGAAACTTCATGTACTGAAATTCTACGACTTTATGAAAAGTTTGCGTCTCTTTGTTTGTCATATAACTCAATATTTTTACACGATAATTAAATTCTTAGCTGACTTAAATCTGTTCGTGTACGCTGAAAATTTAAGGACAATAAGTGTTTCAAATGAATTTGTTTATAGTGGTTTTATCCTTATTTTTTACATTCAGAATCGAAATAATTTGTGCTGTCCAGTTTCAAGTTCTTCAATAAAATTTTATTATTTCTGACAGAATTATGTCATACAAATAAAACTAATACATTTTTATTTGCTAAATAAATAACCAATAAACAGAAATAAAGGTAAAACTTTCAAAGCTTTCCCCAATAATCTTGGTGAAATAATGTGATAACACTTTAAAGGAAGTTTCAGTTTAAAAATTAATTAATATTTCAATCAATATAACTTTTTGTGCATTTGTACTTTATCTTTAGGTGGGGTATTTCAGAAATACTTCAGGTGTATCTAAGTTTTAAGTAAGAGAGCTGTTGAAACTTCATGTACTGAAATTCTACGACTTTATGAAAAGTTTGCGTCTCTTTGTTTGTCATATAACTCAATATTTTTACACGATAATTAAATTCTTAGCTGACTTAAATCTGTTCGTGTACGCTGAAAATTTAAGGACAATAAAAGTGTTTCAAATGAATTTGTTTATAGTGGTTTTATCCTTATTTTTTACATTCAGAATCGAAATAATTTGTGCTGTCCAGTTTCAAGTTCTTCAATAAAATTTTATTATTTCTGACAGAATTATGTCATACAAATAAAACTAATACATTTTTATTTGCTAAATAAATAACCAATAAACAGAAATAAAGGTAAAACTTTCAAAGCTTCCCCCAATAATCTTGGTGAAATAATGTGATAACACTTTAAAGGAAGTTTCAGTTTAAAAATTAATTAATATTTCAATCAATATAACTTTTTGTGCATTTGTACTTTATCTTTAGGTGGGGTATTTCAGAAATACTTCAGGTGTATCTAAGTTTTAAGTAAGAGAGCTGTTGAAACTTCATGTACTGAAATTCTACGACTTTATGAAAAGTTTGCGTCTCTTTGTTTGTCATATAACTCAATATTTTTACACGATAATTAAATTCTTAGCTGACTTAAATCTGTTCCTGTACGCTGAAAATTTAAGGACAATAAAAGTGTTTCAAATGAATTTGTTTATAGTGGTTTTATCCTTATTTTTTACATTCAGAATCGAAATAATTTGTGCTGTCCAGTTTCAAGTTCTTCAATAAAATTTTATTATTTCTGACAGAATTATGTCATACAAATAAAACTAATACATTTTTATTTGCTAAATAAATAACCAATAAACAGAAATAAAGGTAAAACTTTCAAAGCTTCCCCCAATAATCTTGGTGAAATAATGTGATAACACTTTAAAGGAAGTTTCAGTTTAAAAATTAATTAATATTTCAATCAATATAACTTTTTGTGCATTTGTACTTTATCTTTAGGTGGGGTATTTCAGAAATACTTCAGGTGTATCTAAGTTTTAAGTAAGAGAGCTGTTGAAACTTCATGTACTGAAATTCTACGACTTTATGAAAAGTTTGCGTCTCTTTGTTTGTCATATAACTCAATATTTTTACACGATAATTAAATTCTTAGCTGACTTAAATCTGTTCCTGTACGCTGAAAATTTAAGGACAATAAAAGTGTTTCAAATGAATTTGTTTATAGTGGTTTTATCCTTATTTTTTACATTCAGAATCGAAATAATTTGTGCTGTCCAGTTTCAAGTTCTTCAATAAAATTTTATTATTTCTGACAGAATTATGTCATACAAATAAAACTAATACATTTTTATTTGCTAAATAAATAACCAATAAACAGAAATAAAGGTAAAACTTTCAAAGCTTCCCCCAATAATCTTGGTGAAATAATGTGATAACACTTTAAAGGAAGTTTCAGTTTAAAAATTAATTAATATTTCAATCAATATAACTTTTTGTGCATTTGTACTTTATCTTTAGGTGGGGTATTTCAGAAATACTTCAGGTGTATCTAAGTTTTAAGTAAGAGAGCTGTTGAAACTTCATGTACTGAAATTCTACGACTTTATGAAAAGTTTGCGTCTCTTTGTTTGTCATATAACTCAATATTTTTACACGATAATTAAATTCTTAGCTGACTTAAATCTGTTCCTGTACGCTGAAAATTTAAGGACAATAAAAGTGTTTCAAATGAATTTGTTTATAGTGGTTTTATCCTTATTTTTTACATTCAGAATCGAAATAATTTGTGCTGTCCAGTTTCAAGTTCTTCAATAAAATTTTATTATTTCTGACAGAATTATGTCATACAAATAAAACTAATACATTTTTATTTGATAAATAAATAACCAATAAACAGAAATAAAGGTAAAACTTTCAAAGCTTCCCCCAATAATCTTGGTGAAATAATGTGACACCACTTTAAAGAAAGTTTCAGTTCAAAAATTAATTAATATTTACATCATTATAACTTTTTGCCATGTGCACTTTATCTTTAGACGTAGAATATCTGAAACACTTCAGGTGTATCTAAGTTTTAAGGATGAGAGTTGTTGAAACTTCATCTATTGGAATGCTACGAGTTTATGAAAAGTTAACGTCTCTTTGTTTGCCATATAATTCAAATATTTAATGACGAGACAATTAAATTCTTATCTGACTGAAATGTGTTTCTGTGCACTGAAAATTTAAAAACTATAAAATGTGCATGGTTTTTTTATCTTGAGATTTATCAATATTGAAGCTTGTTGACTAATTGGAACTTGCACAAATGGATTTGTGTGTTTTTGTCGTAACAAGTAGTAAAGTACGTACGTCAACACTGCAACAATTGAAATGTTCGTGGTAATTCCCCAAGAAATCTCTAGAACTGTGTTGGTTCTTAAGAGCCGCTGGAGTATGGTGCAAAAACGATAAAAGCAACGTGTGCGTAGTGAAGTAATACACGAAACGTGACCAACATGCTCTATACATACTGCATCAGTTTTATTTTCCTAAACAATGCTTCAACGCCAGACTCCTAAATATTGCAGATAAACCTTAAAACACGGGGGCATTTTTATTCCTCGGGCGGTTACCATGAAAATGCATTACGCGAATAAACTTTTTCCTTTATTCAGACCATCCTCTTTTTGGTGTTTTTGTTTTTGTTTTTTTCCGGATGTTGTTGTTGCCAGACTGTATTGAATGCGGTCTGGCTAAATCATAAATTTCCCTTACCGGACCGAATCTCGCGGGTGCCGTTACTTATGTTTTTTCAACCCCCTCACCCCGAGCGCCATACTTCAGAATTATGGACCGAAACAGCGCGTGGTTCAATACGGAACGAAATAAAAATGTTCGGGTATGAAATTGCTAGAAATTTATTGGTGCTTCTTCTATTTCCACGTTCCCATTTCATAGTGCTATTGAAATATCAAGGAATATTTTAGGTGCATCCTTTAAAATTCAATCAACAAGTTGAGAAATATTGGGGATTTATTGTTAAGTGAAGAAGTGTTTTTCAATAGAAAAGAAAACGAAGGAATTATTAAAGAACTACTTATAAATACCTTTTACAAAATCAACCAAAACAGTTACCTTGAAGAAACACCAATAAATTAGAAACTTTTGATATTGTTTCACTTCCTCTTGCAACAACTTCCATCAGAACTGCTACATCCAAAAATTACAATCTCTTGATTTTATTTTGTTGTCCTATCTATTACAAGAACTTTCACCAGGACAGTTATTTTAAGTTTTATTTGCAAAATTTAAAATTTATATTCCAAGTAAATTTGACAGCTTGTTGGATACTTTCCCAAAAATTGTAAAACTTGAAATATCCAATTGATATTTTAATGATTTATTAAATTTTTTTAAAGATTTTTAATTTTTTTTTTGGCTAAAAATATTCATTTTTTTTTTAATTCTTGTTTTAAAATTGACAAATTTTAGAATTTTTCAGTTTTCTTAAAGAATTTTTAAGATTTTTCTTAAAATGTTTATAAAAAAGTATAAATGTTAGTACAGCTTTTTTCAATCTGAAAATAATTACAATTAGGAGTATTGATTTTTTTTTCTTGGAGTTCTTCTTTTAAAATAGACAAGTTTTAAAATTTTTCGGTTTTCTTAAACAATTTTTAAGATTTTTTCTTAAATGTTTTAAAAAAAAAATGTATATTTGCCTAAAAATAATGAAATTAGTAGAAATTTTTATCAAAAATGAGACATTTTTTATATATTTTAGAATTTTAAAACTTTTGACTATAAATTATTATAATTAGAAATATTAATTTTTCTTTTTTTCTTGAAATTGTTTTTTTGTTTTGTTTTAATATAGAAAAATTTTAGAATTTTTTAGTTTGTTTTTAATAATTTTTAAAATATTTTCTTAAATTTTTTACAAAAAATGTATATTTTATAAGAAATTTATTAAATTTACTACTTTTTTGCTTAAAAATAATGAAATTAGTACAAATTTTTGTCAAAAATTAGAAATTTTTTATACATTTTAGAATTTTAAAAATTTTTACTATAAATTATTATAATTAGAAATCTTTCTTTTTTTTTCATGAAATTCTTGTTTTAAAATAGATAAATTTTAGAATTGTACAATTTCATAAAGAATTTTTAAGATTTTTTCTTAACAAAAAATGTAAATTTTAATTAAATTTTATCGAATTTATTGTCATTTTTCTTAAAAATAATAAAATGAGTAAAAAATGAGAAAATTTTATATTAAAATTGCTTAATTTATGATACATTAATTTTAATTAATAATAAACAATAAATTCTTTCTTAAAATATTTAATTCAGTAGATTTTTATCCCAAAATTTTGAAATTTCTTAGAAACTTCTATTTAATTTGACCCATAAATACGTAATTTCTGCTAATTTTTTAAATGAAATATAAAATTGATTAGATATTTGTCTTAAAATTTAAAATTTTTCAAAAAAATTTTGGCTGAAAATATTTTATTTTAACATAAATTCTCCCCCTGAAAATGTAAAATTTATTAGAAAATAATGTATATATTATTTAATATAAGTTAAAAAAATATTAATTTTTATATGCACTTTAGTAGTAATTAAATTTTACAACCAGATTTATATAATCCCTGATTAACTAATCCCTCTTGACGCCAGTACCGATTCCCTTTGTAGCACCTCACAACAAATAAATATCAGACACAAATATGCGACCTGACACCGATTCTCATTCATAATTCACCGGTTGTGCAAGACGTAGTGCGAAAAACCGTCCGTTTCCAGGAACGGGTGCGTTTTCAGGTAAATTTCGACATGGTTCACACAGTTATTCGCACCTAGGCACCCGAAAACGTCCCACAGACAACGGACCTGAATTATTGATATAAATGATTTATTTTGTGTAATGCAGTTTTTCTTAGGAAAACCGTTATTGCGTATCGTGAAAGGAATTCAAAAGTTATATGGCAACTTTACTCAACATTTAATGCTGCCAGGAGAAAATTAAACAAGTGAAATTACCTTTATACGTTTATGTTAATCAGTTAAGCAGCGAAATTTTTCAGTTAAAGGATTTCTTGCGGGTATTAAATATTGTAAGGTGTTAATCAAAGTCTAAAATTATGTAAACTCTAAGTAAATGTTATTTTGATGACTTCCTTATAGGTTTTCTATCTTTACAACTGCAGTAATTTCTAGGAATTGAATGTTTTATCCCATTTAGGCGTTTATTACTTCTATGTTTCAACACCACTTATTTATTACAAACTTTCAACTACGAAATAAGTAAAAATTCTTTATCAAATTTTTGAAATTTCTCAATAAATTATTATAAAATATTATTTCTGACAGAATTGTGTCATACAAAGAAAATGAAAAGTAAAACTTCCCCCAATAATCTTGGTGAAATAATGTGATACCACTTTAAGGAAAGTTTCAGTTCAAAAATTAATTAATATATAAACCAACATAACTTTTTATGCATTTGTACTTTATCTTTAGATGTGGCATTTCTGAAATATTTCAGGTGTATCTAAGTTTGAAGTAAGAGAGCTGTTGAAACTTCATGGACTGAAATGGTACGAGTTTATGAAAAGTTTACGTCTCTTTGTATGTCATATAACTTAATACTTTATCCAGACAATTAAATTCTTATCTGACTTAAATGTGTTCTTGTACACTGAAAATTTAAGGACAATAAAAGTATTTCAAATGAATTTATTTATAGTGGTTTTATCCTTATTTTTTACATTCAGAATAGAAATAATTTATGCTTTCCAGTTTTAAGTTCTCTAATAAAATTTTATTATTTTAGAGAGAATTGTGTCATACAAATAAAACTAATATACTTTTATTTGCTAAATAAATAACAAATAAACTGAAATAAAGGTAAAATTTCCAAAGCTTCCCTCAATAATCTTGGTGAAATAATATGATACCACTTTAAGGGAAGTTTCAGTTCAAAAATTAATTAATATATAAACCAACATAACTTTTTATGCATTTGTACTTTATCTTTAGATGTGGCATTTCTGAAATATTTCAGGTGTATCTAAGTTTGAAGTAAGAGAGCTGTTGAAACTTCATGGACTGAAATGGTACGAGTTTATGAAAAGTTTACGTCTCTTTGTATGTCATATAACTTAATACTTTATCCAGACAATTAAATTCTTATCTGACTTAAATGTGTTCTTGTACACTGAAAATTTAAGGACAATAAAAGTATTTCAAATGAATTTATTTATAGTGGTTTTATCCTTATTTTTTACATTCAGAATAGAAATAATTTATGCTTTCCAGTTTTAAGTTCTCCAATAAAATTTTATTATTACAGAGAGAATTGTGTCATACTAATAACTAAAACATTTTTATTTGCCAAATAAATAATAAATAAACAGAAATAAAGGTAAAACTTATAAAGCTTCCTCCAATAATTTTGATTTGATTTTAATAATGTTAAGGGAAATTTCAGTTCAAAAATTAAGGAGTAAGAGAGCTTTTTAAACGAAAAAGTCCAAATTTAAGTAATACATAATTATTCATAAACTTTCTTCTGTTTATTTCAGTGTTGCTTCTCGAATCTAACAAACGTGCAGCTTGAAGAATCTGACACTGGATCCATACAAACACAAAACGGAAACTGCAACTTCCTTTCTTTCTCAACGGTTGACATTAAACCCATGATTCATACCGATCATGTTCATCATTAATAACAAACAAAGGGCGAAACGCTTCCGGATTCTGTGCGGTTTTTCTGACAATCGGATGGTGTGCGATCAGAAACAAATTGTGTCGTATGGCATATTTTAATGACCGTCTTCCGCCGACGTTAATTTCACAATTCGCAACGTACCATGTACGATGGGGGTCGGCCGTATGAATATTAAAACCGTATTCGTCGCGGTGCAAATATGAAATGATTAAGGCCATTCCGAAGCCGTCGGGGCGGTTTATTTTGGGCACTTTTTCTCGCGGTCGATTCCGACAAATGCACGTGATAAATTATCGCGTTCGAACATTTATTTTTAAATAGTTGACGGTAGCGCAAAAAATCGGACCGGCACAACTTGTTTATTTATACGACTTACTCATAATTTCTGGCTATTTTGACCCATTCACGATTATAGTAAATCTTACGTCATTTATATGTCTAGACTTGGCAAAAAGTGAATCGTTAATTTTCATTTCGCATTTTGTTCAGGGAAAAACTGAGTGTACAACAATAGTCGTTTTTGTTAATGGTCCGTATTTGTTAATGAACACGGACCATGCGATTTAATAATATGCAAAAGAAAGTTCTACAACTTGTATTTGCATGTAAACATTTCTTTATCAACATTTTTTCTGCATTTATTTTTGCAGAATTTGCATGTTTCAAGTGATGTACGTCATTGAATTTTAAGATGGTTATGCATATACATCAGATTTTAGAATTTTAATCGAGGTGAACATATTTTTTACATGCCACATTTATTTTTTTAATAAAAAATCATAAAAAAATGTGACTCTTACGTTAAATTTAATATATTTTAAGCTATGTTTAGAATAATCTGATAAAATTGAAAAAGTATTCACATAATAAATAAAAATACAGATAGAAATATATTATATTAAATCAGAAAATAATAAAATAAAAAATCCTTACAATTCTAATAAATATTTATTCCTCTTACTTGTTAAAATAATCATTAAATTTAATAGTTTTAAAGCATTTTTTAGAATAATCTGATTCTAATAAATATTAAAATATTGATTAAATTAAATATTTGTGATATTTAAATTTTATGATATTTAGATTATTAATAATATTTTAGATATTGTTTTAAATAACTACAAATAGAAATATATTAAATAAATAAATAATTAAATGAAAAATCCTCAAAATTCTATTTAATATTAAAATATTAATTATTAAAATAGTGATTAAATTAAATATTTTTAAGTAATGATAAGAACAATCTGATAAAATTGAAAAAAATATTCACAAAACAAATAAAAACTCAATTAATTTCAAAAATTCATGTTTTCTTAATTTTTTCTTTTATAAAATTTGTTGAATATGTAATATTTGAATTTTATGATATTTACGTTATTAATAATATTTTAGATATTGTTTTAAATAACTACAAATAGAAATATATTAAATAAATAAATAATTAAATGAAAAATCATCAAAATTCTAATAAATATTAAAATATTAATAATTAAAATAGTGATTAAATTAAATTTTTTTTATGTAATGTTTAGAATAATCTGATGAAATTGAAAAAAATATTCACAAAACAAATAAAAATACAATTAATTTCTAAAATTCATGTTTTCTTAATTCTTTCTTTTATAAAATTTGTTGAATATGTAATATTTGAATTTTATGATATTTACATTATAAATAATATTTTAAATATTGTTTTAAATAACTACAAATAGAAATAAATAATTAAATGAAAAATCCTCAAAATAATAAATATTAAAATATTAATTATTAAAATAATGATTAAATTAAATATTTTTAAGTAATGTTAAGAATAATCTGATAAAATTGAAAAAAATATTGACAAAACTAATAAAAATTCAATTAATTTCTAAAATTCATGTTTTCTTAATTATTTCTTTTATAAGATTTGTTGAATATCTAATATTTGAATTTTATGATATTTACATTATTAATAATATTTTAGATATTGTTTTAAATAACTACAAATAGAAATATATTAAATAAATAAATAATTAAATGAAAAATCTTCAAAATTCTAATAAATATTAAAATATTAATCATTAAAATATTGATTAAATTAAATATTTTTAAGTAATGTTTAGAATAATCTGATAAAATTGAACAAAATATTCACAAAACAAATAAAAATTCAATTAGTTTCAAAAATTCAGATTTTCTTATGTTTTTCTTTTATAAAATTTGTTGAATATGTAATATTTGAATTTTAAGATATTTAAGTAATGAAAATCCTGAAAATACTAAATAATATTTATATCTCTTACTTATTAAAATAATTATTAAAAAATTTAATATTTTTTTAAGCAATGTTTATAATAATATGAAAATACAAAAAAAATATTTAATTGATGATTCAAAATTAAAAAAAATATTCACAAAACAAATAAAAAATTAATTAAAATATTCTTTTATAAAATCTTATTAAATATTTACAGTTTTATTTATAATGTTCTTAATAATATTTTAAATATTGTATTAAATCGGATACCAATATATTGTAATGACAATTATAAACAATTAATTAAATCAAAAATCATTAAAATACAAATAAATGTTTATCTCTGTTACTGATTAAAGTAATAATGAAATTAAATAATTTTAAGCAATGTTTGAAATAATCTGAAAATAATAATAAAATATATATTTTAATTGATGACTCAATTCAGATAAAAACATTTGATTTATATTTTTAATTGATTAATAAAAACTATTCACAAAATAAATAAATATTCAATTAATTCCTTATTAACTGAATTATTTAATTATTAAATATATGAATTTGAATTGTTAGATAATTAGTTAATTAATAATACTTTAAATATTTAAATCAGTACAGAAATATTATATTAAATTAACGAAAAATCATTAAATTTAATATTTTTAAGAAAGGTTTAGAACGTGGGAATTTTAAAAAATAATCGAGTATATCCATCAGGTTTTATAATATAAATAAAATAAAAGCGTTTATTTATATATATAAAAATAAACGTTATATACACAACATGACTTTAAACCTAAGAAACATGAAAATTCGTATAATAATATATAATTATTAATGATTTAAAACCACCATAATTAATTCTTAATTGTTAATGCTTTCTAAGAAAAAAAAAAACAATTAATATAAATTTTAAATTTGTAAAATCTGCATCTTAATTTTCATAAATTAATAGATATCATAATACTCATATTAATTAATTTATTGAAATAACCACAATTATTAAATTTTATAAAATACTAGAAATGGATAGAACTTGATTTTAAAACAGTTTTTGCTCATAAAAAACGTCAATAAAGATTCTATAATTATCTTGTTAAATATTTACAAGTTGTGATGTTTAATTAACAAAATTAGACACTAGACTAAACTTAAGTTTGACCTGCCTGAAATGAAAGTCAACCCTTGTCGGTTTAATTGCTTAATTACAATCAAATAAGTGATTTCCCAGATTAATACGAAATCGATCGTAAATAAGACAAGGCTTAAAAGTGTGTAGGAAAAAACGCATCGGCGATAAATAGTTTTATCTGACTTTGTGTCTGGGTTTTGTTTGCGTGGTGAAGACAGAACGGGTTTTCACTGGGGGGGCAACACCTCGATCTTGAACATCAAAAGAATTCGCTCTCGTATTCTCCGAAAGATAGGTAGATTATGATTCATCAACAATGTGAAATTTATATGTGTGCAGGGAATGGGGGGTGGGCGGGGTTGATCAAGGGATTCGGAACGCGGGACCATTAATAATGACCCGGATTTTTTCTGGGGATGAACAAGGATACACGGGGATTCGAATCGGTCCGAAGTAATTGATTTTCAAACAAGGGCGAGGCGAGAATTTCGCAGGTCATATACTTGAATGAATTTTTAATGTTTTAATCAGAATTTGAGCAATTTTACGAGTTTTAAATTCATGTGCTTATTTAAAAAGTTGCTTTGTACAAAAAGTACCTTTATAAAATTAATTTTATACGGTTTTTATCGTTTTTTATTCTATTTTATTTGTCCAGTATAAAAAGTTTAATCATTTTTATTAATAAATAATAATTAAAATACACCACAAAAGCAAATTTTTACAAATAAATTATGCCTTTAAAACAAAAGCCATAAAATTCCACGATTTGCAAAACATTATTTTTACATTTCATAATTTAAACATGAACAAATTAGCAAAATTAAAATGACACCTTTAATAGAAAATGTCTAAAGGTCACTTGGTTACTGCATAAACACTGAATAATTTATAAATTTTAATAATTTGTAACTTTATCTTTGTCAAATTACAGAGAAGTTCATAAAAACATTGAATATAAATGTTGACACACTATTTAAAAAAAAAAATCATTTTTATGAAACTGAATAGGTGTGAAACCTATCGCATACCTAAATGTTTTTTTAAAGGTCGTGCTGATTGGTTTAATCCAAATTTGGATCGTAACCTTCACAATAACATTGTATTTGATATTCCATTGATAAAATGAATTTAAATTGCTTATTTGAATAATTACAAAAGCTGCATCTGGCAATATCTTAAAATTCAATAATGCTAAATTAAATTACGTTATTCATATAGATAAAAAAATAAATAAATAACATAGTAGTTCAATTTGAAGATAAAATAAATATATAATATCAGCGAAGTTATATCTAATTGAACGTCAAATCCAAATAAGCTGAATATACGTTTTAATTTAAGGTCACTGTGGATTTTCTTTAAATAGTTGTCCAACAATTTATTATTTTCTAACTTTCTCTAATTTTTGATAGTAGTCGAAAATGTAAAAATAATAAGATAATTAATATATGTCTACATACAACTAAGTACACTCTTAATTAGTTATGCATTTGTTTATATATTTATTATATATTTTCTAAATTTAAGCCATTTTAAAAAAATTGGCGCCCAACATATTTGTTTTTATAGTTTATATTTCATTTATATTATACAGTATAATTTAAAAAACTTTCGTTATAAGCTTTTCTAATAAAAGGAGTTTAAATAAATAATTTACCTTTTAATTTTGAAGATGTTGGCGCCCAACTATTATTATGTAAACTTTCCCCAATTTTTGGATATTGATAATTAATAAATGTCAAGCAACAAATCATTTGACTTAATTAGTAATTAGTTATACATATGTTTTTCTGCTTTACTACATATTTTCTAAAATTAAGTTGGGCGCCATTATTAATTAATTGGCGCCCAACATATTATTTTTTTGTAGTTTACAGTCCATCTATATTAATTAAATGATATAAATATTCGTTATAAGCTTTTCAATAAAAGGAGTTCAAATAATTAATAATTTGTTGATTTAAGGTCATATTTATCTTTTAATTTAAAACTTGTTGGCTCCAACGATTAATTATTTTGTATTTAAACTTTCCTCAAATGTTAGAAGTACTCGAAATTGTAAAGATTACTAATAAATGTGAACACACAATTCATTTTAGTTCTATTGTAATGAATTATGCATTTGTTTTATTGCGTTTTATATTTTTTCTAAATTTAAGTTGGGCGCCATCTTCAATTTATTGGCGCCCAACAAATTATTTTGTGATAATTAAATTCAATTTATATAAATTATAACATATTTATCTATAAAAATTTTATTGCATATTTGATTAATTACCAAAGTTGCATCTCGCAATATCTTAAAATTCAATAAATCTAAATTAAAATTATTATTCATGCGATTAAAAATAAATAAAAAGCAGCGGTTCAATTTAAAGATAAAATAAATATGTAATATCGGCAAAATTGTATCTAATCGAACGTCAAAAAATCAAACAGGCTGAATTTACGTTTTTCCCCAATAAATCTCCGTGTGATTTATGTATTTAAAAAAAATTGGATTATTTACAATCAGTTGTTTATATTTTTATTCAAATAAGCAAAGATAAACACTAATTGAATATATTACATAAACAACAGATAATAATCCCAGCCTGTAACCCCATTAAAGACGGCAAAAATAAAACTGATTTCTTAATCGATGTCACAAAAATACAGTTTGTTTATGTACCGATTAAATTTCACACAAACACATTCCTGAAGGAAAATAAAAACTGACCTATCTGTAACGTTTATCTTATTGAGTTTATCTGCGGGACGGTTTTTTGGTGAATCAGTGATACCTGTCCGAGTCACAATTGACCGAATGGGCCCAGTCACCGTTCTCGGGAGCCTTCATTGTTTGTTGTTTCGTTTGAACAACCGAAGAATTTGTTCCCATTGAATGGTGTATTGCGTAAATGATGGGCATTAATTTCTAATTGTTCGAATATTCTAATGCACATTAAAAAAATATACATATTTAAAAATTTGAAAAAGGATTCACCACCAATTAATTTTTTTAAATTGTCGTTTAGAAATTACATAAATAATTTAAAATTATCTCACCTCTTTTTGTATCGTTTTGTTCAGAGGTTACGAAATAATATTTACTCTGGAATTATTTTATCTACATAAATATTTATCATTTCATACATTGTTATTATATAAAGAAGAAAATATCTTTTTTTATTACTGAATATTTTTTAAACAAATATTAAATAAAGCAGTTTTATGTCTATGATGAAATATATATCACAATTAAATACAACAGTTGAAAAAAATTCCAATCAGATTTTGAGATAAGATATCAATGCTGTTAATAACATGTGATTAAAATTTAATTATTACAGGATATATTTGAAGTGCCCGTGTCTGTGGTTTATTATTCAATAAATTAAATAAAGTGAAACTTAAATAACGTAAATAAAAATATCAGTTGATGTTTGCTTATTTTTTCAAGTTTTTATTTTATTTAGGTTACGTTGGCTTTGGGCCAAACAAAACAGCCTAATAAAATAATTGGATAGAATATAAATAAATCTTTTAAATGGCACAATAAAATGACAAAGTTTTGTACTTCTAATAGAAATAAATAATATTTATTATAAATAGTTTTGCGAACTAAAAAACTTGAATCGGCCTAATAAATTTGAGGTCAGTTTAGTTCTAAATCACGTCTCTTGTGCCAACTGAAATGTCAAATGGCCTTTTGGATAAAGCACCTCAAAATTACACAGAAAATCTACAGGTAAGAAAAGCATGAGAACTTATTATGATTTATGACCTGCTAAGAATGTGTCCAATTCTACAACCACTCAAAAATTATATAAAATAATTAAAACTTTATCCATTAGTGTAATTAATGATATAAGTAACATTTATAAATAAAAAATACAGATAAGATTTGTGAATTTTATTAATCGACCCTTTAATGCCAATTTGTTATAAAGACCGATTAGATTCGACGAGCAATCACACAAACAACCGATAAACACAGCCTATAACCTCGTTATTTCCAACACAAATCTACAACAAACCCATCATCAACACTTGCGTGTCCCACGAGAAACTAAATCAATAGTACCGAGTCACTGCAATTAATTAGTGCTTTAAGATCATTTTTCTATAATTAGTGGTTTTATTCATCCTTTTCATTAATAACTTTACTCAATTTTTATATAGTATTCATCATAGTCAATGGTGCAGGTATGATATCATGTAGTACTGTCAGTAATTTGTTATTTTACTTGTTGTATTTGTTTCAAGTATTAAATAGATTTACTAAATTTAAGTTGGGCCCCAATAATTTTTTATTTTGTAGTGCACATTCCATTTATATCAGTTGCATCATATAAAAAGTATAAATTTTTCAATAAAAGGAGTTCAAATAAATAATAATTAGTTGATTTAAGGTCAGACTTATCTTTTAATTTTGAACTTATTGGCGCCCAACAATTTATTATTTTGTATCTCAACTTTCCTCAAATTTTGGTAGTACTAAAAATTTTTAAGATTGCTGATAAATGTCATTCGACTCTAATTCTAATTAGTTATGCACTTGTCTTTTTGCTTTATTACATATTTTCTAAATTTAAGTTGGACGCCTCTTTAAACAAATTAGTTTTTGTAGTTTATATTCCATTTATATTAATTGTATTATATAAATAGCTTTCTTCAAAAGATTGTTCTATAAAAGGAGTTCAAATAAATAATAATTAGTTGATTTATGCTCAGAATTATCTTTTAATTATGAAATTGTTAATGCCCAACAATTTATTATTGTGTATCTCAACTTTCCTCAAATTTTGGTAGTACTAAAAATTTTGAAGATTGCTGATCAATGTCAACATACAACTCATTTGACTCTAATTCTAATTAGTTATGCATTTGTTTTTTTGCTTTATTGCATATTTTCTTAATTTAAGTTGGGCGCCACTTTAAACAATTTTTTTTTGTAGTTTATATTCCATTTATTTTAATTATATTATATAAAAAGCTTTAAAATATTTTTTTATAAAAGGAATTTAAATAAATAATAATTAGTTGATTTATGCTCAGAATTCTTTTAATTTAGAAATTGTTGGCGCCCAACAATTTATTATTTTGTATCTCAACTTTCCTCAAATTTTGGTAGTACTAAAAATTTTGAAGATTATTGATAAATGTCAACATATAATTCATTTGACTCTAATTCTAATTAGTTATGCCCTTGTTTTTTTCTTTATTACATATTTTCTAAATTTACGTTGGGCGCCATTTTAAACAAATTAGTTTTTGTAGTTTATATTCCATTTATATTAATTATAATATATAAAAAAGTTTTCTTTAAAAGATTTTTCTGTAAAAGGAGTTCAAATAAATACTAATTAGTTGATTTATGCTCAGAATTAACTTTTAATTTTGAACTTGTTGGCGCCCAACATTTTATTTTGTTTTCATTTTAACTTTCGCTAATTTTTGTTGGTGCTCGAAATTGTAAACATTTTTAATAAATGTCTACATACAATTCATTTGACTTGTATTAGAATTAAATATGAATTTATTTTTTGATTTATTATATATTTTCTAAATTTAAGTTGGGCGCCATTTTTAACTTATTGGCGCCCAACAAATTATTTTTATTTAGTTTATACTCCTTTTATTTATGCTGTTGATTCTGTATTTTTCATTAAAAAAACTATAAATAAATAGCAATTTGATGGTTTATGCAGGAATATTTGCTAATTTGTATGGGACTTACTTAATCTTAGTATATTTGTTTTCTTTAATGATTCTATAATTTTAACAATTTTTTTATACTTTGTCAATATTCAACAATAAGACAAATAAAACTCCGACCTTTCCTGGTTACTTTATTGGTTTATATCCTTAAGGTAGTACCTTACATTAAAATATAAATTCAACAGTAGGTACCAAATAACAGGTGCATTAATATGATTAAAATAAAAGTAAATTGTTGAAGATCAGTTAACAATTTGGTCGTTGGTTAGTGTTGAAACAAGAACTGAATCGGTGGTACCTGTTCAGTTCCCTGAACAATAGTTTCCGCATAGTCACCCGCATATTGGAAGAGTCCGGTTCCTTTACCTTTTTGAGTGTCGCGCTGCCGCGGCTCCTCCACGTTCCTCTGCCTGAAGAACGGCCTGACACTGTCGCAGCTCCCGTTTAATCCGTTCGGGTTGCGTTTCGAACGTGCCAAATTCACATTTTTGCCGGACACTTCACCAAACACCAACAGAACGCACGCAACAACGACGAAGATTGACCGCGACATCGTGGTGTGCCGACCTGTTTCAGCTGACACGCGTTTTACGGGGACTGAAAAAAAGGGGAGATACGCGAGAGCCGGCTCGTTTTACGTGAATGCTAACCACTCGTACGTTTCAGCGGCGTACACGCGACACCATCGCTTCAGAACGACTGGATGCGATCGCGATCTGGCGTACGGTCTACGGTGCGGCTGAACAGATGGACGGCGGTGCGTGCGCACCTTACCTGAAAAATAAAACAAGTGGACGGCCGGCGAGGACCTGTGGAGATCGTCGCCGTGGACACCGGACCTCGGGGTCCATCTCTCGGTGGGACAGCGCGAAAACGGTCGTGCGGGTTTGAATTTCGCCGTTTCTGGGCATGCCATAAAATTATTTATTTATTCAATCTTGTCAATTTATATTAAAAGGTAATAAAATTATAGTTGGGCGCCAATAAAATTGTTGGCGCCCAACGTATTATCATAAAATATTTTAAATCTTGTTTATTTTATATAATTTCTTCATTTTTATTATAAAAAAGTCTGTTTACTGTATTTTCTAAAATTTAAATGTCTAATATCAACTTCAAGCAATTAATTATGATTACATTAAAAATAACATAAATTAATATATTCATTATTATTAAGAAATTGGTATATTAGAGATCACGAACTATTATTTTGTTAATGTAAACTGTAGGGTTACTATTTAATTACAACAAAATTTTTTTCTAAAATTACAGTACTGTACAATCTACTATTTTATAAATTTAAAGTGAATTTTGGTCCAACAATATTATTGGCGCCCAACTTAATATCATAAAATATTTAAAGTTTTGTTAATTTTATATAATTTATTAATTTTTATTACAAAAAAAAAATTGTTACAATATTTTTAAATTTTATAATGGAATCGTTGGTTAATTTCAACTTTGTAAACTTAAAATGAATCCCAATTTATACCCTTAATTTTTGAGAATTTATTATTTATTAATTATGTGACAAATAATATAATATATCGTTGTTTAATTTCAACTTTGTAAATTTAAGTTGAATCCCAATTTATATCCATAACTTTGCTGATATTTGAGAATTGATATTTTATTAAAATGTGACAAATTCAATTAATTATGATTGGATTAAGAACAATATAAAATATTATATTTGATATTTTTAAACAATTTCTATATTCTTGCTCAGCAAACTATTATTTAATATATCTCATTTTGTTAATTTAAACTGTACTGCCACTATTTAATTACAATTAAAAACTGTTTCTAAAATTAAAGTATAAATTAGTTTTGTAAAATTTAAGGTGATTTTTGGTATCTAAACATTGGCGCCCAACTTAATATTATAAAATATTTAAAATCTTCTTAATTTTATATAATTTCCTTATTTTTATTACAAAAAAGTCCATTAAATTTGTAAAGAAATCGTTTAATTTCAACTTTGCAAATTTAAGTTGCATCCCAATTTATAACATAACTTTGCTGATATTTGAGAATTGAGGTGATTTTTGGCGCCGATCAATTTTATTAGCGGCCAAGCAAATATCATAAAATATTTAAAGTCTTGTTAATTTTATATAATTTCCTTATTTTTATTACAATAAAGTTCTTTCAATATATTTTCAAAATTTGTAATGAAATCGTTGTTTAATTTCAACTTGGCAAATTTAAGTTGGATCCCAATTTATGCCCATACATTGCTGATATTTGAAAATTTATTTTTTATTAATTATGTATCAAATTCAAATAATTATAAATGTATTAAAAACAATATAAAATAAAGTACAGAGCACAGTTTTCCATGTATAAGTTGTTTTTAACGACAAACAAATTATTATCATAGTAAGTTTATTTATATAATTTATGTCATTATTTAATTATTAAAACATATTCATTTTATCTGGTAATGTTGTTCTTTTCTTAATAAAAAGTATTATATAAAGAGTAAATTATTTTATTATTTACTTATGGTAAATGTTGACATAAAAATAAAAATATTTTTACATTCTTACTATATATTTAAGTAAATAATAAAATATTTGAAATAGATATATTGAAATTATATCATTGTTCTAACATTTTATTTATTGAATATTTGGGTAACTACTCAGTTTTTAATTCTAAAAATTTATGTTTTTTAATTTTAATATCCCTTCTTTATTTCTTTAACATCTTTTCAACAATTAAATGATTTTTCCATTATGTGACAAATAATTATTGTGTGGTATTAAAGTTAAGTGTAATTAATTTAGCAAGTTTTCGCATTTTTATAGTAATTAAACAATTAAAATTATAATTATTTCAAATAACTTTGTTTAATTTTGTTAAAAAGAAAAGACTTTAAAGTCCAGTATAATTAGCCTCAAATAGGAATCCAATGATGCCATCAACCCTTAAAAATAAGAAAAAGTTTTGAAGCCTGTCCTGTCCACTCAATGATTTAGGGATTTTGATGTCGTAATCTCTGTCCAAATTTTTAGAAATTTCCCTTAAAAATAGGATAATTTTGCTGAATTTTTTAAAGAATTTAATATACTCGTCATGTTTAATTAAATACAAACTAATTATGAGTTAAACTTTGTATATTATTACATGAAATTAAACTTACCTCAATTTCAATTTAGAAGTTGGTACCCCTTAAAATTGACGTTACGTCAAAAACTACATCGATGTTTTCTTTTACGTTTATTATTACTTATACTTAATTCTGATGTTATTTTTTAAGTAAACCGTGCAACCAACCAACTACAAACAACAAGCTTCACACAGGAACACAATGAACAATTTTTAGGTTAGTTAGGTTAAGTCATCCAAACGACAACAAATAAGCAAACGTAAACAAACCAACCAGTAAACAATGTCTGACAAAAATGAATTGATGGATACGACAGAAGGTCCTGGCACGTCGTCGGGAACAACGACAACAAACAAACCGGAATATGCCTCTAGATTACAGAATTTGCAGAAAATCAAGCTGAAAAAACAGAGCTTATTGGCTTCACCGCTTGAAAAGAAACTGGCCAAATTGGCAATATACTCCAAATGTCAAGTATGAATTTATAACAATAAATTATTGCGTTTTATTTACTGTAATGGTTTTAGGCAGAGGGCTGTGAATGTATAGGATGGAAAAGAACCGAACCACCACTAGAAAATAATCATTGCAAATGTAAACACTCGATGGGTAAGGTTTGTTTTACAAAATTGTTGACACTGTTTTATACAGATGTTTTTAGACCAGCATGTGTCTCATCTCAGAGACAAATCAGACAACGATCTTAACAAACTGTTGGCGATGTGCGTGGACGTTGACACCATGTTCACAGCCATGAACAAGGAGGAGGACCAGGACACAAGGAAGGTGTACATGTATCTGTTTAGGGTAAGTAAACATTGATCAATGGGGAAAACAAGATATCTAAATGTGACCTTTGATTTGCTTACTTTCTGATATTTGTTTCCTAACGTACGACGCTTGTTTATGGCATTGAATTTTTGCCGGCGATCAAATATTTGAATTGCCCCGCAACGTTTCCCAAGCACGTGGGCAATTTTTATTAGTAATAATTTTACGTAATTGAATTTGAATAAAATGCGTGACGTTTCTGCAAAAAGTATGAGTGTATCAGTTACGGTGATCTCGTTAGAAATTGATTTTCCCGGAATTGCCGTTTCATATTTACCCGCCTATTCGGTGGCGTCATCGTTTGAATTGCGACGTTGCAACTAGAGATGTTTAAAATGTAGACCACCTAATTAATTTAGTTTTATATACAATAATTTTAAACTGTTTTTTTAAATATATTATATTAATTTATAATATTATAATGTTATACCTTTTTTGTTTAAATTTGTAAAAATATTTTTAATTTTCTTGAATTTTGGAAATTATATTAATGATTTTTTATATATAAAATTTTACCTTTTTTTCACAATATTTATAAAGTTTTATTTTGTAAATGTTACTTTTTTATAAATTTGATATTTCTTCAAATTATACAGGTTTTCCTTTTAATTTTTTCCTTGAAAAAAATTTCAAACTGTTTAATTGTAATAAATGAATTATTGAAATTTTTCTAAATTTTAAAACAATTTTATAAATTTTATTTAATTAATATTAAAAATGCCCTTCCTTGGAAACAATAATGTTGCAATTAAAACTAAAAAGAAGCATTTTTAACATAAATTTTATTCATGGAAATAATTCCATGAAACATAAGTATTTTATAAGGTAAAATAATTTTAAAATATCCACGTTACATAAAAAATTAAAATATTTATATTTTCTCGTAGAAATTTAAATATTCAGGGATAATAAGCTTTTTTGAGCATTATTTTTTAAATATAAATTTTATTCATGAAATTATACTTTTTATAAGGTTAAATATTCATGTTACACAAAAAACTATAAAATATTTTCAATTTTCTCGTAGAATTTTCAATATTTTGGGATAATTTATTTATTTTTCTAAGCTTTTTTGAGCATTACTTTTTAAATATAAATTTTATCCATGAAATTATATTTTTGATAAGGTAAAATATTCATGTTACACAAAAAACTATGAAATATTTTCATTTTTCTCGTAGAATTTTAAATATTTAAGGATAATTTTATTTATTTTTCTAAGCTTTTTTGAGCATTATATTTTAAACATAAATTTTATTCATGAAATTATGTTTTTTATAAGGTAAAATATTCATTCATGTTACACAAAAAACTATGAAATATTTTCAATTTTCTCATAGAATTTTAAATATGTAGTGATAATTTTATTTATTTTTCTCCTTTTTAAGCATTATTTTTTAAATATAAATTTTATTCATGAAATTATGTTTTGTATAATGTGAAATATTCATGTTACACAAAAAATTATGAAATATTTTCAATTTTCTCAAACAATTTTAAATATTTAGGGGATAATTTTATTTATTTTTACTAAGCTTTTTCAAGTTTCATTTTGTAAATTTTAAGTTTTTTATAAATTCGTAATTTTCTTCATATCATAAATGTTTTTGTTAATTTTTTCCTTGGAAATTTTAAAAATTTGTCAAATATTTTCAATTTTCTCGTAGAAATTTAAATATTTAGGGATAATTTTATTTATTTTTACGAAGCTTTTTCTAGTTTTATTTGTAAATATTAAGTTTTTTAAGTGTTTTTAACAGTGTTTAATTTTCTTCTAATTATAGATGTTTTTTCCTTCAAAGTTTTTAAAATTTACTAAACTGTTGCAATAAATAAATTCTGAAAAATTTTGCGGAATTTTAAAACAATTACTGAGTTATAAATTTTATTAAATTTCAATTTTCTCTCAAAGTTTGAATATTATAAATTAAAAATTTTCCTCATCGAACATATTCGAGGATTTTTCATTTAAATGTAGTAAAATGATTCTTTTACTTGTGTTCGAGATTTATTATGTAAATGTTTATTAAATTTGAAAGTTTCTTTATATTATAGATGTTTTTTTCTATAATTTTTTCCTTGATAATGTTTAATTTTTAAAATTTGCCCAACAGTTTAATTTTAATAAATAAATTTTAATTAATTGTTTTTAAATTATTATAATTATCATAATTAAAAGTATATTTATATAATTAAAAAGTAAAACAAATTTTAAATTTTTGAATTTTGAAAACGAAATCTACATTTCAAAGATTCATAGAGTCTTAGCCGTGCGCACGCGCAATAGCGGTGCGCATCGCGCCGACCGTAAACGATGGCAGTCGTGCCCTGTTGCCGACTCTCAGAGCGACATATAAAATCTGTGATTTTGCGTACACAATTCCCACGTCGGTCCGCAACGCGAAACGCTATCTTATCGTGGCGCAGCTCCCGCTATCTAACCGCCATCCTTTATCACAACAACGCCCAACCCCGTCAGCGTGCCGCGTAATAACACCGTTCCGCCGCAGGAAGGGCGTCAATTTCAACGAGGAGCCGCAACAGTGTCGATCGGTCGGTGTGAGTCAGTAGGGTGGCGATTGTGGCAACTGTGCGGACACGGCCCAAGTGTAGTGAATCGCATAGAACGTCATTCGTTTCGAAATCGGTAAAACAGATGTGTCAAGGCTGATGTGATGTCGGCGCGGCATCAGTGAACGGATCACGTACGTGCGGTGTTTTGACGTGTTACTAGCGAAAGGGCCAGCCGGTCCCTACCCGGCTACGATGGACGATGTGGGCGGCAAACGCCAGGCCACGAGGGTGTTCAAGAAGAGCTCACCCAACGGCAAGATCACCGTTTACTTGGGTAAGCGAGACTTCGTCGATCACATCACCCATGTCGACCCCATAGACGGGGTTGTGCTGATCGACCCCGACTACGTCAAGGACAGGAAGGTGTTCGGTCACGTCTTGGCCGCCTTCCGTTACGGCCGCGAGGACCTAGACGTGCTCGGTCTCACCTTCCGCAAGGACCTCTACCTGGCCGCCGAACAGATCTACCCCCAGGACAACGGCAACGCCACCAAGAGACCGCTAACGAGGCTCCAGGAGAGGCTGGTCAAGAAGTTGGGGGCGAACGCGTTTCCGTTTTACTTCGAGTTACCGCCGCACTGTCCGGCCTCCGTTACCCTGCAACCGGCCCCGGGGGACACGGGCAAGCCATGCGGCGTCGACTACGAGTTGAAGGCGTTCGTGGCCGAAACGCAGGACGACAAACCGCACAAGCGGAACTCGGTCAGATTGGCCATCCGCAAAATCATGTACGCACCCAGCAAACAAGGTGAACAACCGTCCATTGAAGTGAGCAAAGAGTTCATGATGAGCCCCAACAAGCTCTATCTGGAGACGTCCCTGGACAAGGAGTTGTACCACCACGGCGAGAACATCGCCGTCAACGTGCACATAGCCAACAACTCCAACCGAACAGTCAAGAAGATCAAGGTGTCAGTCAGGCAGTTTGCGGATATATGTCTATTTTCCACCGCACAATACAAGTGCACGGTGGCCGAAATCGAGAGCGAGGAGGGCTGCCCCATCGGCTCCGGCTTCTCCCTGTCCAAGGTGTTCACGCTGACGCCCCTCCTGGCCAACAACAAGGACAAGTGGGGCCTGGCCCTCGACGGGCAGCTCAAGCACGAAGACACGAACCTGGCGTCCAGCACGCTGATCGCCGACCCGTCACAACGAGAGAACCTGGGCATAATCGTCAAGTACAAAGTCAAAGTCAAGCTCTGCCTCGGCTTCCCGCTGGGCGGCGACCTGGTGGCCGAGCTGCCGTTCATCCTCATGCACCCCAAGCCGGAGGAGGAGCCGGTGTCGCCGGTGCGGCAGAGCGCCGGCGACGGCGCCAACAACGTGCCCGTCGACAACAATCTCATACAACTAGACCCGGATGACGGGGGGCTGCAGGACCACGACGACGACATCATATTCGAGGACTTCGCGCGTCTCAGGCTCAAGGGCGGCGAAAGCGACGCATGAAGATCGGCCCGGGGAAGGGGCGTCCGTCCTCTCGCACCCCTGCGCACCGACGTCTATATCACTGTTGAATAAGACGCCCGGATTGATGTCGGATTCCGGGATTTTGCGGACCTGTTTGTATGTTACTTGAGATGCGACCGCCGGGAATTAGTACAGATCGATGTCTTTTCCATATTTGTACCCTCTGTCTGTTTGTAGAGTTGTTCAATGTCTATTAATGAACGAAAGTCTGTTGTTGTTTCTAACTGCATTTGCCAGTACTTTAATGTACGCCTAAGTGTGTTTGTACTAATTTCCTGGACGGTTGTAGTTGTGTGGAATTTTTTAAAAGGCGGCGTGTTTTATTAAGTATTATTCTACTTGTTAGAATTTTCTATATTTACAAGGCCAAAAATGTAAAAAGTTTACAACCAAATAATTGTAATATAACTAATTTATATATATTTTAATCCTGTGAAAATTAATTCGTTAATTATATATGTTTTATAACAAAAAACGATTTTTATTATTATTATATGAATTATTATTCTTTGCATTTAATCTTTGTTGTCTGCTGGACAAGGCACAACACCATTAGTATTCAGCAAATTATTTTAGCTGCTTAAAATGTTATTAGCATTCAGCCTTGTTAACATTTCGTTGTAAAATATTAAAATAGAATAAGTAAAGGCTGCATTTACCTAAACCATTGCATTATGGCTTAACATGGGCAAAACACACAACATCTTGTGCATTCACCAAAGATGGACAACCCAAATTGACGTCCATAAAAGGAGCATTTAAAGTCGACTTGTTGGGTGTTAGACCTTTTGCAAATTTCACACAACCAATTTCGGAAGGGCCCGAAACGTGGTTATAATGCGGATCTCCGATTGAGATGTTCTAGTCATCGTTTTTTAGGGTAAGGGCGCACCCACTTTTAACAAAACAAAAAAAAAAAAAATTGTATGTTTAGAATAGGTCGACTATTATTGTAACTTTATTTTTTAAATATAATGAATATATTTATTGAAACCAATGTGTTTACCGTTCAATACTTTCCCACTATGTGTAATGTGGATTGTACTAATGTATTAGTAGGTGACGATGAGGGGCTCACAAAATGTTTTTAATGTGCTTGTAAACAGGCTGGCAATAAATTATTTAGCCCGGGATCCTTTTAGGCTTATCGCTGTCGATATTTGATCAGGAGTATTTATTAATTGATAACGATTACCTGAATGTCGATATGTTAATTGCCACCCTGTAGAAAGGTTTTAATTTTCTGGTCTATAAATAAGTGCGGCTGCGTATATGGCCGGACATTTATTGAAACACAGGATGCGATAACGATTTTTTATTAATACTTGGCTTTTGTGTTTCCTTCTTTTCTGCGAAGGAACGAGGATAATATTAATATAAGGAGTTGTGAGGGTACTTGTATTGTGATTTCGTGCAACGTGTGATTTCTTGTACAAACATTTAGAAACATTTCCAACACTTATCTCTCACGCAAAGTTTATAAATTCCTTGTTAACATAAATCAAAGCAGATTGAATATAATAATTTAATTTTGTACAGGAAATGGATGCATTCTTTAGCTTATTGTTAGACGTAAGTCCGTAACAAAGACTGAATTTGTCCCGACACACAGAAAAGACGTACATTAAACCGCAGAAGACTGTTTTAACGAGCACACGAGAAGAATTTAATTCCGAACTAGTTTGTTTTGATTGTGTTCACACAATGTTTTTAATAACCACTATATTTAACTCATTGTTTACAAGAGTTGGTGTGGTTTGTGCTCAATAATAAATTAACGCTTTTTATACAAATTGACTGGTACACGTTGAAAAACGCCAGAAAATTAAAACTTATTATTAGGACGTATTTTGTTCATTTTATGTGTACAGAATCGAGGTGTTAAAAAAGATCTAGATATTTTTTTTAGGTGGTCGGCTGATTGATATAAATACATAAATATCGGGGTCCAAGAATTAAATTATGTACACATAGAATGTGCTCAAAAAAAGAAAGATTGTGTATGAAAATAGTACCTACTAAAATTAATTAATTGTAAATATTGTGACAGTTAATTTTTGTAATTTGGCTGTAAGACAAGACGGTTTTAATATTGAACTTGATTAAGGAAACCGATAATGTAGGTGCACAAGGAATATATGAGCTCTAAAGTTTTTTATACTATTTTTAATATGTAATATTCTCTTTGTCTTTCAACCAAAACTTGTGTTTTGTATATACTTTCTCAATAACATAACTAAATGTTTCTAAATGTCAATTAAAACTATGTATATGATTTATTTATATTGTACAAAACGCCACCAAATATTATAACTTTATATACATACACATTAAAGCCAACCTACACAGGATGTTCATTTCATAAACGTTCGCACAATTCAGTAACACAAAATTTAGTTGGCTTCTCAACATTTTAACTGTGTAGAAAGGGGCAGTTGTCTAGAAAATTATTACGAAAATTGTACAATGACTTCTACAAATACGTATCAAGTATTTACTTTTTTAGTACAATTTCTAACGAACTTGATTTTTGGATGTTGCATTTATCCTTTTGCGTCCTTTTGTATGTTACCTTTTCCCACCCCCCCTACACGAAAATATACTGTAGCATCGCACACTAAAAAAAATGGTATTGTTTTAATGTAAGAAAAACAAGCTGGTCTCTTACAGAATAGATTTTTTTTATTATTTTTTGACTGTATATTTATGGTGATAGTTACTTAAACGTTTCTCTTAAAAACTGTTGTCCTCAACAGTATGTACTTAGACTCCTCAAAAGAGTTTACGTTGATGTCAATAGTTTTTTTGGTACCATGGATCGAAATATTGACGAAAATTAAACAAACTGCTCGTCCAACTGGAGTTTTACGAAGTAATGTATGTTAACTTAAGGCAATAGTGTTTAGATTCTACTTACCAGATCCATGTTATTGAAACTGTCTAGCATATTAACAATTTATTTATTTTCCTTCGATTTGATTTCCTATTTGATTCTCAATAATTTTCTTTTAATCTTGGAGTATATTTATAGTACACTCTAAACATTTATATTACTGTTGTAAATTTTATAAGATATTTACGAGAGCTTATTTTCTATTTGTATTTTATTAGATATACAATAAAGATATTTTCAACTAGACTTGTTGATTCACTTATTGTAGTCAATAAACCGTTCTTGTTAATGAGAAAATAACGACGGGGACACGAGGGACAAACAAACAAATTTGTTTTATAATATAATAAGGTGTAAATGTGTGTCTAAGACTTGGACTAACAACAAGTGTTTGCCAAACGAATACCATTTTAACCCGCACTCGACATAAATCCTGCTTAAGCGTCCAGATAACGCCAATAAACCACCATAACAGTCTCGCAGGAAAAATTGGACCGAATTTGAAAAGCCATTTACCCAGACAGGACGATAAATAAGGACAAGAAAAACGAAATTGAGTCGACAAGTTTTATTTATATTGGCGCGTCCCGACAGATTATCCAACATCACGCACGGGATAAGGGCCCGAAACGGGGCAGTTCCATTATTTTCTATGTTCGAGCCAATTATGTCGGCACGGACGCGACGGCATCATGTAAATGTGCACACACACACACACAATCGATTCATACATACGGACAACACAAAACGGCGTCACGATGGCTGAAAATAAAACTTTGGTTAATTGAACTGGCCACTTAAAGAGATTATTTTCGCGGCCGGGCATCAAGTGGCCGGCAATTTGTCCGTATTTTTAGATCGATCAATTCGCATTCGGATTATCGAGTTTTTAACTCTTTGGTGCGTTTTTTATTTAGTGTTTTAGCTAAACCGCGATAATTGTTATCGCACAATTAACATTTCCTATTATTTATGTTGATTATTTTACTATGGGTGTTTGTTTTGTTGTAATAACAAAAGTGGGACGAATTTACTTTGTTTTAACGTTTTAAATCACGCTCAATTAATTGTTTTAGAACATTTGTTAAAAATTATAAAGTAACAATTATTATAATAATTACAGTGGCAGACATTATTATAGAAACTTCTTAAAATGTTAAATATTTTAGCCATAACTCTTTTATTTAATATGAACTGTTAAAATAATATTAATTTACTGCCTTTTTATATAGTATTATACAAACTACAATATTCTTATTCTATAAAATATTATACACTGTTGTACATATGTAGAGTAACTTTAGAAATTTGTTTAAATAGGCATTTTTAGCTTTAAGGAAAGATGTCGGACACATCAACTAATTATAAAATTAACTGTATTGAATTTACGTATAAACTCAGCTCGGAATAAAAAGTTATATAAAAACTATGTAAATAAAGGTATCCCTATATAAAGGGTAATTATATAATGTTTACACATTTAATAATTACAAAATTAATTTACATCAAAAAAATCGTTCATTTAATAAAATAATTATGTTTTTTAATTTGTTGCTCTACATATAAGCTATAATGTATATTTAATCTATTTTTTTTACTATTAAATACATTATTCTATAATTTTTATGCAACAAAGTAATCAACAATTTTGTATCAACGTTTTGCAAATAATTTATTCGTGCTACCAGTAAAATAATTGTGTCCTTTTAAAACTGAAGAAAATATCCTTTTCAGTTTTGATCTTTTCTTCGGAAATCCTTTATTACATAAAAAATGAGAAAACTAAACAATAGTCATGTGTAGAAATATGAGAATGTGTAGAATGAGATGAAATCTCTCATTTAACATTTCTTCTTTGAGTTTCTTATGTGATATATGGTCTTACAAACAGAACACCTTTTATGTAGATTAAAGAGTCTTGTTGAGATTCGAGGAAACAGTTGTAATTAACCCATTTATTGGTCCCATACAACAATGAGATCAATAAGACTCATTTACTTTGCTCAATTTAATTAATAATTGTCAAACGTCTAATTTTGTTATGTGTAGAGAACACTACATAATTGTTTTTGAAATTTTGATTTTAGTTTAAAATATTGGTAATAATTAGGAAGGTAATTAAATTATATTTCCAATGGTACTTAATTTATTTCTGTCAGGTGAAAACTAATTGAGTTGATGATGTCGAAACTATTCTTTATATATTTCAACGAATAAATGGTAAAAATATAAAGGAGGAGTTGTAAATTGTATTATGTTTTATGAGTTTAAAGTGTGTTAACAATTTCAACTTCCTCTACAAAAAAACCTTTTGATAGAATATGAAATGCTTCTTAATTGTCTTATTTCAATCTATAAGTCTAAATTTAATGTTTGGCTGGAGTGGATTAAAGAGTCTTTGAGTAAGTTTTTCATGACAGCTTTAACCCAATGTTGAAACTCCAGGAAACAGTGGTGATCAACCCATTTATTGGTCCCATACCATAATGTGATCAATAAGACTCATTTACGTTGTTCAAAGGAAACAATTGATAATTGTCAAACATCTAATTTTGTTATGTGTAGAGAACACTACATAATTGTTTTTGGAATTTTGATTTTAGTTTAAAGATATTGTTAATAATTAGGAAGGTAATTAAATTATATTTCCAATGGTACTTAATTAATTTCTATCAGGTGAAAACTAATTGAGTTGATGAAGTTTAAAGTCGAAACTATTCTTTATATATTTCAATGAATAAATGGTAAAAATATAAAGGACGAGTTGTAAATTGTACTATGTTTTGTGAGTTTAAAGCGTGTTAACAATTTCAACTTCCTCTACAAAAAAACCTCTTGATAGAATATGAAATGTTTCTTAATTGCCTTATTTCAATCTATAAATCTAAATTTAATGTTTTGCTGGATTGGTTTAAAGAGTCTTTGAGTAAGTTTTTCATGACAGTTTTAACCCAATGTTGAAACTCCAGGAAACAGTCGTGATCAACCAATTTATTGGTCCCATACAACAATGTGATCAATAAGACTCATTTACGTTGCTTAAAGGAAGCAATTAATAATTGTCAAACGTCTAATTTTGTTATGTGTGGAGAACACTGTATAATTGTTTTTGGAATTTTGATTTTAGTTTAAAATATTGTTAATAATTAGGAAGGTAATTAAATTATATTTCTAATGGCACTTAATTTATTTCTAAGTCGAAACAATTCTTAAAATATTTCAACGAATAAATGGTAAAATTATAAAAGATGAGTTATAAATTGTATTATGTTTTGTCAGTTTAAAGTGTGTTAACAATTTCACCTTCCTCTACAAAAAAAACCTTTTGATAGAATATGAAATGCCTCTTAATGGCCTTATTTTAATCTGGAAATGTTTTGCTGGTCGTGCCTACAAATTGCGTTGTACTTTGAACAAGTATGCTTAACATAATTCGCACATTTGAATGTTCCCATGAATTTGTTAACAACTCCCGGATACTGCTACGTAAACTCCTTAAATATTCAATAAATTAGTTGTTGTTGTACAATATATTACCACTCCATCGTAAAATATTCTTTACGGAGCAATTACGAATTATATTTATTATTAATCTTTTACATGCTCCACCGAGGTTTGAAATGTTTGAATAAACTTAAGGATAGAAATATAAATAAAACATTAGTTACTAGATTTATCTGTCGCTGTTAAAATTTGTAAGGATTAGATCTTTTATCAGCCGTAACTTTATTTTTGATCTGATCAAAACAAATTGAGTACAGTTGGACGAGTAATTTAATCAACATTCTAACGAAATATAATTTATCTCAATCTGGACGGACGGTTCATTCAAGTTGAAAAAAAATACGCATGTTTTTCGTCTTCAGTACACATAAATTATCCTACAAAAGATAGAGAAAGCTGCTTTAATTCATTATTAATGTAAAGCAATAAAAATACACTTTTCCAACAAATTCCGATAATAATTGACTATTATTTGTATATTTATTTAAAAATTAACAAAATTTGATGTTTATATAAAATGAAAATTTGAACTTATGGGGTATTTCTATCTCTACTACGAAAGACTGCCTCATATCTTCTGTTCATACTCAAAATCAGGGTTCAAATTTCATTTTGGTCCAAATTTCGAGTAGAAGACACTCCACATCCTCTAAGTTATTCAGACTGTTAGGACTGTTAGTCCCTTAAACGTCTCCCAATAATGTCCCAAACATGTTCAATTGGGTTAAGGTCTGGAAAGTGTGCTGACCAGACCATAGCATTATCCTGCATTAGTAAATAATTTGGACATATATGACGACATGTTCTTCTACATTGTCTAAAGAGTAACCCTCATCATTAATGTTCCCATTATTTATCACCACCAAGTCTGTACGTGCTGTTAAAGAAATGCCTCCCCACACCATAATGAAGTCCTCACCAAATAAAGTGATATTTACGAAGCTACATTGAACATATCTTTCATTTGGCGATGGAAACACACGGACATATTTATGTCTGTTTAGGGAAAATATAGATCCATCTGTAAACAGAAATATTTAATTTTTTATATTGACTTTTGATTATCTACATTATTGAATAAAAATATTCTTTGTAAAATTGTACTGTATTAATATTTAATTTTAATACTGATAATAACTGTGGTATTGAGGATGATTGGGTAACGGATAAAAGCAATAAAAACACGCTTCATCGATTTATAATTAATATTACTTCGTGGCTTACTAATTAAAGTAAAGGTAAGTGACGCAGCAAGAGAAATGCCACCCACATAGAGGCTAAAATTAATATATTATTATCAATTAATAACTGATTCATGTTTTCATTTATTATTAAGTGGTTTATTATGCTTGTCTAAATATCCAGATAAGTTTTTTAAGCGGGTTTGATGAAAAACAAAAACAACACTTTGATACACTCGTACGTTTTATCAGCACAATCAGTTTATTATAGCCGTTTAAATTTACTTTAGTTTATTAACAATGAATTGTCAAGACTGATAACTGAATAAAACGACATTGACACACACACACAAACACATTACACATGCACGCATTTTTAGTTGTTGCGAAAATGCGTGATAACGTGGGACCAACCGGTGGTGGAGGGACCGCTGGGTCAGCCGCCGTTCGAGGAACCGAGCATCCACAAGGCGGTCACCAATCTGCTCGTCTACAAGTTCTCCCACATCGCCCAACAAGAATGGGGCACCATGTACGAACTGACCAAGATCCTATTCCACTGTCTCAACACGTGGGTGTTTCCGTCGCCCAGCACCCAAAAACACATCGTCACCCACGAACAGGCCGCCGTTTACAGGATCGAGTACACTAGGTATCCAAAGCTCCAAGCTTTTTCTTTGCATGTTAACAAACGTAGCCAGACCATAATCATGTACTGCTAGTACTAGTTGTTGCACGTTTACAGGGAATGCATTCACCAACAAAACACAGGATCATCCACCTCAAGTGGACTTACAAATACTAATTGTTGCCGTTCTTTTAGATGGCTGGTGTTCTGCTACGTGCCAACGTTCTGCGACTCCCTTCAGCACCACGACACGACGATGGTGTTCGGACGCACGTTGCTCCGGGCCGTCTTCAACTATCTACGCAAGCAGATCATGGACGAGTTCCACAGAGATAGGGACTCGATGCCGCCTGAGAGGCGGGTGCTGTTGCTCACCAACTTTCCGCCCTTCCTGAAGACGCTCGACGAGGAGATCTATGCACCCAACTCTCCTATTTGGGATCCCAACTTCAAGACCACCAGTCCGCATTTTCAGCAGCTGTTGGAGTCCGCTAAGTCCAAGTGTAAGTTACAACTGTTTGTGACATTTTACTAATAAAACTACAACGTTTAATGTAGTTACATGCATTCTTCATTAACATAATTAGTGAATTCGAGGCTTACAATGTTTAGGCTCATTATTTCTAATTTAATAAACAGTAATCAAGTTTTATTGTGGGGAAAAATCGTAAAACTAATATCATAGTATGTTGTTTTTACCATTTTCGAGGTGCACTTACATCTTATTATATTAATTAATTATGTGCATTTTTGATTTTAGTTTAAAATATTAATAAGGTAATTAAATTATATTTCTAATGGTACTTAATTTATTTCTATCATTATATAGAAACTTCTTAAATTGTTAAATATTTTAGCCATAACTCTTTTATTTAATATGAACTGTTAAAATAATATTAATTTACTGCCGTTTTATACAGTATTATACAAACTACAATATTCTTATTCTATAAAATATACATTATTGTTCATATGTAGAGTAACTTTAGAAATTTGTTTAGATAGTCATTTTTAGCTTTAAAGAAAGATGTCGGACACATCATAAATTATAAAATCAACTGTATTGAATTTACGTATGAATTCAACTCGGAATAAAAAGTTATGTATATGCTTTACATATAAGCTATAGTGTATATTTAATCTATTTTTTAACTATTAAATAAATTATTTTATAATTTTTATGCAACAAAGTAATCAACAATTTTGTATTAACGTTTTATAAATAATTTATTCGTGCTATCAATAAAATAATTGTGTCCTTTTGAAACTGAAGAAAATGTCCTCTTCAGTTTATTACATAAAAAATTAGACAATGAGAAAACTAAAAAATAGTCAACATTTCTTCTTTGAGTTTCTTATGTGATATATTGTCTTACTTTTTTATGAAGAAGCAAAACGCCTTTTATATGGATTAAAGAGTTGAGTGAGTTTCTCATGAAACATATTTTTTAATTATTGTTTTGCTAGGTTTACCAGCTTCAACCCAACAGTCGTAATCAACCCATTTATTGGTCCCATACCACAATGTGATCAATAAGACTCATAAACGTTGCTCAAAGTAAACAATTAATCATTGTTAAACATCTTATTTTGTTATTTGTAGAGAACACTTCATAATTGTTTTTGGAATTTTGATTTTAGTTTAAAATATTGTTAATAATTAGGAAGGTAATTAAATTATATTTCCAATGGTACTTAATTTATTTCTATCAGGTGAAAACTAATTGAGTTGATGAAGTTTAAAGTCGAAACAATTCTTAAAATATTTCAACGAATAAATGGTAAAAATATAAAAGATGAGTTATAAATTGTATTATGTTCTGTCAGTTTAAAGTGTGTTAATAACTTCTACTTCCTCTACAAAAAAACCTTTTTATAGAATATGAAATGCTTCTTAATTGTCTTATTTTAATCTAGAAATCTTAATTTAATGTTTTGCTGGATTGGATTAAAGAGTCTTTGAGTTAGTTTTTCATGACAGCTTTAACCCAATGTTGAAACTCAAGGAAACAGTCGTAATCAACCCATTTATTGGTTCCTTACAACAATGTGATCAATAAGACTCATTTACGTTTCTCAAAGGAAACAATTGATAATTGTCAAACATCTAATTTTGTTATGTCTAGAGAACACTACATAATTGTTTTTGGAATTTTGATTTTAGTTTAAAATATTGTTAATCTTATTATATTAATTAATTATGTGCATTTTTCATTAATAAAATTGATTTGGAGCTCACAGAGTTTATAACTAGACTTTCAATTTAACAAACTACTGATTGTTAATAAAAATCGTCGAAATAAAAACAAAAACTCTAGTAAGGAAAAAACATTCGTTTATTATTATTTTTTTAATATATTTTTTTTTAATTGTTAGCAAAAATAAAAGACAGTGATGGAAAAAAGTATGGATTATTTTTAAAAATTGGATTTTTATATCCTAGAATTGTTTGTTTCTGTTGAAATGTTGGTAAACAAATTCATTATCTGATACGTTCTTTGTCTTGGAAAAAAGATAAAGAAAATTATTTGCCTTCAGTTGTACTTAAATTCTTAACATTTCCGGTCGGTTTCAACGTAGTAATACGTTTATTTTTCACTTCAATTTAGGGAAGCAGCAGTTGTACTGTGAAAGTGGCCGAACTTAATGTGACGTGGCGAAAACATTAAATATTACTCAGAGTGCCGTCTCGATGATTTCGTGTAAATTACATACTCTAGGTAGTGTTGAAAATCGACGCAAGCCATGGTGTTCACTGAAAACAACTTCCAAGATGGACAAAATTATAAAAGGGCTCTTCCTCAAAGGTCCTCGTAAAATATTAAGATAAATCACGAAGGAAATGTCGGTGCAATTTAATCTATAATTTATATTATATAAATATTTGAACATTAATAATATATTTCATACTTTTCTCCAGATCAAATTGGTTAATTTTTTATATAAAAAAAAGAAAAAATTGTAATAATCATTGTAATTAATCGACCGATCCTGCAGTAAATTAGATTTGTTCAAATTTGCAACACACTAGGGAAAATATTTGTCCACCACTGTACATGCAATTTTGATTAAATTATGTATTTTTCCACCACTGTATAAACTCTGGTAATTAAAAAACATTAATTAATATATTTTCTGTAATAAAATATTTTGATTTTATTACGTTAATTAATTGTCATATATATTTCACTAATAAAATTGATGAATTGAGCTCACAGGATCCAGAATTTCAATTTAACAAATTATAATCAACTTTAATTGCTAATAAAAATCATTTAAATTAAAACAGAAACTCTAATAACGAAAAATCATTCTTTTATTACTCTTTTTAATGCAAAAATACTTAAGTTTTATTATTTTAATGAAATTACATATATTTTTCATTAATAAAGTTAGCACATTTGAAGTTCACAATGTGTATGTCGAGAATTTCAATTTAGCTAACTAATCAAGTTTAACTACTAATAAAAACCTTGAAAATAAAATTATGAAATCTGATAATGAAAATTATTCGTTTATTACAATTTTTAGTATAAAAATACTTTTGTATCCAGAATTTCAACTTAATTAAGAGTAATCAAGTTTAATTGTTAGAAAAAATTAAATATAAACTCTGGTGACTAAAAATATTAATATATCTCAGTTTTTTATTATGAAATATTTTGATTTTACTACATTAATTAATTGACTTGTATTTTTCATTAATAAAATTGACACATTTGAAACCCACAGGATTTATATCCAGAATTTCAGTTTAACAAACTATGATCAACTTTAATTGCTAATAAAATCGTTTAAATAAAAACAGAAACTCTAGTAACGTAAAAACATTCGTTTATTACTCTTTTTAATAGAAAAATACTTAAATTTTATTATTTTAATTAAATCACGTATATTTTTCATTAATGAAATTAGCACATTTGAGGCTCACAATGTTTATGTCGAGAATTTCAATTTAGCAAACTAATCAAGTTTAATTACTATTAAAAACATTAAAAATAAAATTATGAAATCTGATAATGAAAAATATTCGTTTATAACAATTTTTAGTATAAAAATACTTGTGCATCCAGAATTTCAACTTAATTAAGAGTAATCAAGGTTAATTGTTAGAAAAAATTAGATATAAACTCTTGTAACTAAAAATATTAATATATATATATTAATTTTTTATTATGAAATATTTTGATTTTATGACATTAATTAATTGATACGTATTTTTCATTAATAAAATTGACACATTTGAAGCCCACAGGATTTATATCCAGAATTTCAGTTTAACAAACTATGATCAACTTTAATTGCTAATAAAATCGTTTAAATAAAAACAGAAACTCTAGTAACGTAAAAACATTCGTTTATTACTCTTTTTAATAGAAAAATACTTAAATTTTATTATTTTAATTAAATCACGTATATTTTTCATTAATGAAATTAGCACATTTGAGGCTCACAATGTTTATGTCGAGAATTTCAATTTAGCAAACTAATCAAGTTTAATTACTATTAAAAACATTAAAAATAAAATTATGAAATCTGATAATGAAAAATATTCGTTTATAACAATTTTTAGTATAAAAATACTTGTGCGTCCAGAATTTCAACTTAATTAAGAGTAATCAAGGTTAATTGTTAGAAAAAATTAGATATAAACTCTTGTAACTAAAAATATTAATATATATTAATTTTTTATTATGAAATATTTTGATTTTATGACATTAATTAATTGATACGTATTTTTCATTAATAAAATTGACACATTTGAAACCCACAGGATTTATATCCAGAATTTCAGTTTAACAAACTATGATCAACTTTAATTGCTAATAAAATCGTTTAAATAAAAACAGAAACTCTAGTAACGTAAAAACATTCGTTTATTACTCTTTTTAATAGAAAAATACTTAAATTTTATTATTTTAATTAAATCACGTATATTTTTCATTAATGAAATTAGCACATTTGAGGCTCACAATGTTTATGTCGAGAATTTCAATTTAGCAAACTAATCAAGTTTAATTACTATTAAAAACATTAAAAATAAAATTATGAAATCTGATAATGAAAAATATTCGTTTATAACAATTTTTAGTATAAAAATACTTGTGCGTCCAGAATTTCAACTTAATTAAGAGTAATCAAGGTTAATTGTTAGAAAAAATTAGATATAAACTCTTGTAACTAAAAATATTAATATATATTAATTTTTTATTATGAAATATTTTGATTTTACGACATCAATTAATTGACACGTATTTTTCATTAATAAAATTGACACATTTGAAGCCCACAGAATTTATATCCAGAATTTCAGTTTAACAAACTATGATCAACTTTAATTGCTAATAAAATCATTTAAATAAAAACAGAAACTCTAGTAACATAAAAACATTCGTTTATTACTCTTTTTAATAGAAAAATACTTAAATTTTATTATTTTAATTAAATCACGTATATTTTTCATTAATGAAATTAGCACATTTGAGCTCACAATGTTTATGTCGAGAATTTCAATTTAGCAAACTAATCAAGTTTAATTACTATTAAAAACATTAAAAATAAAATTATGAAATCTGATAATGAAAAATATTCGTTTATAACAATTTTTAGTATAAAAATACTTGTGCGTCCAGAATTTCAACTTAATTAAGAGTAATCAAGGTTAATTGTTAGAAAAAATTAGATATAAACTCTTGTAACTAAAAATATTAATATATATTAATTTTTTATTATGAAATATTTTGATTTTACGACATCAATTAATTGACACGTATTTTTCATTAATAAAATTGACACATTTGAAGCCCACAGAATTTATATCCAGAATTTCAGTTTAACAAACTATGATCAACTTTAATTGCTAATAAAATCGTTTAAATAAAAACAGAAACTCTAGTAACATAAAAACATTCGTTTATTACTCTTTTTAATAGAAAAATACTTAAATTTTATTATTTTAATTAAATCACGTATATTTTTCATTAATGAAATTAGCACATTTGAGCTCACAATGTTTATGTCGAGAATTTCAATTTAGCAAACTAATCAAGTTTAATTACTATTAAAAACATTAAAAATAAAATTATGAAATCTGATAATGAAAAATATTCGTTTATAACAATTTTTAGTATAAAAATACTTGTGCGTCCAGAATTTCAACTTAATTAAGAGTAATCAAGGTTAATTGTTAGAAAAAATTAGATATAAACTCTTGTAACTAAAAATATTAATATATATTAATTTTTTATTATGAAATATTTTGATTTTATGACATTAATTAATTGATACGTATTTTTCATTAATAAAATTGACACATTTGAAGCCCACAGGATTTATATCCAGAATTTCAGTTTAACAAACTATGATCAACTTTAATTGCTAATAAAATCGTTTAAATAAAAACAGAAACTCTAGTAACGTAAAAACATTCGTTTATTACTCTTTTTAATAGAAAAATACTTAAATTTTATTATTTTAATTAAATCACGTATATTTTTCATTAATGAAATTAGCACATTTGAGGCTCACAATGTTTATGTCGAGAATTTCAATTTAGCAAACTAATCAAGTTTAATTACTATTAAAAACATTAAAAATAAAATTATGAAATCTGATAATGAAAAATATTAGTTTATAACAATTTTTAGTATAAAAATACTTGTGCATCCAGAATTTCAACTTAATTAAGAGTAATCAAGGTTAATTGTTAGAAAAAATTAGATATAAACTCTTGTAACTAAAAATATTAATATATATTAATTTTTTATTATGAAATATTTTGATTTTATGACATTAATTAATTGATACGTATTTTTCATTAATAAAATTGACACATTTGAAGCCCACAGGATTTATATCCAGAATTTCAGTTTAACAAACTATGATCAACTTTAATTGCTAATAAAATCGTTTAAATAATAACAGAAACTCTAGTAACATAAAAACATTCGTTTATTACTCTTTTTAATAGAAAAATACTTAAATTTTATTATTTTAATTAAATCACGTATATTTTTTATTAATAATTTGAAGCTTTCAACAAAGAAATTCAATTTAATTAAGAGTAATCAAGTTTAATTGCTAGAAAAAATAGAATAGAAACTCTGATACTTAAAAATATTAATATAATTTTTTATAATGAAATATTTTAATTTTATTACATTATTAATTAACATGTATAGTTCATTAATAAAATTGATTGACATTTGAAGGTCAAAAGATTTATATCCAAAATTTCAGTTTAACAAACTAGCTTTAATTACTAATAAAATTGTATAAATAAAAACATTCGTTTATTACTCTTTTTAATAAAAATACTTTAGTTTTATTATTTTAATTGCTTTGCTAGTTAAAAACTTTCAATATAAAAATTGTTGTTCATCCAGAGTTTCAATTTAATAAACAGTAATCAAATTTATTTGCTGGCAAAAATGAAACATAAACTCTCGTAGCTAAAAATCATTAATATACCACAATATTTTTTTTTATTACATTAATAGATGTATTTTTTATTAATAAAATGATCACATTTGAGGCCGCACACTGTGTATTCGCTCCGCATTTCAAATTTATCAAACAATAATCAAGTTTAATAGTGAACTTATAATTGAATCCGCCTAACAGAAATCAATAATGGTATGTTATTAAATTTCGTGTGGAATTGCATTAAATATAGTTCAAACTCGGTCTGGAAATATCAATATTTATAATGCATTCAAGGAATTTAAATAGGTCAATTGTTTTATGTAAACATACGAACAGTTCAAGTTTGTTGCCGGATTTAGATTCAAATTGACGTGGTATTTCGCATTTTCTTACAGCGAAGAAATATAATTATATAAGTGGTTTATATGTCACTCTCTGTTACATATATAATAATTATTGGTCATATTGTGTATCATTTAATTATCCCATTTTACAGAGCAATTAAACGTTGTTACGTTGTTACTCGAGATCCATTAATAAATAATAATTATAATTATTACTGTTTGTTTAAGAAAGCCGTGTAAGCGTCATACGCATTGCATTATCATTAAAAAACAATTAATCACATTACGAGTACCAAGAAGAATGATTTGTTCAAACGTGTGCTCCTCCCCGTTTCAGTTTCCACCGGAAAATCGGAGGGAGAGAAAAATCCCAGTGCCGGCAAAAGCATGAGGACCGACGTGCGAGAGAAGCGACGGAAAATCGTCTCCGAAGAACAATTCGAGGACATCCCGATGGAAACTGTGGCGGAAGTTATTGCCACGATCGACGGTCCCAGTTATAAAAGCGGCTCAGACGTAAGATAACTCGTTTATTGGTTTTTACAATGTGTAACGTTGGTTTTCAGATGTTTGCTGAAAATGCGGCGCCGACGGACGAGACGCCGAAAATGGAGGAGATGAGGAAGGTGATCGAGATGCACGTTATCGGTAATAGCTTAACGGAACCGGTGACCAAGAACACGATGCTGTGGCTGATTGGATTGCAGAACGTGTTCTCGCGACAGTTGCCCAGGATGCCCGTTGAATACATCACACAATTGCTCTTTGATCCGTACGTAAACAATGGGACCAGTCGATATTGCGTTTATTAATCTGCGTGATGGTTTCAGGAAACACAAGACAATAGCTTTAATTAAGAACGGAAGGCCGATTGGAGGGATTTGTTTCCGTCCGTTTCCCACCCAGGGTTTCACGGAAATAGTATTTTGTGCGCTCACTTTCAGTGAACAGATGAAAGGCTACGGCGCCCATCTGATGAACCATCTTAAGGACTACCACATATCTAAGGGTATCCTACATTTTTTGGCATTTGGAGACCAAAACGCCATAGGTAACACACCACACCTAAACCTCCCATTACCACTCTTATTAATTAATATTTAACAGGGTATTTCGAAAGGCAAGGCTTCTCTAAGGAAATCAAAATGAACAGGGTCCTATACCAGGGTTATATAAAGGAATACGAAGGTGCCACACTGATGCACTGCGAGCTGAACCCCAAGATCATTTACACGGAGTTCACGTCGATTGTAAGGAGGCAGAAGAAGCTGGTGAAGCAGCTGATATACCAGCAACAGCAGCAGGTGTCCAAAGTGCACCCTGGCCTTACATTTTTCAAGGAAGGTGTGCGTAGCATTCCCGTGGAATCCATACCTGGGCTGCAGGAAACCGGTTGGAGGCCGACGAACAGGACGACCCGGGGGCAACAGCTGGAGGAATCACAGGACATTGATAACTTGGCGAGGATGTTGAGGACAGTTTTGAATGCCGTCAATGTACACGAAGACTCGTGGCCATTTAGACAACCAGTTGACAAGAACGAAGTCAAAGATTACTATTTTCACATTAAATATCCCATGGGTACGCAATATCCTTAATCATCGTCACATTAAACCTAATAAATATTTTTTAGACTTGAGGACGATGGGAGAGCGATTGAGAAACAGATACTACGTGTCCAGGAGGTTGTTCATCGCAGACATGACCCGCATTTTTACCAATTGTAAATTGTATAACTCCCCAGAGACAGAATATTACCAATGTGCAGTAAATTTGCAGCAGTATTTCCAGACGAAAATGAAAGAAATCGGTCTTTGGGACAAATAAGTGTTTGATAATCAAAGATGAGATTTCATTTTGGATTCGAATGACCCAGAGATTCAACAGAATCAAAGACTGATTCAGAAAAATGAGTTGAGTTTTATTTTATTGTTTACTAAGTATTTAGTATCCCTAAAGTTTATTAGAGTGCACCGTATATTTATTTGTGTTTACGTGTTTCTTCGACATCAAAACTTATTTTATTTTGTACATATTTTAAAGGAAATGTTTTACTTAATTTGCAGTGTATTATTAAAAATAAATGGTTTGTTGCAAATAAATATGTTAATTAGAATAAAACCAAATGTATTAAAGGGAAAACCAATTATAAATTGTAAATAAAACTCACCAGACACGGAATATTACTAATGTGCAGCAGTATTTTTAGACAAAAATGAAAGTAATCGGTCTTTGGAACAAATAAGTGTTTGGTAAACAAAGATGAGATTTCAATTTCAAAAGAATCAAAGACTGATTCAAAAAAATAAGTTGAGTTTTATTTTATTGTTTACTAAGTATTTAGTATCCCTAAAGTTTATTAGAGTGCACCGTATATTTATTTGTACCGACTTCGTGTCTACGTACTCCTTCGACATTAAAATTTATTTTACTTTGTACATATTTGAAAGGAAGACGGTATATTTCAAAATGTTTTACTTAATTTGCAGTGTATTATTAAAAATAAATGATTTGTTGCAAATAAGTGTCTTAATTAAAATAAAAACAACTATATTAAAGGGAAAACCAATTGTAAAACTTGCCAGACACAGTATTGCCACTGTGCAGTAAATTTGCAGCAGTATTTTCAGTCAAAAATGAATTAACTCTGTCTTTGGGAAAAATAAACGTTTGGTAACCAAAGATGAGATTTCATTTTTGGATCTGAATGACCCAGAGATTCAATAGAATCAAAAATTGGCAGTTATAGTTATAGAGATTCAAATTTATCTAAGTATCGCGTAAAAACGATTGTCGATCGATTGTCGTTTTATATTTTGGACATATTTAAATAAATTTTTCACTAAATTCATTCAATTTTACTTATAAGATATACATAGCACTATACGTCAGCTGTATAGCCACATATATACTTCTATAAGCATGTCGGTGACGTGAACTCACGACATTTCACCCATCCAAAGTGTCTGAGGCGCACTTACACTGCGCATGCGCCAGCCATGAGCATATTGGTGTCGTGACCCATAAGTTTATGAGTTAATATTTATTTGTACCATCTACGTGTTTCTTCGATATTAAAACTTATTTTATTGTGTATATATTTGAAAGGAAAATGGTAAATTTCAAAATGGTTTGTTGCAAATAAATGGGTTAATTAAAATAAAACCAACTGTATTAAAGAGAAAACCAATATATTATATCATCTAAATAATAAACAATTTTATACAATGTCACAATGATAAATACGTATGAATATAATAAAAATGACTAGTAAATTTCATACTATTCTATCAGAAAAGTTAAATAAATTGTTAAATAAACTATACTATACAATTCAACAAATAGCTGCACCTTAGTGAAAATTCACCTTAAAAACATTAAATAAAAGAAAAACACTTAAAATAAGTTACACAACTTATGCAGTCAGCTATTAAAGTACAAAATCAATGAATTGGTAATAAAACAATTTAAATAGCTATTGCATGTACCATGTAACCGATATTCAAAACTTTAGTCTTCATTTACTTAATATTTGAAACACCTATTTCATCACCTATAGTGGATAACAATACTAAAAAAAGGAAAAGGAATAATAATTCATCGTTCTGAGATAAGATGTAACGAAAATTATCAGTCTTGCAATTAAAATAATAGAAAATGAACACTTTATGAGCTAAATTACAACTAATGATTAAATCATACAACTAGGACTCAGAATTATGTATTCACCTTATAAATATTGAATGGTTATTAAAAATTCTGAGTCCTACATTCAACATTCAAAATCAAACATTCATTTGCATATGTATTATAAATCAATTTGAATTAATATTCTGTTTTAGAACTATGGAAGTTTACATAGAATCAAAGAATGAATTATTATTACTTCCCAACTGAATCCATTTACTGAAGTAACAAACAAATTCTATCCTAGACAACAGCATAGTATCAATTGCATACAAAATATTTTTATTTTCTTTAATATCAAAGATCACACAACAGATTTTGTGCCTAAATCTATTCTATTAGTCCTGCAGATATTTTAGAATAGCGTGTGCACTACGATTACCTATTTTAATGGTATAAAAACATCGAACCTCTAAACGAAAAAAACATTAGTAGAAAATAAGAGAATTTTAAATAAATACAATGCGAATAAAAATTGTTAACGATCAAAATCGTTGCTTTTATTTTATTAAATTCCCCTTGCTGGTTAACAAAATATTGTAATTCTCTATTGTCTATCTATCTATCAGACGGGATAATTTAAATAAAAACTTCCATCCTATTATTAAGATCACATTAAAAATCTATTACATAGATTTTGCTTCCCATATTCATCAAATCCTTCAAAAGACAGATATCTTAGAACAGTTTAGTCCACTAACATTCAACTATTCCAAAATTTAAATTAAAAAAACAAAACGTAAAAGTTCAGACCTAGAACGAGTCAAACTAAATGAAACATTCTAAACATTCTATTAGGATTGCGTCGAGACTAGACAGTGAGTGTTGCACAATTTCACGCACGCATTCTGTCACTCGTCTCGCTAAATGCTGCACTCGTCACTTTCGTCGGTCAAGTCGCCAGCATCTTCGTCCAATGCAACGTCCAAATGCTGCGACAGCAAATCATCCTCGTTGCCCTCATCGAACGAGCTGAAATTTTTTAATTAATCAATCGTGCACTTTAAAGTTGAGCAGTAAACAGCCACAAGTGGTGTTTTGTTTTAAATATGCAGGATATTTGTAGTCTAATTAATGTTCAATAAAACAAGCTTCATGATAACAATAAGTATATAATATAATTGTATAACAAATATGAGCATTTGCAAACATGATTATGGATAATAATGATATGTGTACACATAACTTTAAAAATGTCACGTAAGCAAAGCAGTACCATAAAAGAGAGCAAATATTCTTTAAACTCTCTTTCACATATACATTTAATAAAATAGTTACAGTTAATAGTAAAATGCCTCAGTTAGTAGACCCAAAATGCACATAAAAGCTTAGTCGTTCACTTTGTTAGTAGTCTTCACACCTAGAACCCAAAGTTCTTACCCTGTCATAGCCACAATTGTACTCCCTAAATATAAGTAAAAGTTTAATTAAACCATTCCCACATTTTGTTGATTGAAAAAATATTCATTAAGCATTCCAAAATAAAAAAATTATACTGTTAAACTAATTTCTACCGTAACTGTTATTGGTAAGAATATTTTTCCAAACGGATTTAAGTACAAAACAAATTGATTGAACCCATAACCGTAAGTAGTTAGAATTTAATGAGTTTGTTATGTAATACTTACATGCTGTCTTGCTGATCGTTGCCGCCTTCTTCAGCAACTAGTAGTTCATATTCTTCAGCTGCATATCTATCCCAATCAGACATCTGAAACATAATCACAGTAATTTTGTTGTCACATTGTTTTTTTGTTTGGGGATTTACCTCTTGACCGTCAATGTCATGGTCTCTTTGCGAAGCAAACGGATCCCTCTGCTCGTGATCCAGGTACTTCTCCAAATTGAAGAACGTGTCGAAGAATATGGGGGTCATTTTGCACTTCTTCAGATCGCTGAGCGTTATTTTGCCTTGCATTTTCGGCTTGACCATGTCCAACATTTGACACAAACAGTCCTGTAATAGTTCATTTATTATCCAGTTGTATTAATTATTGATAAAACTACGTACTTGGAAAGGTAATGTTTCGATGCCGATGGCCTCCATGCGGTTCATCTGCTCCTCGTAGAAGTATTCGAGCTCGTACATGGACAGGAAACCGTCGCCGTCCAAGTCCATGCACCTGAACCAATATTCGATGGCGGTGGGATGCAGCTTGTCTTCTTCGCTGAGCAGGAACCACACGAAATCGGTGTAGGACATTTTCTCCTCCTTTTGTAGCTTGGAGCCTCGCGTCACGCAGCCCGAGAAGATCCTGTCGATTATCCTACTAGATAAGGCTGAAATGATTTAATAATAATAATAATAATAATGTGTTAATTAAGTTGTTGTTGTTGGTTACCGTGGTCGTTGTGTCTGGTCAAGTCCTGCTTGTCAATGAACAGGTCATGGTCTCTATCCAACTCCCAGAACTTACAGTAAATGACGTAGAAGTGTTCGTAGCTGAAGTACTGAGTGATTTGATTAATGTCCTCCTCGTCTTCGAGAAGTTGTATGGTGTTGAGCAGGTTCGACCGTCTCAGCTCCGGAATGGTGATCTTACCGGACCAAGACCTATTGACGCAGTAGTAAATACGGGCAATGACAGTGTGAACGTATCTCGAGTGGAACTCCGTGGCTTCCTTAAGGAACGTCAATCCCGGATGCGTCTCCACCACGTCCTGCACCAAGGGAATGAAGTCTTCCGGCGCCAACCAAACGCGACGGCCTCTGGTCAAGATGTAGACGAATCTCGACGCGGCGTCGTGGCAAGTCGTGGCCATACTACAACAACCAATTAATAACTCATTAAAACAGTAATATGATAAAAGCTTACGCTTGCCAGAAGGTCATGAACTGGTCCATCGTGCAGCTGCTCTTGTCCGCACAGGCGGCCAAACAGAGGGGCGTCTTCCAGTACAACGGTAACTGGCAGGCGGTGGCGATGGCGCCGAAGTGCTCCCTCGAGGCACGCTCTCCGATTTTGCCGAAGGCGGTGGCGACGCGGACGCGCACCGCCTCCAGTTGGCCCGGCGGGCCCGGCTTGCCGGCCGGGAAGTGGAACCTGGGGATGTTGACGTTGCGGTGCGCCCGCACCTGTCTTTGGAGCGTCGTGTGCTGCAACGCCGGCTGCTTTGGAAGCGGCTAAAATTTAAATTGTAATTTAGTACCGATAAATTAATTTATTTAAGATGTAGTGTGGTGCTTTCTTTTAATAAATAAACAGTAATGGCCCAATAAAAACGATTCTTTGATATATAATAATGGTTGCAATATTGCTTGATCGTAAATAACTTGGAGAATTTACTGGTACACGATCATCGGATATTTCCAATAAACAGTGGCGAATTTTTGGCCATTGTCCAAACGTAATACTTTATGACTTGACAAATAAATAGCATCAATTTTCTTTACACCCGACATCAGCGATATTTCAAAAAATATTTCATTCCTCCCCCAACTCACACAACGAATTTTTTCTCTCCAATATTATGTCCAATTTGAGTCAGACAAGCAACACCAATCCATCGAAATTCAAGCCCAGTCTCGTCCTTGGAACTGGCGCCGTGGCGGTTTGTTTATTTAAAGCAAAATTTGTATTATTTCTGTAATTTCGATTGCGGTTTGCTGATTCGCACAATTTGTCGCCGCCGCGACCCAATTAATTGCATAAGGTTATCAAGAAATTAACCAAAATTACGTAGGAGTAACTCCGTTTAATATGCAAAACGCCGTTTAGCAAATTGTCTCTAAAACGGTTCATTTAAATTCCGGCAGGATTGGCGGATGTGACGTGTGCCTAAGGTGGATTTTATATTAATAATTATAATAAATAAATTTATAATTCGAGCGTTTTCTTCCAAAACTTGGACGCATTTGTATTATAAGACGTTTAAATTTGGCTACGTTAAGGCTGCGCCATTAATTCTGGAACGCGAAGGTAATGTTAATGGCAACATCACTCATTCATCTTGATTTGTTTGTTTGACCTGCCGAGTGTGGTGTCATTCGATTCGCGATTCAATTGTTACATAATTAAAAGCAGCAGCACACCTTTAACTCAAAAAGACGTAGATGTTGCAGTAGGATTTGACCTTGCAACGTGTTTGGGTGGCAAACTTATTTTTTCATTTAATTATTAGCCGCTAACTGTTTTTTGTTTGTAATTATAAGATATTTGCAAACGTAAAAAAATGGAATTTTTATTACAATAATTATATAAGGTAGTTCTAATATATGTGGTCAAAATTTGGGCCTAGGAAAATAATGTGCAATAATGAGAAAAACCTAAACATAATTTCGTTTTACAATTTTTCATCAAGAAATAATTTTAATTACATGTTAAATGTTTAAATTAAAATGTTAAGCAAATAAAATAATTCCATAGTTTTTTCCACCACTGTATCTAGAATACTGTGTAATATTTTTTTTTTTTTTTCAAAATTATACAGATTCAGGAGGGTCTCCTCTTTTTCTCAGCCTATTTTCTACACAACTGAATGTCTTCTAAAATTATTAAATTTTTTATATTCTTTCCACAATTTAGAGAAAGAAAATGGTACTCTTAATTAATTTTGATTATTATAGTAATTTTTGAGATATTCCAGTTTTAATATTTGAGGAAAGTTAAGTGAATTCCCTACAACACAAAATCAAGTAGGTCAATATGACGAATATATTTTATTTTATTAATTTTAATTGAAATTCTTATTTTTAATATTATTAAAATTAATAATTTCAATTTTTGTCATTTTTATTTTAATAAATAATTTTATAATCATTATTTATATTTTGATCACCAAATTTAGAAACATCTTGATTTAATTTTTCTCGTTTTATTTTATTTTATTTAATTTTGACAATTCCTTTTAACAAAATTATAATTAAAAATGAATTTTATACTTTAGTCTTACTTACTAAATACATTATTTATATTTTGTTTTATTTATTTTAATAGTAATAATTTTAATATTATTATAATTAATAATTTCTAATTTTTGTTTTTGTATTTTAATAAATAATAATTATTATTGTATTATTCTACCTACTCAAAATTTTAACCATCAAATTTAGAAATATCTTGATTTAATTTTTTTCCTTTTATTTTATTTAATTTTTACAATTCCTTTTAACTAAATTAATATTAAGTTTGATTTTATCAATTTTTACTTGTATAAATAAATTATAATTAACAATAAACACACTTTTTACTTTACGTTTTTCTAAATTTATTTTATATATTAATTATTTATATTTTGTTTTATTAATTTTAATCATAATAATTTTAATATTATTATAAAAAATAATTTAAATTTTTGACATTTGTATTTTAATAAATAATAATTATTGTTGTAGTTTTTATTCATTTTAATTATAATTGCCTCTTCTTTTTCTTTTCTTCATTATTGGAAATGTTCCACCCACACAAAAATATTGACCACCTAATTTAGTAACATCTTGAATTAATTTTTTATATTTTGTTTTATGAATTTTAAACATAATAATTAAAATTTGAATTCTATTTTTGAATTTTATTTTATATAATCATTATTTATATCTTATATTTTATTAATTTTAATTATACTAATTTTAATTTAAATTCATTTAATTTTAATATTATTAAAATTAATAATTTCAATTTTTATCATTTTTATCTTAATAAATAATAATTATTGTTGTGGTTTTTCTTTTAATGAAATTAATATTAATTTTAATGTTATCAATTTTTATTTATATAAATAAATTATAATTAAAAATGACTACACCTTAGTATTACTAAATTTTATTTTTTATCACTATTTATCTTATATCTTAAATTTTATTAATTTTAATCCTAATAATTTTAATATTATAATTTCAATTTTTGCCATTTTTATTTGAATAAATAATAGTTATTGTGGTTGATTTTTTTTTTTATTTTAATTATAATTGCCTCTTGAGTTAGATTTTCTTCATTATTGGAGATGTTCTACCTACTCCAAAATTTTGACAAACTAATTTAGAACTTCTTGATTTAATTTTTCTCGTTTTATTTTATTTTATTTAATTGACAATTTTTATTTGTATAAATAAATTATAAATAAAAATGAACTATTACACTTTAGCCATACTAAGTTTTATTTTTTATAAACATTATTTATATTTTATGTTTTATTAATGAAATTTTTTAATTTTAATATTATTAAATTTAATTTCTATAAATAAAATTATAATAAAAAATAAATTATTACACTTTAGCATTAATAAATTTTTTATAATCATCAATTTTCTGGTTTATTAATTTTAATTATAATAATTTTAATTTAAATTCTTTAAATTTATTAAAATTAAAATTTGTAATTTTTAATTTAATTTTAATAAGTAATAATTATTATTTTAGTATAATTATGATTATCTTTTGAATAATTATTTAAATAATTATAAGTTTCAGCATAATTTTTAATATTTTAATAACTGAGACGAAACGAGACTTTTGCAATCTTTTTTCAATCAATTTCGTCCAATTAAAGGCCAATTTAATTTAATATTGTACAACCAACTGTTGACATTTAATCCAAACACTTCTTTATTAAAGGTTGGACAGTTTTTTATTGGAATTTACATTAACAGGTGTGCAATAAAGTAACAGCTTGTAAGAATTGTGTGCACAATAAATTAAGATTAATTAAAAAATGCAATAATTGCTGTCAATTACCATATCACAAACACCGCTTTTACATAAGTAAGCACTGAATAAACTGAATAAAATAATTGCCGAAGATTTATCACTTATTTTTTGCACTTGTTTCAGTCATGAACAATTTTGATATCAACTGTTTTTATATATTTACACAAATAAATATTAATAGAAGGATTGGGTTGTGATCTTGATTTAGACGAGGCAGTTTATATGGGTTATCACTGTTTATCAGCCTTGAATGGACCATAAAAATGGCCAAAACAAAGCAACTGTGTTTGATAAATGTCGTGAAGGGAGGAAGAGTTATTGTCGTCTTAAAAGATTTTCGACCACCACAATAAAATATGTGTCTGCCTTCACCAGCACTAACCTGAGGTTTGCTGAGCTGCGTGGCGGGCGCCCGCCCCCTCTTATCCAACAGCAGATCACTGGGACACCGTTCGAAGATCAGCACCCGTTCCGCCACCGAACCCCGAGTCAAAAACGGCCGCACCGGATTCGCACTCGTTTGTCTCAGATGCTGACGTTGGCTGGTGGTCAGCTCCGGATGCGGCACCGTCTGTTCCGGTCTTCTGGTGGTGGCTCTGAGGCCCCACTTGGTCGGGGCGTCTTTTTCAACCGGCTCCTTCTTGGGTTGCTGCAGCTGCGACGGCATCACTGTGGAGGGGCCGGTTTCGTGCACCACGTCGCCGTTTTTCAGTGCGTTGAGCAGACGTTTCTCTTCGATGTTCACCTAAAACACAACAACCAGTCATGGTTAAATTCGTCACTGTTACGTGAGACACTTTTAAACAATACACTTGTATTGTGTCTGTGTTTGTGGAATGTGTTAACATAAATAAATTAAATGGTGTTCCTGTTGGAGGAAGGTAAAGTTACCTCTTCAATGATATTGGTGACGTTCTTGTTGGGTAGGGTGTTGTAGTGGTGTGAGGGCGGCTGTTGGTCGTTGGGCCCGACCTCGGCGGCCGTCTTTTTGACCGCGTCGGTGGTGATGACGCGGTTTTTGAGCGGCCACGTCTGCAGACCGGCCGTCAGGTCGGGCGGCAGCGTCATCTCAATCGTCTCCGCCAGTCTCGGTTTCGGCGAGATCTGAGGCTTCTGACCGATCGTCGGCTTCGCCGATTGTGGGTGATGATTGTTTGTGATTTGTGGTGACTGAAACAATTTCAGAATGTCATTTTAATTGGCTGTGGAACGTTGTGATAGTGTGCAATTAAAGAAAAGGTCACTTCCTTCAACACTTAAGACTTAAGGAAGTGAGCCACTAAAATGTTTACTACGCTTAATCTAAATTTAATTAGGAATCTGGGTCAAAACTCCCATAAATCATAATTGACCGGAACCATATTATTTTAAGCAAATATTTATGTAAATACCGTCTGTAATTGGGAAACTACGTTTGCACTTTTACTAGTAACACAGAAAACTGTTGAGACACAATAACTGTTCGGTTTCCAATCTAATCTTTGGCATAAAATATAGATAAGCACGTTAAACATGCGCTTAAAAATAAATTACATAGCATAAATTATCTTGTTGTTTACATAAAACATTAGATTCGGAACCGGAGCAATCAACAAATGAATGAAGTGGTCCTCTAGAACAGCAGTACACGCACCATAAACAGCACATAACAAACCCAGATTGCACTTACAAATATGCAAAGCGAGTTCCGACGAAAAAGTTTCAACGTTCGACCCAAATAGCGCCGATAGAAGCGATTAAAAACAATTTAATCGAGAGTGCAAATCGGTAAAATCGAGTAATGTTGCACGGACACGGAATGGTGCTGGTTTTGGATGCCTGGCACAGAAGTACAGATTGGATCATTTCGATTTTGAGGAGTTTTGAAACTGTTCAAGGTTTTGAAGTAACGTGAAGGTCGATCAGGTTGATTAAAATATGTTTAAATTAATGGAATTTCAATATATTAAATATAAAAGAAAATAATTTCATAAATAATAAAAATGGGAAAGTAAAATAATTGTTAATTGGGTTCTTAAATATTCCCCCTTTTACTGTACTAAATAAAAACAAGACTATGGAAGAGTAGAACACTTAAAAAGTGACCTTTTACAATAAGTTATTTACTCCCAATATTTTCTTTAATTAAGCAATTTCACAAAATTAAATTTGATATTGTTAAAAACAGTATGAATTTAAATTTTCTTTAAATCTTTACTAAAAAGTGTTTTTGAGATATTTCCACTGATAAAATGTATGGAAACTGAACTTTAAAAATTAAAACTGTCAAAGTATATGTATAGTAGTAGCCAAAATTATAGCAACAGCTGTACTACTTAAATTGGATGCCAATACCTATAATGTTTATTGTTTTTTAAGTTATTATTGTGTCTACTATACAAATGGACAATCTAATTTTATTCTTTAAAAAATGGAGTACTTTTTTATTTTTTTAAATGTACAAAATTATAGTTATTTTTAACTTTTTTCTTTGGGAATTTAAATTGATTACTTTCAAGTGGTTTTTTGTTTATTATAATTACTTAATTATTAGTCGAAGAGAGACTCTAAGAAAAAATATAATTCAGCTTTTCCAAGACTTAAAGATACAAAAAGATATGGCAAATTGTTTACGTCAATAGTCAATAGTTTCATATATTATTAAAAATTTTAGAGAAACTGGCCAAGTAATATCTACAAAAAAACTTCTGTCACTGGATAATTCAAATGCCAAAAAAAAAACAAACCAATCCAATAAACTGAAATTATAGCCAACCTGGAGTAAATAGGACTTAGGCTGAATCTAGTTCAAGGACTGTGTATTATAAAAATTACAAATTGTTAATTTTAATTAAAATTAATAAAACAAAATAAAATGATTATAAAAAATCAAATTTAATAAGTGTAATTATTCATTTTTTATTTGTAAAAATAAAATTAATATTGATAAAGTTAAAACGAATGGTTAAAATTAAATAAAATTAAATTAAAACATGGTTATTCTAAGTGGCCCAAGATTTTGAAGGATAGACAGATAGGAAATCGTCAATAATATAAAGAATCTAATTCAAAAAGCAATATTATAATTAAAATTATTAAAACTAAAATAATAATTATTATTTATTAAAATAAAAATGACAAAAATTGAAATAATATTATTAAAATTAAAAGATTTTATATAAAAATTATGATTAAAACTAATAAAACATAAAATATAATTATTGTAAAAAATAAACTTTAGTAAGACTAAAGTAAATAACTAGTAATTATAATTTATTTTATAAATAAAAATGCTAAAATTAAATTTAATATTAATTTAGTTAAAAGGAATGTCAAAATTAAATAAAATAAAATGAGAAAAATTAAATCAAAAAGTTAGGTGGACAAAATTTTGAAGTAGGTAGAACATCTCCAATAATGAAGAAAATATAACTTAAGAAGCAATTATATTTAAAACTAATAGAACTACAACAATAATTAATATGTATTAAAATAAAAATGACAAAAATCGAAATTATTAATTTTAATAATATTAAAATGAAAAGAATTTAAATTAAAATTATAATTAAAATTAATAAAACAAAAATACTGATTATAAAAAATAGTAAGAAGTGAATAATTCACGTTTAATTATAATTTATTTATATATTATATATAATAATAATATAATATAATATAATATTCATTTATTATTTATTTAAAAAATGACAAAAATTGAAATTATTAATTTTAATAATATTAAAATGAAAAAAATTAATTTTTTTTTTATATTTATTTATTATTTATTAAAATAAAAATGACAAAATTTAATAAAACAAAAATACTGATTATAAGAAAAATAGTAAGAAGTGAATAATTCATTTTTAATTATAATTTATTTATATATTATATATAATAATAATAATAATAATAATATAATATATTTATTTATTAAAAAAATGACAAAAATTGAAATTATTAATTTTAATATTATTAAAATGAAAATAATTTAAATTAAAATTATTATGATTAAAATTAATAAAACATAAATACTGATTACAAATATAAAATTTATGAAATAAAATTTAGTAAGTGTAATAATTTTAATTATAATTTATTTACACAAATAAAAATTGATAAACCTTTATTCTATTAATATTAAGTAATGTAGTTAATATTAATTTAGCTAAAAAGAATTGTGAAGATGTTTCTAAATTATGTCAAAATTTTGGAGTAAGTAGAACACCTCAAATAATAAAAAAAATCTAACTTAAGAGGTAATTATATTTAAAATTAATAAATCACAACAATAATTATTATTTATTAAAATACGAATGACAAAAATTGAAATTATAAACTTTAATAATACTAAAATTAGAAGAATTTTAATTAAAATTATTATGATTAAAATTAATTGAACATAAAATATAAATAATGTGTAATAGTTTATTCTTAATGATAATTTATTTAAATAAATAAAAAATTAATATTAATTTAGTCATCAAAAATAAAATAAAACAAAAAAAAAAAAAATAAAATTAATCAAGATGATTTTACATTTAGTGAAATTATTATTTTTAATAATATTAAAATTAGAAGAATTTTAATTAAAATTAATTGAACATAAAATATAAATAATGTGTAATAGTTTATTCTTAATGATAATTTATTTAAATAAATAAAAAATTAATCTTAATTTAGTCATCAAAAATAAAATAAAACAAAAAAAAAAAAAAATAAAATTAATCAAGATGATTTTACATTTAGTGAAATTATTATTTTTAATAATATTAAAATTAAAAGAATTTAAATTAAAATTATTATGATTAAAATTACTAAAACAGACTCTGTGCCTAAAATATGCAAAACAGTGATAGAAACGAAAGGTCACTCCACAAAATATTGAAATAGTTGAATTATTTATTTTTTATGAATATTAATAAAACATTCCATACTATTTTCCAGACCAAATTGATTTTTTATTAAAAAATTACTGTGATTAATGGGGTTAATAAGTAAATTAGATTTGTTCAAATTTGCAACAGATTAAGAAAAACATTACATCTAACAAGTAAATTAATATTCCACCACTGTATTTAACATTTTAAACAGTTGATATAGTAATGACTACTACTGTATATTTTTTGCTGGTAGGTCAAATTTTGAAGTTAAATCTCTAAATGATGGTTTAACATTAAAAAATGTTCACATTATATTATTATTATAATTAGAAATAATAAACATTTTTTGTATGTGTGTGTAAATTGAATTTAAAAAAAATTGTGTTAATAATTTTAATTAGTAATACTAAAACAACCTTGTAGCATGTTCTTATCACATCATCACATTTTAATCTGAAAAAGGGCGTTTTCCACTCCAATACATATTTCGGGAGGATTCATTACTCCGACATTAAATTAGCCAGTTGGCCCGGGGCCAACTTGCGGTCCGCAGACAAAGAACAAGAAAGAAGCCTTTTGACCAAAGTGAACTCTGCACACAAAAGTCGCCATCTGGAGACTTACTTCTAGTGGAGATTGTTCATAGTAAATTAGGTCGGATAAATCAATTAATCCAAGCCGAGTGGAAAGATAACCAACAGTAAAGGAAATGATGCCTTTCCAAAAACGATAATTCGCCGCAATGACTAATAAATACGCCACAATATACGTTACATTAAACGCATTAATTTAGATAAATCGCGTGAGTTATTAACGAATCAATTTCCGTTACGTTAACCCGATGAATTTTGATTATCGATCGATCAATTACGGTGAAATTGGAGCGTCGGTTGCATTAATAACGTACTAGGTTGGTTGGCGAACTGCCCCGTTTTTAAACGTCTCATTAAAATGGTCGTACGACAAATTTATATAAAGATGCCTATCTACACCTTATTGGCATTATTTAGTAACCTACATGCTGTATTTATAACCGAAATGTGGGGTAACAAATACGCAAATCCGTAGAATAAACAATGAAAGTTGTAGTATAAATAGAAACTAGATAGTAGGTTTGTAGCCAATTCGGAAAACTATCAATTTCCTTTATTATTATTATTCCATCACATTATAAACAGTTAATATAAGTAGTCGCAGCTGGTGGATGGTTGAATAAATAATTTACGATTTAACACGTGCTAGTTTCTCTGATAAAATTTATATATTCGAAAAAAAAAAAAAAAATAAAACATTTTACGTTACTCCAATTTTCCATAATCATAATATGATTACCTAACGTTGCGTTTGATGATGCCATGTTATTGTTTGGTCACGGTTAAGAATGTCGTGTGTGAAATTCGCCTTGTCTAGTCGCAAAAGCTAATTATTTGATTTTGTCATTGTTTTTGATTTGAAAACTGAGGCTCCTTATGGGAAATATTGTATGGCGAGTTCATTATGTTAAAAATAGTGATGTTTACGTTCAACATTCCTTCTACCTGTAATAATTTGGTGTAAACGATGAAAATTAAATTGCGTTTGAACGTCGCAAGATTTACTGATTTTCTTTCTTAAAAAGCTTGATAGAATATAAAGCTTTTTTAGTTAATTATTATTCAGTGTAATTTATTCTGAATTATAGAAAAAAATCAAAATTATATGAGATTATCAGTTGTATATCATTTTAAATGTGCCACACTGTATTTATTAACAAATTGAATGTTACTAATATAAAATATTGATAAATTTCATTTAAAAATATAGATATTAACTGTTAAGTAACTAAAACAACTTATAGAGCTAAAGAAAACAAAGGCATTTTTACAAGAAAGGATCATCACAAAGTCAACAAAATTCCCCTCAAGGAAATATTCAGATATCTGTAAGAAGAGGTTTATAAAACTTGTGTGTAAATCACATAGATTTAGAAAAAAGGACAGTTTTCCTGTCGTAAAAAAGCATTAACATAATGTCAACAAAAATTTTTCTAAAGGATTCTCGAGATATCTGTAAGAGGTTTTTATTAAACTGACCTAGAAAACAAATAGATTTTAACAACAACAGCCCCTTTTCCTATTGGAAGAAAGAATGAATGTTAACAAAAATCCCCATAAGAAAATTTTGAGATATATGTAAGAAGACCTTATAAAGGTAATCTGGTTTCAATTTTGGTAAATAATGTAATTTTTAACTAATAAATTTATTCTGAATTAAGAAAAAAAATCAAAATTATCTGAGAATATCAGCCACACTGTATTTATTAACAAATTGAATATAATTAATATAAAATCTTGATAAATTTCATTTAAAAATATAGTCAATTAACTGTTAAGTAACTAAAACAACTTATAGGGCTAAAGAAAACAAAGACATTTTTACAAGAAAGGATCATCACAACGTCCACAAAATTCCCCTAAAAGAAATCTTCAGATATCTGTAAGAAGGGATTATAAAACTTGTCTCTAAATCACATAGATTTAGAAAAAAGGGCTGTTTTTCCTGTTGTAAAAAAGCATTAACATAATGTCAACAAAAATTTCTCTAAAGAACTCTCGAGATATCTGTAAGAGGATCTTATTAAACAAGCCTAGAAAACAAATAGATTTTAACAACAGCAGCCCCTTTTCCTATTGGAAGAAAGAATAAATGTTAACAAAAATCCCCATAAGAAAATTTTGAGATATATGTAAGAAGACCTTATATAGGTAATCTACTTTCAATTTTGGTAAATAGTGTAATTTTTAACTAATAAATTTATTCTGAATTATGGAAAAAAATCAAAATTATCTGAGAATATCAGTTGTTTATCATTTTAAATGAGCCACACTGAATTTATTAACAAATTGAATATAATTAATATAAAATCTTGATAAATTTCATTTAAAAATATAGATAATTAACTGTTAAGTAACTAAAACAACTTATAGGGCTAAAGAAAACAAAGGCATTTTTACAAGAAAGTATCATCACAACGTCCACAAATCTCCCCTCAAAGAAATCTTCAGATATCTGTAAGAAGGGATTATAAAACTTGTCTCTAAATCACATAGATTTAGAAAAAAGGGCTGTTTTTCCTGTTGTAAAAAAGCATTAACATAATGTCAACAAAAATTTTTCTAAAGAACTCTCGAGATACCTGTAAGAGGTTCTTATTAAACTAGCCTAGAAAAAAACTAGATTTTAACAACAGCAGCCCCTTTTTCTATTGGAAGAAAGCATAAATGTTAGCAAAAATCCCCATAAGAATTAATTTATCCTAAATTATGGGAAAAAAATCAAAATTATCTGAGAATATCAGTTGTTTATCATTTTAAATGAGACCCACTGTATTTATTACCAAATTGAATATTATTAATAAAAAATCTTGATAAATTTCATTTAAAAATATAGATAATTAAATGTTAAGAAACTAAAACAGCTTAATAAAGCTAAACAAAAGCACTTTTTCTTCCTCTTACAAGAAAGTATATCATCATAATATCAACAGAAATCTCCTCAAGGAAATCTTCAGATATCTGTAAGAAGAGCTTATAAAACTTGTCTCTAAATCACATAGATTTAGAAAAAAAGGACAGTTTTTCCTGCCGTAAAAAAGCATCAACATAATGTTAAAAAAAAATTGTGTAAAGAACTCTCGAGATATCTGTAAGAGGTTCTTATTAAACTAGCCTAGAAAAAAACTAGATTTTAACAACAGCAGCCTCTTTTCCTGTTGGAAGAAAGCATAAATGCAAAAATCCCCATAAAAAAATCTTGAGATATATGTAAGAAGACTTTATATAGGTAATCTAGTTTCAATTTCAGAAGATAGTGTAATTTTTATCAAATAAATTTATTCTAAATTATGGAAAAAAAATTAGAATTATCTGAGAATATCAGTTATTTCTCATTTTAAATGAGCTACACTGTATTTATTAACAAATTAAATATTATTAATATAAAATCTTGATAAATTTCATTTAAAAAACAAAAACATTCTTTTTTTCTCTTACAAGAAAGTATCATCATAATGTCAACAAAATTCCAGATATCTGTAAGTAGAGCTTATAAAACTAGTCTCTAAATCATATAGGTTTAGAAAAAAACATTTTCTTTTCCTGTTTTAAAAAAACATCATAATTTCAAAAAATATATATACAGAACTCTCGAGATATTTGTAAGAGGAGCTTATAAAACTAGCTTAGAAAATAAATAGATTTTAAAAATGGCAATCTCTTTTCCACTTGGAAAAAAGTATCAATTTTAACAAAAATCCTCATGTCGAAATCTTGAGATATCTGTAAAGAAGCTTACATAGGAATCCAATTTCAATTAAAAGTGCAAATTTTTCTAATAAATTTATTTTGAATCATAGAAATAAATTAAAATTATGTGATAACATCAATTGTTCATTCATCACTTTAAGTGAGCTACACAATATTTAATGAATAACACAATTTAATTGGCTTGAATGAAACTTAAATTGCTCCAAACAAATATAAACAAAGCGACAGCACTAACCGCACACAACATTTCCCGTAACAACCTTGACCGACCCCCAAGAACCCTTATCACCGGCGAGAGCACGATTATGGTTATTTTGCATGATCCGATATAATTTTCGTTCCATTAATTTTAATGCGCCCAGAGTACACTCACTTTAATCACGGGCAAGGCCTCGCAAGGCCGCCATCAAGATTGATGAACCGCCATTAAGGTTATTGCAACTGTATTTCAACGGTTTTGTTTACCTGATGGGTGTTGTTCTGCTGGAAAGCCTCCTTGCCGTAAACGGGAACGGTCTTCTTGAGTCCCGGCGTCGCCATGGGTTTCCGGACGAAGCCGTCCGGCTGCGTCGAACCTTGTTCGAACTTCTGCAACGCGTATTGGATGCTGGATGGCTTCGGGCTGTTCCTGGCCGCCACCCGGGCCTTGTCCTCGTCCACGAAGTTCTTCACCAGCTTCTTGAGGCGGTTATTGTCCATGGTGGGCGCCTGGGCCAGCAGTTCGATCGACGGCTTGGCCGGCGGCTGAGGCTTCAACATCGAACTGAAAATAAACGAGAGAATTTAAGGATTTGAGTCGTACGGGTAAAGCGTGGTGGATAAAAATGACTGACGATTAAAATTTTTGACAAAAGCAATAAAACAAGCGATTTAAAACAAATTTGCCTTTCATAAAAAGCCTGAAGATATCTGAATGGAGAATTTGTAAAGCTAGTTTTTCTTCCCCTTACAAGGAAACATCATAATAATGTCAACAAACATCTTTTTTTTTTCTTTTAAAGGAAAATATCATCATAATGTCAACAAAAGTCCCATCAAATCTTCAAATGTCTGTAAGAAGAGCTTATAAAGCTAATAAAGAAAACAATTATATTTTGACAAAAGTAATTTCTTCCTCTTACAGGAAAACATCATCATAACGTCTACATAAGAAGAGCTTATAAAGCTAATCCAGAAAATAAATATTTTTGACAAAAGCATCCATTCTTCCTTTTACAAGAAAACATCATCATATCTTCAACAAAAATCCCTCTAAGAAACTCTTCAGATGTCTGTCAGAAGAGCTTATAAAGCTAATTCAGAAAACAAATATATTTGTACAAAAGCACCATTTCTTCCTCTTACAGGAAAACATGTCATAACGTCTACAAAAATCCCTCTAAGGAACTCTTCAGATGTCTGTCAGAAGAGCTTATAAAGCTAAGCCAGAAAACAAATATATTTGTACAAAAGCACCATTTCTTCTTACAGGAAAACATGTCATAACGTCTACAAAAACTCCCCCAAGGAACTCTTCAGATAATTGTAAAAAGACCTTGTAAAGCTAATCTAGAAAACAAATAATTTTGACAAAAACACCCATTCTTCCTCTTACAAGAAAACATCATCATAACGTCTACATAAATCCCTCCAAGAAACTCTTCAGATGTCTGTCAGAAGAGCTTATAAAGCTAATTCAGAAAACAAATATATTTAAACAAGGGCACCATTTCTTCCTCTTACAGGAAAACATGTCATAACGTCTACAAAAATCCCTTCAAGAAACTCTTGAGATGACTGTAAGGAGACCTTATAAAGCTAATCTGGAAAACAAATATTTTTGACAAAAACAATCATTCTTCCTCTTACAAGAAAACATATTTAACGTCTACATAAATCCCTACAAGAAACTCTTCAGATGTCTGTCAGAAGAGCTTAAAAGCTAATCCAGAAACCAAATATATTTGGACAAAAGCACCATTTCTTCCTCTTACAGGAAAACATGTCATAACATCTACAAAAATCCCTTCAAGGAACTCTTCAGATGACTGTAAGGAGACCTTATAAAGCTAATCTAGAAAACAATTCTTTTTGACAAACGCAATCATTCTTCTTCTTACAAGAAAACATCATCTTAACGTCTACATAACCCCCTCCAACGAACTCTTCAGATGTCTGTCAGAAGAGTTTATAAAGCTAATCCAGAAACCAAATATATTTGGACAAAAGCACCATTTCTTCCTCTTACAAGAAAACATATCATAACGTCCACAAAAATCCATTCAAGGAACTCTTCAGATGACTGTAAGATTACCTTATAAAGCTAATCTAGAAAACAAATATGTTTGACAAAAGCATCCATTCTTCCTCTTACAAGTAAACATCATCATAATGTCTACTTAAATCCCAAAACTAATCCATAAAAAAATATACTTCAACAAAGGCACCATTTCTTCCTCTTACAGGAAAACATGTTATAACGCCTGCAAAAATACCTCCAAAAAACTCTTCAGATAACTGTAAGAAGACCTTATAAAGTTAATTTAGACAACATTCTTCCTCTTACAACAAAACATCATCTTAACCTCTACATAAATCCCTCCAAGGAGCTCTTCAGATGTTTCTCAGAAGAGCTTACAAAGCTAATCCAGAAAACAAATATATTTGAACAAATGCACCATTTCTTCCTCTTACTGAAAAACATGTCATAATGTCTACATAAATCCCTCCAAGGAATTCTTCAGATGTCTGTAAGAAGGGCTTATAAAGCTTATCCAGAAAACATATATATTTAGACAAAAGCACCATTTCTTCCTCTTACTGGAAAGCATGTCATAACGCCTAGAAATATCCCTCCAAGGAACTCGTCAGATGTCTGTAAGAAGAGTTTATAAAGCTAATCCAGAAAAAAAATATATTTCGACAAAAGCACCATTTCTTCCTGTTACAAGAAAACATCATCATAACGTCTACATAAATCCCTTCAAGGAACTCTTCAGATGTCAGTAAGAAGACTTTATAAAGCTAATCTAGAAAACAAATATTTTTGACAAAAGTACCCATTGTTTCAACATCACCATAGCGTCAACATAAATCCTTCTTATGATGTCAAAAAAGAAGTGAAGATAAAAAACAAATATATTATGATAAAAACACTCTTACTTCCTTTTACAAGAAAACTCTGTAGATGTTTGTAAAGCTAGAACAAGTAAATTTTGACAAAAGCATCCTTTTTTCCTCTTACAAGAAAACATTACCCAATGAAGTCCCAACAATATTGGAAGAAGAATGTGTAAAGTTAGTTTAGGAAACAAAGAGATTTTAATAAAAGAACTCTTTCTGTCTCTTGCAAGCACACAAGTGGCTTAACTCAAATGTACATAAGTATTGACCCTTGAAAACATCATCAAAACGTCTACAAAACAGCAAACAAAGAAGCCACGTGACATCCGCACGAAGAACTCGTAAAACTAGCCTGGAAAACAAATAATTTTAAACGCTTTCCGACTCTAGCAAGAAAACAAATGGCCCAAACCAAATTTGCATAAGCGTCGACCTTTGAAGTTTCGCATGCGAAGCCGTGTTAAAACGTTAACAAAAATGCAAACAAACAAGTCCCGAGAGATCGGCACAAAGAGCTCGTAAAACTAGCCCGGAAAACTTCTCCCTCAAGAGCGAACTCTCCAACTCGGCTGCAATAAAACGGTCTAGTTTATCACACCGCCAGCAGTAGCAAATAATTTCTTGTAAAACGTTGCAGAATTATTAAAGATGCATGTTCCTTCTTGTGTTTTGGACAAAACAGGATTTTGGGATTATATATACCAGAAAAAAAGTCTCGGGGGAGGAATAACGGGGCGGATTAACAAAGGCCAAGTCTTATTCAAAGTTGTGGTGGCAACAAGCTACATAAATAACCAGAGGTGTCGCGGGAGCAATAAAATATCGCATATTATTACAGGTGACACATTATGCTTGATGTAAACAAGATATAACCGGGTTCAGTGTCCCATTTTAATTTCAGAAGGCTGATGTAGGATGAAAGCTTTATTTATGAAGACGTTATCAGATACAGCAATATATTTTTGATTTTTTTTAATCTAGATTAAAGCTGGACTGCTCTAAATACATTCCTCAGTTTATTATCTTAGTGGACCATTACATAAATGAATCTTGAATCCAAACATTAAACATCCGCAATCCAAAAACGCCACAACGTGGTCCAACCATCAAAAATCAAAATGTCACTTGAAAATGTTATGTACGCACGTGCGGAAATCCCACGTTCAAAAATAGCCTTACCTGTCCGTAGCATAGCCAAAACGAGCACACACGACCACCGCCAAACTCCCGCCACATATCCACGAGACGCCTCGCCCACGCGACCGGCACAAAAGGGCCGAACCGCTCCCGCACGTACCGCCGGCGAAAAAGAGAGGCACGCGAATCACGGCCGTCCCCGACTTAAAATAAAACAAGTGGGATACGGTGGAGAGATCGTGACGGAGAAGTTGTGTGTGTAAAAAAGTGGACGGGGCTATTTTCGGATGGTCGTATCGCGCGTCGGATCACGGTTTACGTTGAGGGAATCGCCGAGGAGGAGGAGGAGGTTCGGATGGCGACGGCCTTGGGATTTGCTGGATTACATAATGGGGACTTAACGCAAGTCGATAAAAATGACTGATTAGAATTTTTGACAACAGCATTAAGACAAGCACCCTTTTTTCCTCTTACAGAAAAACATCATTATAACTTCTACAAAAATTCCTCTAAGGAACTTTACAGATGTCTGTAAGAAACGCTTATAAAACTAGTACAGAAAACAAATATATTTTGACAAATTGACCCTTTCTTACTGTTATATATATATATCAAAAATCCCTCCAAGAAAATCTTCAGATGGCTGTAAGAAGAGCTTGTAAAGCTTGTCTAAAAAACAAATATATTTGGACAAAAGCACCCTTTTTTCCTCTTACAGGAAAACATCATCGTAACTTCTACAAAAATCTCTCCAAGGAACTCTTCAGATGTCTGTAAGAAGAGCTTATAAAACTAGCCTAGAGATGAAATATATTTTGATAAATTTATCCTATCTTACTCTTACAAGAAAATATATCATCAACAAAAATCCCTTCAAAGGAAATCTTCAGACGTCTGTAAGAAGAGCTTATAAAACTTATCTAGAAAAGAAATATATTTTTAAAAAAGTATCCTTTCTTCTTTTTACAGGAAAATATCATCATAACGTCAATAAAAATCCCCTCCAAGGAACTCTACACATGTGTGTAAGAAGAGTTTATAAAACTAGCCTAGAGATGAAATATATTTTGATAAATTTACACTTTCTTACTCTTACAACAAAATATATCATGAACAAAAATCCCTCCAAGGAAATCTTCAGACGTCTGTAAGAAAAGCTTATAAAGCTTGTTTAGAAAAGAAATATATTTTTAAAAAAGTATCCTTTCTTCTTTTTACAGGAAAATATCATCATAACGTCAACAAAAATCCCTCCAAGGAACTCTACAGATGTGTGTAAGAAGAGCTTATAAAACTAGCCTAGAGATGAAATATATTTTGATAAATTTACCCTTTCTTACTCTTACAAGAAAATATATCATGAACAAAAATCCCTCCAAAGAAATCTTCAGACGTCTGTACGAAGAGCTTATAAAGCTCTTTTAGAAAAGAAATATATTTTTAAAAAAGTACCCTTTCTACCTTTTACAGGAAAATATCATCATAACGTCAACAAAAATCCCTCCAGGGAACTCTACAGATGTGTGTAAGAAGAGCTTATAAAACTAGCCTAGAGATGAAATATATTTTGATAAATTTATACTTTCTTACTCTTACAAGAAAATATATCATCAAATATCCCTGCAAGGAAATCTTCAGACGTCTGTGAGAAGAGCTTATAAAGCTTGTCTAGAAAAGAAATATATTTTTTAAAAAGTATCCTTTCTTCTTTTTACAGGAAAATATCATCATAACGTCAATAAAAATCCCTCCAAGGAACTCTACAGATGTGTGTAAGAAGAGCTTATAAAACTAGCCTAGAGATGAAATATATTTTGATAAATTTACCCTTTCTTACTCTTACAAAAAAATTTATCATGAACAAAAATCCCTCCAAGGAAATCTTCAGACGTTTATAAGAAGAACTTATAAAGCTTGTCTAGAAAAGAAATATACTTTTAACAAAGTATCTTTTCTTCCTTTTTCAGGAAAATATCATCACACCTTCCACTCTACAGATGTGTGTAAGAAGAGTTTATAAAACTAGTCTAGAGATGAAATATATTTTGATAAATTTTACAAGAAAATATATTATGTTCAAAAATCCCTCCAAGGTAATCAGACGTCTGTAAGAAAAGCTTATAAAGCTTGTCTAGAAAAGAAATATATTTTTAAAAAAGTATCCTTTCTTCCTTTTACAGGAAAATATCATCATAACGTCAATAAAAATCCCTCCAAGGAACTCTACAGATGTGTGTAAGAAGAACTTATAAAACTAGCCTGGAGATGAAATATATTTTGATAAATTTACCCTTCCTTACTCTTACAAGAAAATATATTATAAACAAAAATCCCTCCAAGGAAATCTTCAGACGTCTGTAAGAAGAGCTTAGAAAATTTGTCTAAAGAAAAGAAATATATTTTTAAAAAAGTATCCTTTCTTCTTTTTACAGAAAAATATCATAACGTCAATAAAAATCCCTCCAAGGAACTCTACAGATGTGTGTAAGAAGAGCTTATAAAACTAGCCTAGAAAAGAAATATATTTTGACAAATTCACCCTTTCTTACTCTTAGAAGAGATATATCATTAACAAAAATCCCTCCAAGGAACTTTTCAGAAGTCTGTAAGAACAGCTTATAAAAGCACTATTTCTTCCTCTTACAAGAAAACATCATATCATCAACAAAAATTCCTCCAAAAAACTGTTCAGATGTCTAGATTACATAATGAAGACTAAACGCAAATCGATTAGGACTTGAGAAGAGTTGTGGGGATCAGTCATTCAACATTAACAAGCTTTTGTAAATATTCTTCTTGTACCATCTTAATCAATCTGTAACTGTATCTGTATCAATCTGCCCTTAAGTTCACGTTGTTTCTCCTCAATATAAATAAAAAAGGTCTTCATTAATTATTTGATGCCCTAATCCAGTTTGGCATCTTAACTCAAACTACGTCTCTGGATGAATCGATTGGTCACTTCCAGGACAAGTGATATCTTGATGGCCCCAAACAACCATTAAACAAGGACGATAAAACTTTATTGGCCGCCTCCAAATTGATTCCTTCTCGTTAATTAACAGACGACTTGTTGAAAGATATCGGATGACAGATTATTTTGTTAGTCGCCGATATTAATAGGCTGATGTCTAATAATTCAGCCGCAACGCGTCCATAATTCAGCAACGGACATCGCGATTTACTACGCGCACCATAAATCTATATAGCGTTCGTTGTTCCTTTTATCCTGTTCTGGCAATAATTTCCAACGGATTTATGGATAAGTGGAGGGTTTATTACGCGCCTAATGCAACAACAATGCCTGAGGGAAATCGGACAGTCGAACGGATTGTTAAATACGTTGCATGCACAAGTTTATATTAGTTCCTGTTCGGGATTAATTGCCTTGGGAATTAAATGGAACGAGATGCATCTAATGAGAATTTCTGTTTGGGACGTGGATATGCAGAAACTAACATTTCTTATGGTTAGATTATGGTTAGATTTCTATACAAATTTATGGTAACATTAAGTTTGAGAGGCTCACTTTTATATATTACCAACAAATGTGAGTGAGAAAGTCGCTCCAGAAACCATTTAGAAAACATGACAAAAGTAACAATACATGTTCACTTTGTTCAATCCAAATAGTTGATCAAAATGTACAAGAATAATAGCAAAAAACTGACGATTGTTTATCAAAGCCTTCTCTAGAAATTAACTAAAGGTTAGAAATAATTGATTTTTATCATTATTTTCTCACAAAAACGATACTTTATTTGAGCTTCCCTAAGAAACTTATTAAAGTTTAGTATATGTGAGAAAAAAGTTGATTTTTATTATTAATTTACTACAAAAACTATTATTTATTTAAGCTTTTTTTAAGAAGATGATTAATGTTTGGAGGATTTGGGGAAATAATTGATTTTTAAGACTATTTCACCATAAAAAAAATTGTTCACTTTGGCCTTCTCAAAATGTTGATTAAAGTAGAGAAGATTTAAGAGAAAAATTGATTATTTTCATTATTTTATCACAAAAACGATTGTTCATCTAAGTCTTCTAAAGAAGTTGAGTAAAGTTTACAAGATTTAAAGAAATAATTAATTTTTATCATTATTTTACTACAAGGACGACAATTTATTGGAGCCTCCTCAAGAAGCTGATTAAAATTTAGTATATATGAGACAAAAGTTGATTTTTATTATTAATTTACCACAAAAACTATTATTTATTTTAGCTTTCTTAAGAAGCTGATTAATGTTTGGAGGATTTGAGGAAAAAATTGATTTTTAAGACTATTTTACCACAAAAAAGATTGTTCATTTTGGCTTTCTCAAAATGTTGAATAAAGTAGAGAAGATTTAAGAGAAAAATTGATTCTTTTCATTATTTTATCACAAAAACGATTGTTCATCTAAGTCTTCTAAAGAAGTTGAGTAAAGTTTACAAGATTTAAAGAAATAATTAATTTTTATCATTATTTTACTACAAGGACGACAATTTATTTGAGCCTCCTCAAGAAGCTGATTAAAATTTAGTATATGTGAGACAAAAGTTGATTTTTATTATTAATTTACCACAAAAACTATTATTTATTATAGCTTTCCTAAGAACCTGATTAGTGTTTGGAGGATTTGAGGAAAAAATTGATTTTTAAGACTATTTTACCATAAAAAAGATTGTTCATTTTGACTTTCTCAAAATGTTGAATAAAGTAGAGAAGATTTAAGAGAAAAATTGATTCTTTTCATTATTTTATCACAAAAACAATTGTTCATCTAAGTCTTCTAAAGAAGTTGAGTAAAGTTTACAAGATTTAAAGAAATAATTGATTTTTATCATTATTTTACTACAAGGACGACAATTTATTTGAGCCTCCTCAAGAAGCTGATTAAAATTTAGTATATGTGAGACAAAAGTTGATTTTTATTATTAATTTACCATAAAAACTATTATTTATTTTAGCTTTCTTAAGAAGATGATTAATGTTTGGAGGATTTAAGGAAAAAATTGATTTTTAAGACTATTTTACCATAAAAAAGATTGTTCATTTTGACTTTCTCCAAATGTTGAATAAAGTGGAGATGATTTAAGAGAAAAATTGATTCTTTTCATTATTTTATCACAAAAACGATTGTTCATCTAAGTCTTCTAAAGAAGTTGAGTAAAGTTTACAAGATTTAAAGAAATAATTGATTTTTATCATTATTTTACTACAAGGACGACAATTTATTTGAGCCTCCTCAAGAAGCTGATTCAAATTTAGTATATGTGAGACAAAAGTTGATTTTTATTATTAATTTACCACAAAAACTATTATTTATTTTAGCTTTCTTAAGAAGCTGATTAGTGTTTGAAGGATTTGAGGAAAAAATTGATTTTTAAGATTATTTTACCATAAAAAAGATTGTTCATTTTGACTTTCTCCAAATGTTGAATAAAGTGGAGATGATTTAAGAGAAAAATTGATTCTTTTCATTATTTTATCACAAAAACGATTGTTCATCTAAGTCTTCTAAAGAAGTTGAGTAAAGTTTACAAGATTTAAAGAAATAATTGATTTTTATCATTATTTTACTACAAGGACGACAATTTATTTGAGCCTCCTCAAGAAGCTGATTAAAATTTAGTATATGTGAGAAAAAAATTGGTTTTTATTATTAATTTACCACAAAAACTATTTTTTATTTTAGTTTTATTAAGAAGTTGATTTATGTTTGGAGGATTTGAAGAAAAAATTGATTATTAAGACTATTTTACCATAAAAAAGATTGTTCATTTTGACTTTCTCAAAATGTTGAATAAAGTAGAGAAGATTTAAGAGAAAAATTGATTCTTTTCATTATTTTATCACAAAAACAATTGTTCATCTAAGTCTTCTAAAGAAGTTGAGTAAAGTTTACAAGATTTAAAGAAATAATTAATTTTTATCATTATTTTACTACAAGGACGACAATTTATTTGAGCCTCCTCAAGAAGCTGATTAAAATTTAGTATATGTGAGACAAAAGTTGATTTTTATTATTAATTTACCATAAAAACTATTATTTATTTTAGCTTTCTTAAGAAGATGATTAATGTTTGGAGGATTTAAGGAAAAAATTGATTTTTAAGACTATTTTACCATAAAAAAGATTGTTCATTTTGACTTTCTCCAAATGTTGAATAAAGTGGAGATGATTTAAGAGAAAAATTGATTCTTTTCATTATTTTATCACAAAAACGATTGTTCATCTAAGTCTTCTAAAGAAGTTGAGTAAAGTTTACAAGATTTAAAGAAATAATTGATTTTTATCATTATTTTACTACAAGGACGACAATTTATTTGAGCCTCCTCAAGAAGCTGATTCAAATTTAGTATATGTGAGACAAAAGTTGATTTTTATTATTAATTTACCACAAAAACTATTATTTATTTTAGCTTTCTTAAGAAGCTGATTAGTGTTTGAAGGATTTGAGGAAAAAATTGATTTTTAAGATTATTTTACCATAAAAAAGATTGTTCATTTTGACTTTCTCCAAATGTTGAATAAAGTGGAGATGATTTAAGAGAAAAATTGATTCTTTTCATTATTTTATCACAAAAACGATTGTTCATCTAAGTCTTCTAAAGAAGTTGAGTAAAGTTTACAAGATTTAAAGAAATAATTGATTTTTATCATTATTTTACTACAAGGACGACAATTTATTTGAGCCTCCTCAAGAAGCTGATTAAAATTTAGTATATGTGAGAAAAAAATTGGTTTTTATTATTAATTTACCACAAAAACTATTTTTTATTTTAGTTTTATTAAGAAGTTGATTTATGTTTGGAGGATTTGAAGAAAAAATTGATTATTAAGACTATTTTACCATAAAAAAGATTGTTCATTTTGACTTTCTCAAAATGTTGATTAAAGTAGAGAAGATTTGAGAGAAAAATTGATTCTTTTCATTATTTTATCACAAAAACGTTTATTCATCTAAGTCTTCTCAAGAAGTTGAGTAAAGTTTACAAGATTTAAAGAAATAATTAATTTTTATCATTATTTTACTACAAGGACGACAATTTATTTGAGCCTCCTCAAGAAGCTGATTAAAATTTAGTATATGTGAGACAAAAGTTGATTTTTATTATTAATTTACCTCAAAAACTATTATTTATTTTAGCTTTCTTAAGAAGATGATTAATGTTAGACAATTCAAGGCAAAAATAAATTGTAGTCATTAATTTAGCTTCAAAACACTTGTTCAGACTGCTCTTTTTAAAGAAATTGAAGAAAAATTGAGAATTGAGAAGAGAAAACTGGTTCTCACCCGAGTTTCGAGGTGTCTCCTGCGGCATGGCAGCTGATGAGATCGGCCGGCGCCAAACCCCTCGACTTCCAGTTTTGGTAGATGGCCTCCGCCTGATCCGAGATTTGTTTCGCGATCGCCGCGATGTCATCCTCGGGATCCCTCCTGCGCGCCGTCGTCGCCATCTCACCAAATTTATTGTCCAAGGACGAAATCCTTTCGGCTTGTTTACCGTATTGCTTCAGCCTTTCCGCAGAATCTGTCGCGACCAGTGCGTACGCAACCTCATTATTGTCATGGACCTGAAACAGGATAATTTGTCAAAATTTTGATATGACAAGAATAGTCAGTAACAATTGCACAACTAATTTCATCAGTGAATTCAACAATAGAAATTACTGACAGCTAAACAACGGATGAATTTAAGGACAGTTTGACATTTGATTTAGTCCACAACTGTCTTAATTGTAAACAAAACAGCTTAAGGAGTTCCATAACTGTATTAATTGTATACAAAACTACTTATGATCTTTCACCATTATGTTAATTGTATACAGAGCAGTTTTACAAATGTGCTAATGGTACATAAAATTAGTTGGGGAGTTTCCTAACCTCATTAATTGTATACAAAACTGGTAAACAAGTTGCATCACTGCCTTAATAGTATGCAGAGCAATTTAGAAAGTATCACAACTTTCTTAACTCTATACAGAATAGCTGAAGAAGTTTTAAAACTGTGTTAATTGTACACAAAATTATTAAAGAAGTTTCACAACTTTCTTATTTGTATATAGAATAGCTTAGGTAATTTTAGAACTGTATTAATTGTATACAGATCAGCTTAGAAGATTAGAGTAGTTTAGAAAATTTTTCAACTGTATTAATTATATACAGAATAGCTTAGGAAGTTTCACGACAGTCTTAATTTTATACAAAATAGCTTAGGATGTTCTACAACTGTATTAATTCTATACAAAGTGGCTTAGAGAATTCACAACTATCTTCATTGTATACAAAACTCCTTATAAACTGTCTTAACTGTATATAGAATAGCTTAAGAAGTTTCGAAACTGTCTTAATTGTATATAGAATAGCTTTAAAAGTTTTACAACTGTATTAATTATATTCAAAGTGGCTTAGTAGATTCTCAACTGCCTTAATTGTATACAAAACTGCTTAGAAACTGTCTTAACTGTATATATAGAATAGCTTAAGAAGTTTCAAAACTGTCTTATTTGTTTAGAAAATAGCTTTAGAAGTTTTACAACTGTGTTAATTGTACACAGAATAGCTTAGGAACTTTCACGACTGTCTTAATTTTATACAGAATAGCTTAGAATGTTTTATAATTGTATTATTTGTATAGAGAATATCTTTAGAAGTTTTACAACTGTATTAATTGTACACAGAATAGCTTAGGAAGTTTCACGACTGTCTTAATTTTATACAGAATAGCTTAGGATGTTTTACAACTGTATTAATTGTATACAGAGTAGTTTAGAAGATTCACAACTGTCTTAACTGTATACAGAATAGCTTAAGAAGTTTTACAACTGTGTTAATTGTACACAAAATTATTAAAGAAGTTTCACAACTTTCTTATTTGTATATAGAATAGCTTAGGTAATTTTAGAACTGTATTAATTGTATACAGATCAGCTTAGAAGATTAGAGTGGTTTAGAAAAATTTTCAACTGTATTAATTATATACAGAATAGCTTACGAAGTTTCACGACCGTCTTAATTTTATACAGAAAAGCTTAGGATGTTTTACAACTGTATTAATTCTATACAAAGTAGCTTAGAGAATGTACAACTGTCTTAATTGTATACAAAACTGCTTATAAACTGTCTTAACTGTATATAGAATAGCTTAAGAAGTTTCGAAACTGTCTTAATTGTATACAGAATAGCTTTAGAAGTTTTACAACTGTATTAATTGTACACAGAATAGCTTAGGAAGTTTCACGACTGTCTTAATTTTATACAGAATAGCTTAGGATGTTTTACAACTGTATTAATTGTATTCAAAGTAGCTTAGTAGATTCACAACTGTCTTAATTGTATACAAAACTGCTTAGAAACTGTCTTAACTGTATATAGAATAGCTTAAGAAATTTCAAAACTGTCTTATTTGTATAGAGAATAGATTTAGAAGTTTTACAACTGTGTTAATTGTACACAGAATAGCTTAGAAACTTTCACGACTGTCGTAATTTTATTTAGACTAGCTTAGACAGTTTTACAACTGTATTAATTGTATACATAGTAGTTTAGAAGATTCAAAACTGTCATAATCGTATACAGAATAGCTTAAGAAGTTTTACAACTGTATTAATTGTACACAGAATAGCTTAGAAACTTTCACGACTGTCGTAATTTTATTTAGACTAGCTTAGACAGTTTTACAACTGTATTAATTGTATACATAGTAGTTTAGAAGATTCAAAACTGTCATAATCGTATACAGAATAGCTTAAGAAGTTTTACAACTGTATTAATTGTACACAGAATAGCTTATGAAGTTTCACGACTGTCTTAATTTTATACAGAATAGTTTAGGATGTTTTACAACTGTATTAATTGTATTCAAAGTGGCTTAGAAGACTTACAACTGTCTTAATTGCATAGAAAACTGCTTAGAAACTGTATATAGAATAGCTTAAGAAGTTTCAAAACTGTCTTAATTGTATATAGAAAAGCTTAAGAAGTTTCACAACTGCCTTAATTGTATACAAAACTGCTTAGCAACAGTCTTAATTGTATACAGAATGGCTTTAGAAGTTTTAAAACTGTGTTAATTGTATACAGAATAGCTTAGGAACTTTCACGACTGTCTTAATTTTATTTATAGTAGCTTAGACAGTTTTACAACTGTATTAATTGTATACAAAGTGGCTTAGAAGATTCACAATTAACTTCGACAACTTCCTACACAAAAAAGGCATTAAAAATCAATATAATAGCCAAAACGCCTCCGCAACTTCGTCACTTTCGGTTCCACCGGTATAATTAAGCTCGTTGGCCAAAATGTATGCTTCTTATTTTAATTAATAGAGTTTTGTTTAAGATGAAATTTGTGCAATTTACTTTTAAGGCCGAAAAACGTAATAACCTATTTTTTTTTTTAAATAAAGAATTTAAAAGAAACAGTTTTGAATAAAAGTATGGGAGAAAATTTCATTTATATGATCTAATACTGAATTACTGACCTTGCAATTGAGACGCATTTATCCAATTAGAAACAGCTGAAATAACTGTAATTTTTCACAGATTGCTCATAATTTATTTTATAACGGAAGCAAGATCGATATAAATTGTGAATCAATTCAGTTTTTTCCTAAGGAAGTTCTACATTGTGACCCAGTTAGTCCTTTTATGAAGAGAAATTAATAAAAAAAAAAAAAAAAATTATAATTACAAATGTTTAAACGATGGTAAGGCGTGGCTGTGGTGCTCTCTTGAATTTTAATGTCATTTGCATTTTAGTTCATTTATTAGGCGCGTAATGATGTGTAGAAAGTTTTTCAACTTTTTACCAGTTTCAATGGTTCTAATGAGGAATTAACCGGGACACTTTGGGACCGACGACAACTTACCACCTTTAATTGTTCCGTGACTCAGCCACACACTTTTTTCATGTTCTAATGTGTTCAAAATTTGGACGACGTTAAATAAAAAATGATGGATCAACGACACGATGTGGCTGGTTTGGAGGCTATCGAAAATATTTTTACGACCGACACCTTCGCAAAGCGACTCTGACCTTCCTCCTTCCCATTATCAATTATTTAACGTGCCATATGTTCGCGACTGTTTTATAATGAAATAATAATAATCCCATTAAACGGCCATAACAATAAAGCATCATGTGAACGTACGCCTTTTTTTCCACACGGCTATTTAGGCGTTCCGTTGCTCCATTTGGGAGGTTTGCAACATTCGAAATAAACCACAACAATCAATCTTACTTTCTAATTAGGACGTATCGGTATTTAAAAATAACTGCAATCAATAACAAAACCCAGACGAACATATGTGGTGGTCATTATTAACTATTTATGTAAAGAAATTGAATGTGAAATAACAGTTGTGCACTTTTACTTTCTTCAGCAAATCATTTACAACAAGAATATGAACAAAAACATCCGTTCCATATTTTATTTTTGTTTGTCTGAACATTTGTTCTGTCTGTTTATAGGAAAATAATGAAAACAAACTTTTACTTTCTTTATTAATTAAACAGTTATGTATCGACAATTTGTATTATTTATGCTTGTAAGCAACGAGTTCGTTTTACATTGTTTTATTCTGTAAAAAGAAAAGCAATAATTTATCTACAATAGTTGGATAATAAATAACTGGAACCGTCGGACCGATATCAATTTTTTTTAAAATCCCTATAAAAAATATCGATTGCTCGTTTGAATAAATTATTTTACGCCCACATCTCGATTTTCCTTTGCAAACGAGACGCAAGGAGAATAACCAAAAGTTCACAGAGGTTCGATTCATAATTACTTTCCATAAATTAGTTTTTTTGAAATTCAAAGATAAGTCAATTACCTTATTCAATAAGATTAAATTAATTAGTTTCTGTAAGGAATTTTGTCATTTAATTAACAATTTTATGTCTTTATTAGATAAAATTTGATTAAAAAATTAGATACCCATATTAACTGCCCTTAATTAGTTAGTTTTTTCGTCTAGTTTATAAAATTCGCATTCGGTTGTCTTAAACACATTAATGGACCTTGATTGTGAAGTAAGATAAGAATGATAAAACGGTTTCCGCCCAAATATTTGTGTTCGGACAACGGTGCGACCAACAGGAATATCCCGATGTTATTTCTGGATGGACTGGGACGTCTGCCAATTATTCTACTGCTTTCGAATGCAAACAGCCTGTTAAACTAAACGAACGGCGGAATTCTAACCAAAACAAATGGCTCTAAAAAAAAAAATTTCGAAACCACTTTCTCTCATTAGTTTCTTTGTTTGTATAGTCGAATTTATGCAAAACATCGCCATATTTACAACTCTCATGGTTTTAATAAGAGTTGCGTGAAAAGTTTCAGAACTGTCTTAATTATATACAAAATTGTTTAATAAGTTTCATGACTGTCTTAATTGTATACAGAAAAATTTTAAAAGTTTTACGACCGTTTTAATTGTAAAGAAAATAGTTTAATAAGTTTAAATTGTATAAAGAATTGCTTAAGAAAGTCTCACAACTGTCTTAATTGTATACGAAACTGCTTAAGAAGTCTCACAACTGATTTACTTGTATACAAAAGAGCTTAGGAAGTTTTACTACTGTGTTAATTACATACAGAATAGCTTAGGAAGTTTTACAATTGTATTAATTGTATACAGAGTAGCTTATTAGTTTAATACCTGTCTTAATTTTATACGAATCTGCTTAAGAAGTGTCTTAAGTGACTTAATTGTATACTGAAGAGCTTAGGAAGTTTTACAGCCCAGTTAATTGTAGACAGAATAGATTAGGAAGGTTTACAACTGTATTAATTGTATACAAAAAAGCTTATTAGTTTCACAACTGTCTTAATTTTATACGAAACTGTTTAATAAGACTCACAACTAATTTAATTGTATACAGAAGAGATTAGGGAGTTTTACTACTATGTAAATTGTATACAGAATAGCTTAGGAAGTTTTGCAGCTCTGTTAATTGTAGATAGAATTGTTTAGAAACTTTCACGACTGTCTTAATTGTATTCAGAATAGCTTAGGAAGTATTACAACTGTATAGAAAAACACTTATTAGTTTCACAACTGTCTTAATTTTATACCAAAATTGCTTAAAAAGAGCTTATGTAGTTTTAATACTGTGTTAATTGTATTCAGAATAGTTTAGGAAGTTTTACAATTGTATTAATTGTATACAGAGTAGCTTATTAGTTTAATAACTGTCTTCATTTTATGCGAAACTTTTTAAGAAGTTTCGTAAGTAACTTAAATGTATACTGAAGAGCTTAGGAAGTGTTACAGCTTAGTTAATTGTAGACAGAATAGCTGAGGAAGGAATACAACAGTATTAATTGTATACCAAAATCCTTATTAGATTCATGACTGTCTTAATTTTATACGAAACTGTTTAAGAAGACTCACAACTAATTTAATTGTATACTGAAGAGCTTAGGAAGTTTTACTACTATGTTACTTGTATACAGAATAGCTCAGGAAGTTTTACAATTGTATTAATTGTATACAGAGTAGCTTATAAATTTAATAACTGTCTTAATTTTACATGAAATTGCTTAAGAAGTTTCGTAAGTGTACTGAAGAGCTTAAGACAACTCTGTTAATTGAAGATATAAGTGCCTAGGAAGTTTTAAAACTGTCTTAATTGTATACAGAATAACTTAGGAAGTTTTACAGCTCTAGTAATTGTATACGGAATTGCTTAGGGAGTTTCAGTTCTTAATAGTATTCACAATAATTTAGGAAGTATTACAACAGTATTAATTAAATACAGAAGAGTTTATTAGTTTCACAACTGTCTTAATACGAAACTGCTTAAGAAGTCTCACAACTGTAATTGTATACCGAAATGCGCGGAAGTTTCATTTTATACAAAACTGTTTAAGAAGTTTCACAACTGACTTAATTGTATACTGAAGAGCTTAGCAAGTTTTACAACTGTGTTAATTGTAAAATAGTTTAGACACAACTTTTACAACAGACTTAAAGGATTAAAGAATAGTTTAGAATGTGTCACAACTGTCTTAATTGAATATAAAACTGCTTAAATGTATATAAAATAGCTTAGAAACTTTCACGAGCTTTAACTGAAAAGAGAATAGCTTAAGAAGCTTTACAACTGCATTAATTGTACATAAACCTTCCTGGAAGTTTCACAATCTTTTTAATTGAACACACTTCTGCTTAGTTTCAGTGTTTTTATTGTGTACAGAACTTCCAGGGAATTTTCAAGACTGCATTAAGCTCAAAATTCTTCTAACACTATAAAAAAGACAGATGTAAAACTAAGATAAAACAAGCGATGAAAGTTAAACAAAACACATTAAATTACCATAATCGTCCCCGATCGATTTAATTTTTATCGGATGATCTAGCCAAACAGCCGGTTCGTTCGCGTGGCCTTCTACGGCACAACAATTGCATACCAGAAGCAGACTAAAAGTCTGCAGGAATTTTGCATTGATGAGACCTTGATTGGACAACTCGATATGGGTTTTTAGAATCCACGATCCAATTGTGTCATTACGGTTTCATTAATTTCGTCGGCTTTTTTATTGGCGGACGTCGGCTGGTAAGCGCCAAGGCGAGTACCGTACACACAATACCGACCAAATAAGTATCAATTTTTTGCTGTTTATTATAATGACAATGTAAATAAATAAATCTACTGACAAGGTCGCACAGAAATAACCATATAAGCGTTCAAATTAGTTTTCTAACCAAAGTCGGACTGTTCATTGCAATAATTAATAACTACGGTAGTTCCGTGTATGCAAATTTTAATTGTGCTACCAAGTAAATAGTGAGTATGTGCGATTATAAGATAAGCAAACTACTGCTGTGCGAAATATTTTTAGACCTGTCGTCGAATAAAGCCTCCAAATTATAAATGGCTAGTTGTAAATCTTCCTTTGTGTGTTGCCACCAAAAATTTATTAATGCGGACACAAATTCTTAACACTACTTTGATATATTAAGTTAGGGAAAAAGGAATCCATTAATTTTTCAATAGATGACTGAAGTGATCGATATCGATCAAGTATCGATCAAACAATGTTCGTTGGACTAAACATCGACCTTAAAATAGTTTGAAACCATTTGCACAGAGCTTATTAGTTTCACAACAGTCTTAATTTTATACGAAACTGCTTAAGAAATCTCGTAAGTGACTTAATTGCATAATGAAGAGCTTAGGAAGTCTTACAACTCTGTTAATTGAAGACAGAATTGCTTAGGAAGTTTCACGACTGTCTTAATTATATTCAAAATAGATTAGGAAGTATTACAATGGTATTAATTGTACACAGAAGAGTTTATTAGTTTCACAACTATCTTAATTTTATACGAAGCTGCTTAAGAAATCTCGTAAGTGACTTAATTGCATAATGAAGAGCTAAGGAAGTCTTACAACTTTGTTAGTTGAAGACAGAATTGCTTAGGAAGTTTCACGACTGCCTTAATTATATTCAAAACAGATTAGGAAGTATTACAACTGTATTAATTGTACACAGAAGAGTTTATTAGTTTCACAACTATCTTAATTTTATACGAAGCTGCTTAAGAAATCTCGTAAGTGACTTAATTGCATAATGAAGAGCTTAGGAAGTCTTACAACTCTGTTAATTGAAGACAGAATTGCTTAGGAAGTTTCACGACTGTCTTAATTATATTCAAAATAGATTAGGAAGTATTACAATGGTATTAATTGTACACAGAAGAGTTTATTAGTTTCACAACTGTCTTAATTTTATACGAAGCTGCTTAAGAAATCTCGTAAGTGACTTAATTGCATAATGAAGAGCTTAGGAAGTCTTACAACTTTGTTAATTGAAGACAGAATTGCTTAGGAAGTTTCACGACTGTTTTAATTATATTCAAAACAGATTAGGAAGTATTACAACTGTATTAATTGTACACAGAAGAGTTTATTAGTTTCACAACTGTCTTAATTTTATACCAAACTGCTTAAGAAGTCCCACAACTGATTTTATTGTATACAGAAGAACTTAGGAAGTTGTACAAATCTATTAATTGAAGACATAATCGCTTAGGAATTTTCACGACTCTCTTAATTGTATTCAAAATAGCTTAGGAAGTGTTACAACTGTATTAATTGTACATAGAAGAGCTTGTTGGTTTCACAACTGTCTTAATTTTATACGAAACTGATTAAGAAACCCCACAACTGATTTAATTGTATACAGAAGAAGTTTTACAACTCTGTTAATTGAAGACGGAATTGCTTAGGAAGTTTCACGACTATCTTAATTGTATTTAGAATAGCTTAGGAAGTATTACAGCTGTATTGATTGTACACAGAAAAGCTTATTAGTTTCACAACTGTCTTAATTTTATACGAAACTGATTAAGAAGCCCCACATCTGATTTAGTTTTATACAGAAGAGCTTAGGAAGTTTTACAACTCTGTTAATTAAAGACAGAATCGCTTAGGAATTTTCAGGGCTCTCTTAATTGTATTCAAGGAAGTATTACAACTGTATTAATTGTGCACAGAAGAGTTTATAAGTTTCACAACTGTCTTAAATTTATACGAAATTGCTTAAGAAGCCCCACAACTGATTTAATTGTATACAGAAGAGCTTAGGAAGTTTTAGAACTCTGTTAATTAAAGACAGAATTGCTTAGAGTATTACAACTGTATTAATTGTACACAGAAGAGCTTGTTAGTTTCACCACTGGAAATATCCCATATTTTAAGTTCAATTTTTTATAAACATCAAACTTTATTAATTTTTATTTTTTTTTAATAAAAAAATATTTTATAAGATTTTTTGTAACAATTATAAATACAACCAATTTTTGAATAAATATACACAGAATGTAGGTTTATTTTTCGCATTTTCAGAAAATATTAATAATATTCAATTATTATTGGTTTATTTCTTGGAACAGTGTATTTAACAATAATTTTTCTATGTCAATAATTACCAAATGTGAAATAATTAAATGTAATCAATAACAAACAACATTGTTATTCTTCTAGTTAGTCAAATATTTGAGTCGTGCTTCCGGATACTCCGTTTATTGATATTTATTGGCGTCGCTCGTAAATAACGACACAATAGATCCAATACATTATTATTCAAATAAAACCACCAAGTTAAGTTGCTTTAATCCAATGTGACCGTGTGTTTTGTATGGTGAATAGGGCGTTGACATTTAACCCCGAGTCCCAATTTACATTGTTGCAACAATTAAAATACATTTAACGTATTAACCCAATTTAATTAAAACGATTTTAATTGGAACAAAAGGAAGGAACCGATCATTAATTAATTTAAAACTATAAACTTACCTGAAACGTTTCAGTTTGGGCTCAATTCCTTTACATATCACCACCTGAAATCAATGTGTAAATATTAATTATTTATTTTAATTTAAAACTAACAAAGCTTAATAATTTTTGTAACTTTTTTTTTTAATTAAATAAAGTAATCAGAGCTTCGGTCTGTTTTAAAGTATACTTTGTGATGAGTTATATGAAAAGTTGTCCAACTGAATTATGCATTTTGTTTGGTCTGTTATTAAAATGAAACGACATTCAACCCACAGTCCTGAGGTTAGAAATAATGAATAATTTGAAAATCTCAAGAATTTACTCCGGCACAATTTAAACTATTCATTAAACCTGTCTATGAATATTCATAAAGTTGCGGCAGTCTTAAAGCAAGTCCGTTTATCCCGCAGTTTGAATGTCGAAAGCATCGCATCAAGATCACAAGACCAAACAATTAATAATTGTTGGCCCGAAGCGGATTGCAGCACATCAGAACGTAATTATAGATCAATGGTGTTCCCTTGACGGGGTTCTCTCATTTCGGATCGGTGTGATTAGATGAACAGCCGTACGTGATGTTTCCCACGCCTAATAATCACCGTGCACTCACTTTAAATGCTATTTTCACCAACGGAATCGTTTTTAATAAGACGAAAGTCGATTGGAAACTGTCGGTTTTTCGAATCGTAAATTGAATTTTATCGTGGCAGCCGAGATGACAAAAGGGCAAAGTTTGTTGGAACGCTCAAGTCACTCCAGGGTGATCCATTAAATGCTTAATGTTGCTCGTTGTGGTATTATCAAGGGAATTAAAGTCAAACATTAATATACCACTATACAATATAAATTGTTTAGTTTGTTCAAATGATAAGATAAATATTGAGAGAACAATTATACGTACAATAGTTGCTATAATTATAGCAACTTATTAAAATATATACTCCAAACAAGTCAGCTAGTTATTCTCAGATTGTGGAGTCGGTGCAAAGTAATTGGCATCATTCATAGAAGACCATATAAGGCTCGTCAGAGTTTCATAACCGTCTTAATTGTATACAGAATAGCTTAAGAAGTTTTATAACTTTTAATTCTATGCAAAACTGTTTTAATTGTATATAAAATTGATCAGGAAGTTTTATAATTGTCTTAATAGTATACAGAATAGCTTAGGAAGTTTCATAACTGTCTTAATTGTACACAAAATAGCTTAGGAAGTTTCATGACATTCTTAATTGGAAGGAAGTTTAAAAACTGTCTTAATTGTATACAAAATAGCTTAGAAAGTTTAAAAACTGTCTTAATTGTATACAGAATAGCTTAAGAAATTGCAGAACTGTCTTAATTGTTTTAATTGTATACAGAATAGCTTAAGAAATTGCAGAACTGTCTTAATTGTTTTAATTGTATACAGAATAGCTTAAGAAGTTGCAGAACTGTCTTAATTGTATATGGACTAGCTTAGGAACTTTAACAACTGTCTTAACTGTATACAAAACTTATTAGAAAGTTTTATGACTGTCTTAATCGTATACAAAACTGATCAGGAAGCTTCATAACCTTCTTAATTGTATACAGAATAGCTTAAGAAGTTGCAGAACTGTCTTAATTGAAGACAAAATAGCTTAAGAAGTTTCATGCCTGTCTTAATTGTATACAGAATAGCTTAGGAAGTTTAACAACTGTCTTAATTGCATACAAAACTTATTAGGAAGTTTTATAATCATCTCAAATGTATACAGAATAGTTTAAGAAGTTGCACAACTGTCTTAATTGTTTTAATTGTCTACAGAATAGCTTAGGAAGTTTAAAAACTGTCTTAATTGTATATAAAACTGATTAGGAAGCTTCATAACCGTCTTAATTGTATACAGAATAGCTTAAGAAGTTGCAGAACTGTCTTAATTGTATATGGACTAGCTTAGGAACTTTAACAACTGTCTTAACTGTATACAAAACTTATTAGAAAGTTTTATGACTGTCTTAATCGTATACAAAACTGATCAGGAAGCTTCATAACCTTCTTAATTGTATACAGAATAGCTTAAGAAGTTGCAGAACTGTCTTAATTGAAGACAAAATAGCTTAAGAAGTTTCATGACTGTCTTAATTGTATACAGAATAGCTTAGGAAGTTTAACAACTGTCTTAATTGCATACAAAACTTATTAGGAAATTTTATAATCAACTCAAATGTATATAGAATAGTTTAAGAAGTTACACAACTGTCTTAATTATACACAAAATAGCTTAGGAAGTTTCATAACTGTCTTAATTGTAAACAGAAAAGCTTAGGAAGTTTAAAAACTGTCTTAATTGTATACAAAACTGATTAGGAAGCTTCATAACCGTCTTAATTGTATACAGAATAGCTTAAGAAGTTGCAGAACTGTCTTAATTGTATATGCACTAGCTTAGGAACTTTAACAACTGTCTTAACTGTATACAAAACTTATTAGAAAGTTTCATGACTGTCTTAATCGTATACAAAACTGATCATGAAGTTTCATAACCGTCTTAATTATATACATAATAGCTTAAGAAGTTGCAGAACTATCTTAATTGTACATAAAATTGATTAGGAAATTTTATAATTGTCTTAATTATATACAAAATAGCTTAGGAATAAATTAGAAAGTTTTATAAATGTCTTAATTGTATATAAAACTGTATTAATTGTTTACAGAATAGCTTAGGAAGTTTATCAACTGTCTTAATTTGATACAAAACTGTATTATTTGTAAATAGAATAGGTTAGGGTTAACTGAATACAAAACTAATCAAAAACAATGACCGGTTGCATAAAGAAGACATCTTAATCGAGATGAAGTTGTTAAGGCCTTTGCACTTCTGCAAGAAGGTCTATCGCAGAGGTACGTGGCAAACTTGCTCCAAACAAGTCAGCCAATTATTCTCAGATTGAGGAATCGGTGCAGAGAAATTGGTATCAGTCATTTATCTACTCAAACCATAAGAAATCTGGAATAACTTGAATAATCTTCAAGAATTAACTCAACAGCTTCAGAGGAATGGAAGAATGTACCCCAAGAATTGAACCGTTATTAAATATATTGATATATAATAATCAAAATATACAATTAAATCTATAAATTAATTAAAATTGACAAAATAAACATATCAGGAGTAGTATAATAATAATATTATTAATGATACATTTTTATTTGATAATCATAAATTTATTAGGATTATTGTGATGGGTCTTGATTATAATTTCTGTTTTTTATATTCTTAGGGCAGAAATCACTTGTTTATAATCATTATTTACATACTTAAAAATGATAAGCTTATCAAATTATGGAACAAAATAATCATACAATATATCAAAATAAACATACAATCAAATAAATATACATCTAAAAATATATATTGTATATTTATGTATTATTTTTAAAAACAGTTAAATAACCATTGTTGATCAAATTATATTAAAAATTGTTTTATTTGTGTGACTAAAATCTAACAATAGTAATAGTGTGTTTGAGTTGCTTTTACAGGAAACGCATTCAGTCATAGTTCTGTGGCAAGAATCTAAATTTACACCTTCCAGCATCTTCCTCGGGTTTTTGATGACCCAGATTATGAGTTAGGTTGGACTGGCACCAAGGCGGAAGGTTCCAGATTCTTTGTGTGTTACAGCCAGATTAATATTCAACCAGATAATCACTAATTAGTTCATTAATTGGTTTATTTCATTCATAATTATCACAATCAAACAATTGATTGATGGATTGGTATCTAATTAATAATACAAACTAACTAATGGTACATTAATACGTCCTCAATCACGACGACAAAGGCCCAGGCTCAGGCATAGCAAAACGTTTGGTTAACAGTAATTGAATGCACTGCCATTAATTGGTGTTTCTAATTCATTTCAATGCCGCATTGTGACCGATAATTGCGCGTTTATGAGCGTACAGGAACAATTTCGATTCGTAGTAAGTCCTACGGTTGCTGAACTTCATTCATGACGGATTTTCAAGGCGACAACGACAAAAACAAACGTTGTGCAACGCGCACAACTGTCACGTAAACGTATTTTAAATGAACGTACGGCTTTTTACTGCCGCTTACTGGAATGGTGGAATTTCAGAAACAGGACTTTTAAATTTCGTAATTGCACGCGGAAGGAAACGTACTTGGAACTGCGGATGAAATTAACAAGTTTAACATGCCTTCGGTGCCTTGTGATGTTTTATTTCCACGATAAAAGCCGGTGTGCGGACGAAATATTAAGGAAAAACGTTACACAGCTGAAAATAATTACGATTGTTAGTGTGTCATGTGTGAAATGCAGAGCTGTTAATTAACAATGTGTTATTTGCATCCAAGTCTACTTTTCTTATTACACCCACGGTGTATTACGATGTTTATTCATGTTTTCCACCCACGATTAGCACTTGACCCCCTAAGAATGACTGATGCATATGAGACAAGATGAATCGACTAAAATATTCGAGAATGGGTTAGGAAGTATCACTACTGTCTAATTTAGTTTAGGAAGTTTTACAATTCTGTTCATTCTATACAGAATTGCTTAAGAAGTTGCACAACTGTCTTAACTGCATACAGAAAAGCTGAGGTAGTTGCACAAATGTTTGAATTGCATTCAGAATAGCTTAGGAAGTTGATCAACTGTCTTAATTGTATACAGAATAGCTTAGGAAGTTTAACAACTGTCTTAATTGTATACAAAACTGATTAGGAAGTTTTATACTTGTCTTAATATTATACAAAATAACTTAGGAAGTGTCATAACTGTCTTAATTGTATTTAGAATTGCTTAGGAAGTTTTAACAACTGTCCTAATTGTATACAAAACTGATTAGAAAGTTATATAATTGTCGTAATTTTATACAAAATAGCTTATGAAGTTTCATAACTGCATTAATTGTATTCAGAATTGCTTAGGAAGTTTAGCAACTGTCTTAATTGAATACAAAACTGATTAGGAAGTTTTATAATTGTCTTAATTGTATACAAAATAGATTAGAAAGTTTCATAACTGTCCTAATTGTATTTAGAATTGCTTAGGAAGTTTCATAACTGTCCTAATTGTATTTAGAATTGCTTAGGAAGTTTAACAACTATCCTAATTGTATACAAAACTGATTAGGAAGTTTTAGAATTGTCGTAATTTTATACAAAATAGCTTAGGAAGTGTCATAACTGTCTTAACTGTATTCAGAATAGCTTAGGAAGTTTAACAACTGCCTTAATTGAATACAAAATAGTTTAAGAAGTTTTATAATTGTCTTAATTGTATATAAAATAGCTCAGGAAATTTTATAATTGTCTTAATTGTATACAGAATAGCTTAGAATGTTTAACAACTATCTTAATTGTATACAGAACTAACTAGGAAGTTTTATAATAGTCTTAACTGTATACAAAATAGCTTAAGAAGTTTCATAACTGTCTTAATTGTATAAAAAACTGCTTAAGAAGTTTCACAACCCTCTTAATTGTAAACAAAACTGCTTAGGAAGTGTCAAAACTGTCTTAATTTATCAAAAGTGTGGACCACAACTTTACAATCTTCTTAGTTAATACATATATAAAATTTTTTTGAATACTCATGAAATTCCACAACTCTTTGAATTATATCGACAACTCTCTTAATTTCTGTACTGAACTGTGATGAAGTTTTAGAAGTATCTTACTTGTATGCAGAACCACTAAGAAAGTTTTTTATTATCTTAGCACTAAAGGTGCTTCAACTGTCCTAATTTATAAAAATTATAATTATATACAGAACAGTTTAAGAATATTCACAACTCTCTTTACTTCATATAAGACTTCCTAGGATGACCTAGAAAATATCACGATCAAGAATAAAAATGAGCCAAATTTCCTTTTATATGAATCTGACTTAAAGATAACTAGAAGTGACTTTTGAAATTTCTTGAGTAACATTTGAAATATATGATTTAAATATAATATGGTTTTCATAACTGACAAGTTTAAGTAACGTAGGAACTTGAGAGGCGCATCTGGGTCAGTGTATTGATGAAAATATAAAGATGATTTACATTTTATGACATGTTCCGGCAGATATTACGTGCACTACGTTTCGGAGTGGCAAAACCACTTTCGAGATTGTATTTTAAATGAAAAGTTCAAGTTTATGTGAGATGGTAATAATGAATTCAAAAGGGCTTTTGTGTGTTATAAATTTAAAAAATTGGTCAAATTTACGAAAAGAGAAATTGTTTTATATACTGAAGAATTAAATTAAATGGGTGAATGTGTTTACAGAAGTGTCCATAATTATAGCAACTTATTATTATTCTTATATTAAAATATATTTAAATATTACTTAAATTGGGTACCACTACCCTCAGTACATTTTGTTGAAATATTATTCTTTCATTTAAACAAATGAATAAAAATATTATTAAAATATTTAGTAAATATAAATATAAATCAACAACAAAAGAGTTTTTGTGTGTTATAAATTTAAAAAACTGGGTAAATTTATGAAAAGAGAAAATGTTTAATATACTGCAGAACTAAATTAAGTGGGTGAATGTGTATTTACAGTAGTGGCCATAATTATAGCAACTTATTATTACTTTTATATTAAAATATATTTAACATATTACTTAAATTGGGTACCAGTATCTACAGTACAATTTATTGAAATAATATTCTTTCATTAAACCAAATGAATAAAAATATTATAATAATATTTAGTAAATATAAATATAAATCGACAACAAAAGAGCTTTTGTGTTATAAATTTAAAAAACTGGCCAAATTTATAAAAAGAGAAAATGTTTAATATACTGCAGAACTAAATTAAGTGGGTGAATGTGTGTTTACAGAAGTGTCCATAATTATAGCAACTTATTATTATTCTTATATTAAAATATATTTAAATATTACTTAAATTGGGTACCACTACCCTCAGTACATTTTGTTGAAATATTATTCTTTCATTTAAACAAATGAATAAAAATATTATTAAAATATTTAGTAAATATAAATATAAATCAACAACAAAAGAGTTTTTGTGTGTTATAAATTTAAAAAACTGGGTAAATTTATGAAAAGAGAAAATGTTTAATATACTGCAGAACTAAATTAAGTGGGTGAATGTGTATTTACAGTAGTGGCCATAATTATAGCAACTTATTATTATTTTCGTATTAAAATATATTTAACATATTACTTAAATTAGGTACCAGTACCTACAGTACATTTTGTTGAAATAATATTCTCTCATTTAACCAAATGAATAAAAATATTATAATAATATTTAGTAAATATAAATATAAATCAATAACAAAAGGAGTTTTGTGTGTCATAAATTTAAAAAACTGTCCAAATTTATGAAAAGAGAAATTGTTTGATATACTGCAGAATTAAATTAAATGGGTGAATGTGTATCTACAGTAGTGGCCATAATTATAGCAACTTATTATTATTTTCATATTAAAATATATTTAACATATTACTTAAATTGGATATCAGTACCCTCAGTACATTTTGTTGAAACAATATTTTTTCATTTGACCAAATGAATAAAAATATTACAATAATATTAAGTAAATATATATATAAATCAACAACAAAGGGGCTTTTTGTGTGTTATAAATTTAAAAAAACTGGCCAAATTTATGAAAAGAGAAATTGTTTGATATACTGCAGAATTAAATTAAATGGGTGACTGTGTATCTACAGTAGTGGCCATAATTATAGCAACTTATTATAATTTTTATATTAAAATATACTTAACACATTACTTAAATTAGGTACCAGTACTTACAGTACATTTTGGCTAATATAAATATAAATCAACATGTCAACTACTTTAAACATTGTTTCTTCACAAATTAAAGTTTACTCATGTTATACTAAACAAAGTTTGTGGTTTCTAGATTCCGATATCAAATTTAAATCAGTTTCCTTGTCGCCGCCCGTTTGAACAGCAATCAAAACCAAAGACAATTTGAATGGGACGAAAACGAAACAAAATTGACCGGACAGAAATTTTTTGGGTCGATGAACCGACACACACACACGCCGCGAAGACACAAGCATCGTCCCGATAGGATTTTCCCCCTTTCGCAAACGATGTTGTTTGAATGCAGTCGAACGCTTCGCCGCACGTCTTTCCTATTTATAGTCCGTGTGCCAGTATTGGATTTAGATGAGGAAGTCACCGCGACGTGGACACCATGTTGATTGTCCCGGGGACTCCGTCTTCCACACCGGCGCTACGTGATGATATCCAGATATGTGCACTTGTGTGGCGGTGTGAAAGCGAGACTTTCGTACAAATAAAAAACAATAAATAACCTAGTGAGCGAGACGTATGAAATAAAAGTGTAATTATTCATTTTCCAACGTAAAAAGCTACTTATTGCTCAACGGATACCACGGCCATTAAATGCCGGCAATAATTTACAACCTTTTACTTCCCAATTTGTAAAACAACAAATCAATTTTTATGTAAACCGTTAATTAGAGCTTGTCTAGCACCGATAAAAATTACACAACGCACACATTAGAGTGATGCAAATCAATTAGAATCAATACAATTTCACAACCTGTTTTGAATAATTAATAATCAATTCACAAACTTTTATCAAACGCGTTGGAAATGTGACCCACTAACAAAACTGCATTACAATTGTTTGTAACACATACTCTCAAATTTGAATACAGCACTTCTAAAGACAGTTTTGTAACTCTCTGAATTGCATACTTAACTACAGAACTTACAGTATAGCTTAGATATTACTGCCTTAATTTTTTTCCAATTCAGAGTTGATTAAATGAAATTTTATAACCATCTTAATTATATACAGAACAGCTTAGGAAGTTTAACAACTGTTTTAATTGTATACCAAATAACTTAGGAAGTTTTATATCTGTCTTAATTCTATACAAAACTGATTAGGAAGTTTTACAATTGTTTTAATTTTGTACAGAATAGCTTAGGAAGTTTAACAACTGTCTTAATTGTGTACAAAACTGATTAAAAAGTTTTATAATTGTCTTAATTGTATACTAAATAGCTTAGGAAGTTTTTTTTATATGTTTTAATTCTATACAAAACTAATTAGGAAGTTTCACAACTGTCTTAATTGTATACATAATAGATGAGGAAGTTTCAAAACTGTCTTAATGGTGTACAGAATATCTTAAGAAGCATAACTTCTTTTTTTAATTGTATAAAAAGCTGATTAGGAAGTTTTATAATTGTCTTAAATTGTTTACAAAACAACTTAGGAAGTTTTATAACTGTCTTAACTGTAATTATAATAGCTGAAGAAGTTTCAAAACTGTCTTAATTGTATACAGAATAGCTTAAAGTTGCACAACTGTCTTAATTCTATACAAAACTAATTAGGAAGTTTCACAACTGTCTTAATTTTATACAGAATAGCTGATTGGGAAGTTTCACAATTGTCTTAACTGTAATTATAATAGCTGAAGAAGTTTCAAAACTATCTTAATTGTATACAGAACAGCTTAAGAAGTTGCACAACTGTCTTAATTCTATACAAAACTAATTAGGAAGTTTCACAACTGTCTTAATTTTATACAGAATACCTTAGAAAGTTAAGCAACAATCTGAAATGTATACAAAACTGCTTAGAAAGTTTCATAACTGTCTAAATTGTATACAGAATAGCTTAGACAGTTCAACAACTGTCTTAATTGTATACAAAACTAGTTAGGAAATTTAACAACTGTCTTAATTGTATATAAAATAGCTTAGGAAGTTTTATATCAGTCTTAATTCTATATAAAACTAATTAGGAAGTTTCACAATCGTCTTAATTGTATACAGAATAGATGAGGAAGTTTCACAACTGTCTTAATTGTATACAGAATAGCTTAAGTTGCACAACTGTCGTAATTCTTGTTAATATAAACAATATAATAGAATAAAGTATGTTAAAAAACAATAGGAACTGACAAATGAAGGCGACCGAGGTAACCTTGGTGATCAAGAAACAGTGAGAGTCAGTTTGAGAGAAACAGCTCAAGAGCTCAATAGTAGCTGTCTTTTTTGTTGATTCATCCTTTGTATTTCATTTATTTGATTGAATAAATTACTGCAATTCCTTGCATATTCTCTGAATTCTATTCAAAACTGAATGGGAAGTTTCACACTTGTCTTAATTTTGTACAGAATAGCTTAGGAAGTTAAACAACAATCTTAAATGTACACAAAACTACTTAGAAAGTTTCATAACTGTCTAAATTGTATACAGAATAGCTTAGACAGTTCAACAACTGTCTTAATTGTACACAAAACTGATTAGGACATTTAACAACAGTCTTAATTGTACATAAAAAGCTTAGGAAGTTTTATATCTGTCTTAATTCTATTCAAAACTGAATGAGAAGTTTCACACTTGTCTTAATTTTGTACAGAATAGCTTAGGAAGTTAAACAACAATCTTAAATGTACACAAAACTGCTTAGAAAGTTTCATAACTGTCTAAATTGTATACAGAATAGCTTAAACAGTTCAACAACCTTCTTAATCGTTTATCAAATTGTTTATGAAATTTAACAACTGCCTTAATTGTATATAAAATAGCTTATGGTGTTTTATATCTGTCTTAATACTATAAAAACTGATTAGGAAGTTTCACAATTGTGTTAATTTTGTACAGAGTAGCTTAAGAAGTTGCACAATTGTGCAATTGTGTCTTAATTGTATACAAAACAGCTAAAGAACTTTCATAACTATCTTAATTCAATACAAAACTGATTAGGAAGTTCCACAATTGTGTTAATTTTGTACAGAGTAGCTTAAGAAGTTGCACAATTGTGCAATTGTGTCTTAATTGTATACAAAACAGCTAAAGAACTTTCATAACTATCTTAATTTTATACAGAATAGATTAGGAAGTTTAACAACAATCTTGAGTTTCAAAACTGTCTTAATTGTATACTAAATAACTTAGGAAGTTTCATAACTGTCTTAATTTTATACAGAATAGATTAGGAAATTTAACAACAATTTTAAATGTATATAAAACAGCTTAAAAAGTTTCATAACTGTCTAAATTATATACAGAATAGCTTAGACAGTTTAACAACTGTCTTAATTGTATACAAAACTGATTAAGAAGTTTTATAATTGTCTTAATTGTATACAAAATAGCCTAGGAAATTTTATAACTAACTTAATTTTATACAAAACTGATTAGGAAGAAAATACATGGCCCTGTTAGGAATAGTTTTACAATATTTAAATTTTACATTGAATCGCTCAAAGGGTTTTACAACTCTTTTAAAAATATTCAGAACTTCTTGGCTAGTTTCATTGATCGAATCAATGGCAGTAATATATTACAACCTTTTACTTCCCAATTCGTAAACCAACGGTGGGAAAAAAGACATTTTTCGGACAAACGTTTCACCGCGGCGTGTTTCAAGAAGCTCTTACATTCAAACGGAACATGTGAACGACGCCGACACTCGACTATTCCCACGTAACTTTTCAACTTCACAAACATAATTGATAAGGTGCAGAGAAACGCACACGGCGATTTCAGTTTTTCAGCGGTGCGACACACGAAAATAAAGTTGAGTCAAAGTGGTTTACGTCAATTCGATATTTTCACAACCGTGTCGTTTGAATATTAACATCAAAGTACATGTTTCTGATTGCACAATTCACATGTCTTACAGTATCATAATTTTAATGCCAAATAATTCTTAAATAAATACATTAAGTTATGAAAAATATTTTTGCCATATATTTTATCTATTTATCTTTATTACCTAAGTTAGAAAAATCAATTCAAGATTTTTATCAAAATAGAAATTAAATTTGTAAACGTACAGTGGTGGCCATAATTGTTGTAACCGAATATTTTTAATGTAACTAATAAAAATTATTACTTAATATAAAAAAGTATTGAATTAATATATTATTACGGAATTGAGACGTTATTCTGGATGCAACGACCCAGATTTCCAATTATATAATTAATCCAAGTGGATTATTTATGTACCGCACAGAATTCAACTCAACCTTGAAATCAGACCATTTTTGATCGATATAACTATTATTAAATACGCTAATTGCGTTAGCACATGTGAGTAATTAGCTAGAATGTGTTCTATCTACCGAGAAATTTCGTCGGTACGATCGTGATATAATTCCGGTGCGTGTTGCAAATAAAATCACTTTCTATGATACCCTTTAAAAAATATTTTTTAATAATGTATTTGTTACGATTTTGCAACGAGCTTTCGGTGGGTTATTAGAGGAGGATAATTGTGGCTTTTGTGCTGTTTCAAAACTGGACTTTAATTGTTGATTGTTATTGCGAAAGTAATAACTCACGTGCATTGCAATTACGCATATTTTCGTTCAGTTATAAATCGGAAATTGATTCCTCAACGCGTAAAGATCGGGATTCAACGATTGTCGGCCCATTTTCGCATTCGTACGCGAAGATCGCGTGACCATTTATTAAAAATCAACGTGCTGGATGTGGATTGGGTGTAACGAAGTGCATTCACCTCCGCAACGACGAAAAAACGTGCCCCTTACGTTAAATTATAATTCAATTTTTTTGTCGCATAAAGATTTACTGGGGAAGATTTAATTATCGTCCTACGATAATTAGGATTGTTTTATGGTGTCGTTTACGAGTTTTCATTGCCTGTTTGGCCGTTAAACGCGTCGCCGGGGAAAGGTGGCAATAAAATTATAAATTTTATGCGGATGTTGAATAAATATCGACGAGATTAATCGCCACGTTTTACCTTGGATCGCTTTCATCGCGATTAAAAAATATTTTTAAATCCCGTTTATAACCATAAATAATTTTTAAACTCGTTAGAAATTGTACATCGAACATAAAATTATCTTTTATATTTATTTCTTTACAAATATATGATTTAATATTATTAAACACAATTTACAAGTAACTAATATTTTTCACACTTTTTTCCGCTACTGTATATCTTGTAATTTTTGATATTTTCAAATTGTCAGAATATTATATTATTAATATTATGAAGAGATATTATATAATAAAATTATCTTTTATATTTATTTCTATACAAATATATATGAATTAATATTATTAAACACAATTCACAAATAGCTAAATATTCAACACTTTTTTCCGCTACTGTATATCTTGTAATTTTTGATATTTTAAAATTGTCAGATAATTATATTATTATTATTATTATTATTATTATTATTATTATTATTATTATAAATTGTTATTATATAATAAAATTATCTTTTATATTTATTTCTTCACAAATATATGAATTAATATTATTAAACTCAATTCACACATAATTAAATATTCCACACTTTTTTCCACTACTGTATATCTTGTAATTTTTGATATTTTCAAATTGTCAGAATATTATATTATTAATATTATAAATAGATATTATATAATAAAATTATCTTTTATATTTATTTCTATACAAATATATATGAATTAATATTATTAAACACAATTCACAAATAGCTAAATATTCCACACTTTTTTCCACTACTGTATATCCTGTAATTTTTGATATTTTAAAATTGTCAGAATATTATGTTATTATTATTTTAAATAGTTATTATATAATAAAATTAATTTTTATATTTATTTCTTAACAAATATATGAATTAATATTATTAAACTCTATTCACAAGTAACTAAATATTTCACACTTTTTTCCACCAATGTATATCCTGTAATTTTTGATATTTTAAAATTGTTAGAATATTATGTTGTTATTATTATTATTATTATTATTATAAATAGTTATTATATAATAAAATTATCTTTAATAATTATTTCTTTACAAATATATGAATTAATATTATTAAACACAACTCACACATAACTAAATATTCCACACTTTTTTCCATTACTGTATATCCTGTAATTTTTGATATTTTCAAATTGTCAGAATATTATATTATTAATATTATGAAGAGATATTATATAATAAAATTATCTTTTATATTTATTTCTATACAAATATATATGAATTAATATTATTAAACACAATTCACAAATAGCTAAATATTCCACACTTTTTTCCACTACTGTATATCCTGTAATTTTTGATATTTTAAAATTGTCAGAATATTATGTTATTATTATTTTAAATAGTTATTATATAATAAAATTAATTTTTATATTTATTTCTTAACAAATATATGAATTAATATTATTAAACTCTATTCACAAGTAACTAAATATTTCACACTTTTTTCCACCAATGTATATCCTGTAATTTTTGATATTTTAAAATTGTTAGAATATTATGTTGTTATTATTATTATTATTATTATTATAAATAGTTATTATATAATAAAATTATCTTTAATAATTATTTCTTTACAAATATATGAATTAATATTATTAAACACAACTCACACATAACTAAATATTCCACACCTTTTTCCATTACTGTATATCCTGTAATTTTTGATATTTTAAAATTGTCAGAATATTATATTATTATTATTATTATAAATAGTTATTATATAATAAAATTGTCTTTTATATTTATTTCTTTACAAATATATAAATTAATATTATTAAACACAATTCGCAAATAACTAAATATTCTACACTTTTTTCCACTATTGTATATCCTCTAATTTTTGATATTATAAAATTGTCTGAATATTATTATTATTATTATAAGAAGTTATTGTATAATAAAATTATCTTTTATATTTATTTCTTTACAAATATGTGAATTAATATTATTAAACTCAATTCACAAGTAACTAAATATTCCACACTTTTTTCCACTACTGTATATACTGTAATTTTTGATATTTTAAAATTGTCAGAATATTATATTATTATTATAAATAGTTATTATATAATAAAATTATCTTTTATATTTATTTCTTCACAAATATATGAATTAATATTATTAAACACAATTCATAAGTAACTATTGTAAATATTCCACACTTTTTTCCACTACTGTATATCCTATAATTTTTGATATTTTAAAATTGTCAGAATATTATATTATTATTACTATTATAAATAGTTATTATATGATAAAATTATCTTTTATATTTATTTTTATACAAATATATGAATTAATATTATTAAACACAATTCACAAGTAACTAATATTCCACATTTTTTTTCCACTACTGTATATCCTGTAATTTTTGATATTTTAAAATTGTCAGAATATTATATTATTATTATTATAAATAATAAATTTTAAAAGTGTCAGAATATTGTATTATTATTAATATTATAAATAGTTACTATATAATAAAATTATCTTTTATATTTATTTCTTTATACATATATGAAAATATTATTAAACACAATTCACAAATAACTAAATATTCCACACTTTTTTCCACTACTGCATATCCTATAATTTTTTGATATTTTAAAATTGTCAGAATATTATATAATTATTATAAACAATAAATTTTAAAAGTGTCAAAATATTGTATTATTATTAATATTATAAATAGTTACTATATAATAAAATTATCATTTATATTTATTTCTTTACAAATATATGAAAATATTATTAAACACAATTCACAAATAACTAAATATTCCACACTTCTTTCCACTACTGTATATCCTGTAATTTTTTGATATTTTAAAATTGTCAGAATATTATTTTATTATTATTATAAATAGTTATTATATAATAAAATTATCTTTTTATTTATTTCTTTACAAATATATGAATTAATATTATTAAACACAATATATCCTGTAATTTTTGATATTTCAAAATTGTCACAATATTATATTATCATTATTATAAATAGTTTTTAAAATAAAGAATATATGAAAAATGACAAAAATAATGTAATAATTCTAAAGAAGGGTTTAGTATCAAAAGAAGTCAATAACTATTTAAAAAATATAAAAAGATGACAATTAAAAACATTTTTATAAATAATTAGTAAATAATTATATGCTTACTAATAATATTATGTATAATAACTAACAATAATATTTTTTAAGGACAAATTGACAAAAATAAGGGACTGAATAAACTTGCGCATTCGCCAATATTCGACGTCGATATCCCGTTTTGCTGGCGACAGACAAAAAACAAGGAACTAATCATTTAATGCGTAAACATTTACAATCACGTGACGGGTAAATATGGCTTAATAAGTCGATGCAGTTTTTAATTGGCGGCCCGTTAACGAGCCCGAGCGCCGTTCCGAAGTGTCGGGGTTTTATTTCTGTACTTTCAATGCCATATTGGCTGCCAAAAAATGCACGGCTTAAAGGGCAACGTACTTCGGGCGACAATGTAAGATGCATTTCGCCACGTCGTTGCCAAATTAAAGACAAACAGTAAGTTTACCATAAATTTTAACACTAAAGTGTCTTCATAAACGTCGCAGTCTGATTAGTTTTATCAAAATAAATGAATAAATTACTGAGATGATCACAAAAACGAAGCTCTATTAAGAAATTTATTAAGATTATAAAACATATAAATATAAATCAAGAGGAACGTGACATTGTTATTATGATTTATTTAAATATGTATCATAGTATAAATATTGCAGGCTTAAAGGCCTAATGATTAATTAATATAATATTATTATTAAAACTCAAGAATATAATTATAATAATCAAAATAAGTGATTTAAATAAAGATTATGGCAAAACTATTTTAATCATTCCATTTTTAACTAATATAACGTTAATTATAAGCTAAAGGTCTCATTAAAACTATCAAAATAAGTGAGTGAATTAAGAAAGAATTTACAAAAATTAAATTCAGTCATTAAATATATAATTCAACATATTTTTTTTCAGATTGACTTAAATAAAGACTATAGTAAATTATTTTACTATTTATTTGAATAAAGGGTATAATAAAACTATTTTATTCATGTTCCAATATAATTTAATTAAAATGCTTCATTACTAATTAATATAATATTAATTTTAAGAGTAATTTATATAATTATAATAGTTAATTATGAATTGAGAAGAAATATACAGAAAATAAGTTCAATTATTAATTTTTTTTATTTTAATTTAGAATAAATAGATATTTCAACAACAACTATACATTTTTATTCTTATTTATTTGATTGAAGACTAGAAAAACCATTTTAATTAAGTTTCTAAATTAATTTAAAAATAATGCTTTGTTATGAATTATCAATTAATAATAATTAATAAAGAAAGCCCAAAAATAAATTTTATTGAATTTATTAATTTTTCTTTTTTAAATATGTTCATTATTGGACAAGATATGGATATTTTTACAGTGATTTATTTGAAGAAAAATTATAGTAAAACTATTTTAAGCATGTTCCAATTAAATTTAATTAACAAATACTTTATAACTAATTAATATAATGTTAAATTTATTAAAATTTTAAAAATAAACAACATTCAACATGTTGTAAAACTATTTTAATCATGTACCAATTTAATTTAATGAACTAATTCCTAATTATTAATTAGTGTGATGTTTCGTATTTTGTTAAAAACTTTGAAAACCATTAAAATCTGGCAACGATGGTGGAACACACGCAGGTGCATCATGTACAGTTAGATCTTCGACATCGTTGCAAGTTTATTTTTGTTCAATAATTAATTTAAAGGTCTTTAAACGAGCGTTACAAAACAAACAAGCGTTAAAAAAAACTATATCCGGTGACATTAAATGAATTTTAAGGTGTATTTAAACACGCTTTGGAAATCATTCATATATATTTTGTATTCTTTAGCTGTTGCTAAACTGTAAAACCATCGTACATTGTTCAAATATAAACAGGTGAATGTTTACAAGTGTTTAAATTTTTGTACAAAATGTCAAAATGTGTTTGAATGTGATATACTAAGGATTTCCGTACAAAAATCCTCATAACTGATCTCATTCATACGCATTTTGTATTCTTCGCCTGTTGCTAAACTGTAAAACCATCGCAGTGTTCAAATATAGACATGTGAATATTTACAACTATTTAAATTTTGTACAAAATAACGAAATGTTTGAATGTGAAATACTAAGTATTTCCGTTCAAAAATGCTCATCACTGATCCTCAGGAAAATTTTATGAAAATATCACCCAATATTTATTACAATATTAAAAATCATCAATAAGAATTAAAAAGAAATTTGTTAATACCATTTATCTTTAAAATTTTTCATAAATTTTACTATAATTAAAATAAGAACATAATTATTATAAAAAAATTCACAAAAAATGTAAAATTTGTGAGTTTTACCATAAGAAAGATTTTTTGAAAAAGTGGCAATTTCTGTACATTATTATTAAACAAGTTTTATTGAAAAATTAGGTTGATTTTGAACGAAAATAAAAGAAAAATGAAGAATTTATACATTTAACACAAAAATCATAAAAAAAGTATTAAAGTTAATACAAAATTAAGATAAAATTTTACAATATCATTTATAGCATTATTTATAGAATTATAAAATTTATAAAAAATATAATAAAATTTCTCAAAAAGTGAAAAATTATAAAAATATATATATATACAAAAAAGAAGAACATTTTTAAAATTGTATATTTTAACAAAAACATATTCAAGAAGTGTTAAATATTTTATAATTTTTGTAAATTATTTCACAAAATTATTTAGTTAATGTTATTTGTAGAAAATTATATTATATAAATATATTATGTGTATTATCTTTTTTACACAAAAATATTAAATTTTTATTCTTTTGTTAATGAAAAATCAAATTTTAGACAAATTTGAAGCAAATGTAAACAATTTTAGAGAAAATTCGATTAAGAAAACTCAATTTTTAGAAAAATCTGAAGAAATTTTCAAAACCCTCGATAAAATTAGAAAAATTTTACTGAAAAATTCGACTAATAAATGTCAATTATAAAGAAAAATTGAATAAAAATAAAAAATTCTCAATTTAAAATAAAAATAATTAAAAAATAATAAAGCTTATAAAAATATATTCTTTGGTTAATTAAAAATTAATTTTGAAAGAAGAAAGTGTTAAAAAAAATCAATTTAACGAAAAAATATTCTGCAAGAGGCAAATTTAATAAAAAAATATTTTAATTCTTGTAAATTATTTGACAAACTTATTTTTAGTTTTTATTTTTTTTATATAAAAATATTAAAATTTTCAATTTTTAGAAAAAAAATTCAGAAATTTTCAAAAAGAGTTCATTTTTGTACAAAATTATGGACATTATAATAAAAAATTCGACTAATAAATGTCAATTATGAAGAAAAATAAAAAAAATTAGTTTAGAGCAAAAATCATCATAGTTTGTAAAAATTATAAAAAAATAATTAATCTCATTTGTATCCAGAACTTTGACATTCTCAAAAATTGTATAAAAACAGATATTATAAAAATATTTACAAAAAAGAACAAAATATTTAAAAATTGTGTATTTTAATTATTTAGACAAAATTATTCAGTTAATACAAATATTTTTACACCAAATATTAAAATGTTATTCTTATTTCTCTTATTCTTTTATTAATGAATAATATTATCTTAATTTAGTAAGTAAAATTAGTTAAATTTTAAGAAACTGTGTTCTAAAATTGATATTTTTTGAAAACTCGAAATTTTTTTAAAATATTCTTAAATAGCTGAAATTTTCTATTTTTAATACTTTTTATAACATAACACTGATTTATTTAATTATAATTATAGTATTATTTTAAATATTATCAATAGTTTCGTTTTTTCAAATTTTTGTAAATTTTTCATTTAATTTCTCAAATTTAAACAAACATTTTTGTTGTTTATTATAATAAAATATAAATTTTAACATTTATTTGAATTCACATAATTTTTTGAGTATGTATATATCTGAACATATACTAAATAGTCCAAAACTCGAACAAAAACTTGTTACAATTCAATTTCCACCCTACTTATTTTAAGCGAGACATTCACCCCCACAATTTGAAAGTCATAAATTGAAATCCCGCGGTGCCTAGCACCTATACATCTCTCCACCCTCTCCCACTCCGTAATTTTTTTCAAGGAAAGTTCAAACCGAACCGAAAGGGCAATAAAACATGAGCGGCACGTGACGGCCATTAGTTTCGCACGTCTAAAATTAACCGCTAATGTAGAACGGCCGTGTGTCAAAACGGAGGCTTCGCCGGGGAAAACCCCGGGGTTGCACTTTTGTGAGACAAAGGAGGCCAACAACCCGATCAGTCTTGGGTCTGTGCATGCGATTGTTGAGGGAGGAAGTTTTAATTGGTTCAATTGTGTTTACATAGTTGATTTGTGCCTTGTCATTGAGTTGTGTTTTATTTTTTATGATTATAGTCGTACGATGCGATAATAAAAATGATTTTAAACGTTTCCCTTTCACTTTCCATTAAATAATTTGTCAATTGCACAAAAATTCCGATTGTGCAAACGTATGTTCGATATGCGTCGGCCCCGGAGATCCGCACGCTGCAGGAAATCTTCGACTAGAACGTCTGGGTTCGATATTGTGAAAATAAACAGTTCGGTCACATGTCGTTAGTGTGATGTAACAATAAACGAATAAACGAATCTCATGGTTTTGTCGGTCGATCGGATTGAAGACGTGTTAAATGACAGCCTGACATTTTCATTAAACACTCGATGAGATCAATTATGATTGTTGGTTGAATGACGAATATCCAATAGGAAATAATGTCTTTATTTATACGTTTTCTATATTGTAAGCTTTTAAACAATTTTCTATAGTTCTACGTTATAAAACATGATTCTAATTTAAATTTTAGTTTATTATTATAATTCACTATTAATTAATTTAATTGACAATTTAATTTTTAAATATTTTAAATAAAAGTACGATATCCATATTTTCTATATAAATAATAATTTTTGACAAAATAATTACAAAATTTTATTGATTTTTACGACTGGTTGCTGTTTTGAGTAGTTTTGTCTTAAAATTAACATTTACACAATTTTTTTTTGTTTTTATTAAATAAAAATTATAATATTTTTCTTCTAATTTTTCATATTACATTCTATTATGTAATATGTAAAATAATACTATCTCAAAAATTATCAATTTCAGGACACAGTTTCTTAGAATTAATGTAAAATATGTCAAATTTTAAATAGAAAACAAGAAAATTATTGAAATTAATCAATTTTAAGATAAAAATGGTGAAAAAGTAAAAACTTTACTTAAAATTCAGCTAAGAAAGGGTTTTGATAAAATGCCAATGACATTTAATGTCAAATTTTACTTAAAATAAAGGTAAAACATGACAATTTTTAAATAGAAAACCATAAAATTACTGAAATTTTTCAATTTTTAGGTAAAAACGGTAAAAATGTAAAAATTTTACTTAAAATTCAGCTAAAAAATGGTTTAGACAAAATGCCATTGTTACATTTTGCCAAATTTTATTTGAAATTAAGGTAATGATGAAGGTATCAATTTTTAAATAGAAAACCAAAAAATTACTGAAATTTTTCAATTTTAAGATAAAAACGGTGAAAATGTAAAAATTTCACTTAAAATTCAGCTACAAAATGGTTTAGACAAAATGCCATTGTTACCTTTTGACAAATTTTACTTGAGATGAAGGTAAAAATGTTAATTTTTTAATAGAAAATCCAGAAAATTACTGAAAATTTTCAGTTTAAGGATAAAATTGGTGAAAATATAAAAATTTTACTAAAAATTCAGCTAAGAAAGTGTTTAAATAAAACAAATGTTACTTTTTGCCAAATTTTACTTGAAATGGAGGTAAAAATAAATTTTTAAATAGAAATTGGGAAAATTTCTGAATATTTTTGAAATTTTATGATAAAAATGATGAAATTGTAAAACTTTTACTTAAAATTCAGCTAAAAAATGGTTTAGACAAAATGCCATTGTTACATTTTGCTAAATTTTATTTGAAATGAAGGTAAAAAATATCAATTTTTAAATAGAAAACCAAAAAATTACTGAAATTTTTCAATTTTAAGATAGAAACGGTGAAAATGTAAAAATTTCACTTAAAATTCAGCTACAAAATGGTTTAGACAAAATGCCATTGTTACCTTTTGACAAATTTTACTTGAGATGAAGGTAAAAATGTTAATTTTTTAATAGAAAATCCAGAAAATTACTGAAAATTTTCAATTTAAGGATAAAATTGGTGAAAATATAAAAATTTTACTAAAAATTCAGCTAAGAAAGTGTTTAAATAAAACAAATGTCACTTTTTGCTAAATTTTACTTGAAATGGAAGTAAAAATCAATTTTTAAATATAAATTGGGAAAATTTATGAATTTTTTTGAAATTTTATGATAAAAATGTAAAACTTTTACTTAAAATTTAAGCTAAGAAAGATTTAAACAAAATGCCAGTGTCAATTTTTATGTAAAATTAAACGAATTTTACTGAAAAATTCAGCTGAAATGTCAATTTTGAAGAAAAAATTAGAAAAAATTGTAAATTTATAATAAAAATATTCAAATAAATCAAATTTCCGGTCTTAAATATTATTATAAAATACCTCAAGTAATGAAAAATGATATGACGAAAATAAATATTTGTCCATTTATAATAAAAAAGTATATAAAAAGTTCAAAATATTACTTAAAAAGGGTTAAAAATAGAAAATTTCAGATAGCTTTCAGTTTTTTTTTAGGAGAAAATCTACAAAATGTCAATTTTAAAACAAAATTTATTCATATTTGAAAATTTTTATATGAAATGAAAAGAGAGAGACCCACAAAATTTTCAATAAAAAATTATGAAAAAATGAAAAATGCCACAAATTTAACTGAAAAAATTAATTAATTTATTAGTAAACTCCAGAAATTTGGAAGAAATTGTAAATTTAAAACAAAAATTATGAAAAAATGTTATTAAAATTAAGTAAAGACTATATTAAACAATTAATTAGAAAAATTATAAAAATTTTCGTGGGAAATTTTATGAAAGAAACAAGGTATAATTGTTTATTTAAAAAAAATCAAATAAAATAAAACAATTCAAAATTTATGACTTATGACACCTATAATTATTTTTCAATTTAGGGTAAAATTCATTAAAATTTAAAAAATATTATGAAATGGAGGAAAAAGATTTCAACCTCTAAACAGAAACACATAAAATTTAATTTTAGTACTGAAAAATTCAGTCAATTCTTATTTAATTTTGAAGGAAAACTCCAACAAATTCGAAAATATTATAAATTTAAAACAAAAATTATCAAAAAATTGTATAAAAAAAGTTTAAAAAGTTATTAAAAAGAGAAAGATTCAGCTGTGACTTATGATTTTTTAGAAAAGAATCACAAAAGTGTCCATGTTAAGAAAAAATCCTTTAAAATTAGAAAAATTTTGTATGTAATGAAAACAAAAATGAAGAAAATGTAAGAAAAGTTAATATTATAAAATACAGAAAATGCTAAATAGTCCATTTTTGTTCAAAATTAAAATTTTACTGAAAACAAAAATCATCAAAATATGAATTATCAGTAGATCTTATCAATATAATAAGAACAAAGATCAACTAATTAATGTAAAATACTTAGATAAGTTATTTAATTAATATTGTAAATATAACAAATTATCTACTCTATATTTTTAATGTAATTTCTTGACAAAAATATTTAATCATATACATTTTTAAAATTAAATTTCTAATAAATAATTAAATAAAAATTTAAATATGGTTTTAATTTGTATGCACATCTTAAAAAAAATGTTTCAGACATTGTTTATTATAGTAAATAAAATTTAACAAAATAAACAATAAAAAACGTTATTTATAACATGTAACATTAGATTTGCCTTATATTTGAAAACTAAATAAAACGTTATAAACTATTAACGAGTAGCTAACATTACAATTTATTTAACACCAAGAACTGTAAAAAGGCTCACTCATATTTAACAGTAATTTTCAGTAGGAAACAGTGTGAAATAATTACGTTAAAACATAAATTTTACGAGCGCAACCATAAAACTAGTGTCCACGGATAAAAGCGAAACATTCCCCATTATCCAATTGTTTTTATTATAGCGAAACATTAAACAATTTTATCGACCGTTTCGCACGAAAATAGACGCTGCTGAAATTAGTAGAAAACGAATTTATCTGTTCGAAATTTAACCGTCGATTTAGTCGGAGAATTGCAAAACGATTGATACGAACCGTAATATTCGATTGTACGATTATAAATAGGAAAACGCGGAAGGCGACCGACTCGGTTTTACTAGAATTTGGCACCGGTTTCTGCGCCGGTTAAAAATACCGTCAATTACTGCAAATTACGGAGACGTTGCATTTTTACGGGTTTTTTTTCGGGGCGTTACGTGACATACCGGTTAATGAAGTGTCAAAATTGTTTTAAGGAATGTCCTGTTATAGTTTAACCGTTGGCATTAACAACAAACACTACTTTTGCCGTTTGTTGTTGTAATGTCGGTGAATGTAGAAGTGGAGAGTTTAATTTACAAGCTTTAGATAGTAAAACTTTCGTATTTAGAAACGTAATTGTACTTGGAAATTGTACAAAACAAGATATAAAAATAAAGCAACCCATTTTAATTTTAACTTCTCGACTTTAAACAAGGTATACTCTTTATGTTACAATTTACAAACAAATAATAAATAAAGGTACGTTGTTCCTCTATGAAAACTTGTACACTTAAATTATGGTTACTGTCACACAACTATTCAGATCTTTAAATAATATTATTAACCTTGCAATGAGACAGCATAAAATTGTCACCAAAATAGATTTTTCTAACATTAGATACCGGAAAAAGTAATTTACCTTTTCCGTTGGTGATTTATTTGAATACATTTCTGTAGTACACATTACAGTGTGTAAGAGAAAAGGTGCTTTCGATTAATTTTGATGAACACAGCCGTTTTGAGTTATTCCTAAAGTAAATACAACTAAAATTTTAATTTCAAAAATATTTTTTTCCCATATTTCCGTTAACTTAAGACCAATTATGGTTAAATTTGGTATTTATTATCCTGAAATACGTATCTACGATTCAATGTAATAAACTTTTTCCATAATGATACACTAGCACAGATTCAGGGGGATTCCCCTTTTCTTCTGACCCTATTTTCTACGCCACTGAATATTTTTTAAAACTATTAAGTTTTTTTATATTTTTTGTATAATTTGGAAGAAAAAAGGTGCTCTTGGTTACTTTTGATTAGCACAGACGTTTTGGGTTTGTCCTAAAGTAAATAGAATCCCTTAAATGTAAATTTCAAAAATAGTTTTTTCCCATATGTCCGTAAACTTTTGTTTAATCGTGTTTAAATTTGGTATGTATCATCCTGAAATACATATCTACAATTCAATGTAAAAAGCTTTTTCCATAATGATACACTAGCACTGATTCTGGGGGATTCTAGTCTTTTTCTGGCCCTATTTTCTACACCACTGAATATTTTTTAAAACTATTAAGATTTTTATATTCTTTGTACAATTTTGAACAAAAAAGTGCTCTTGATTAATTTTAATTAACACAGACGTTTTGAGTTTGTCCTGAAGTAAATACAACCCCCTTAAATTTAAATTTCAAAAACAGTTTTTTCCCCATATTTCCGTAAGCTTAGGTCTAATCGTATTTAAATTAGGTATGTATCATCCTGAAATACATATTTACAATTCAATGTAAAAAACTTTTTCCATAATGATACACTAGCACAGATTTTGAGGGATTCCCCTCTTTTTCTGACCCTATTTTCTACGCCACTGAATATTTTTTAAAATTATTAAAATTTTTATATTCTTTGTACAATTTTGAACAAAAAAGTGCTCTTGATTAATTTTAATTAACACAGACGTTTTGAGTTTGTCCTAAAGTAAATACAACCCCCTTAAATTTAAATTTCAAAAATAGTTTTTCCTCATATTTCCGTAAACTTAGGTCTAATCGTATTTAAATTAGGAATGTATCGTCCTGAAATACATATCTACAATTCAATCTAAAAAACTTTTTCCATAATGATACACTAGCACTGATTCTGGGGGATTCTAGTCTTTTTCTGGCCCTATTTTCTACACCACTGAATAATTTTTAAAACTATTAAGATTTTTATATTCTTTGTACAATTTTGAACAAAAAAGTGCTCTTGATTAATTTTAATTAACACAGACGTTTTGAGTTTGTCCTAAAGTAAATACAACCCCCTTAAATTTAAATTTCAAAAATAGTTTTTTCCCATATGTCCGTAAACATTTGTTTAATCGTGTTAAATTTGGTATGTATCATCCTGAAATACATATCTACCATTCAATATAAAAAACTTTTTCCATAACGATACACTAGCACTGATTTTGGGGGATTCTCCTCTTTTTCTGGCCCTATTTTCTACGCCACTGAATATTTTTTAAAATTATTAAAATTTTTATATTCTTTGTACAATTTTGAACAAAAAAGTGTTCTTGATGAATTTTAATTAACACAGACGTTTTGAGTTTGTCCTAAAGTAAATACAACCCTCTTAAATTTAAATTTCAAAAATAGTTTTTTTCCCCGTATTTCCGAAAACTTAGGTCTAACCGTATTTAAATTAGGTATGTATCATCCTGAAATACATATCTACAATTCAATGTAAAAAACTTTTTCCATAATGATACACTAGCACAGATTCAGGGGGATTCCCCTTTTCTTCTGACCCTATTTTCTACACCACAGAATATTTTTTAAAACTATTAAGTTTTTTTTATATTCTTTGTATAATTTGGAAGAAAAAAGGTGCTCTTGATTAATTTTGATTAGCACAGATGTTTTGGGTTTGTCCTAAAGTAAATAGAACCCCTTAAATTTAAATTTCAAAAATAGTTTTTTCTCATATGTCCGTAAACATTTGTTTAATCGTGTTAAATTAGGTATGTATTATCCTGAAATACATATCTACAATTCAATGTAAAAAACTTTTTCCATAATGATACACTAGCACAGATTCAGGGGGATTCCCCTTTTCTTCTGACCCTATTTTCTACACCACAGAATATTTTTTAAAACTATTAAGTTTTTTTTATATTCTTTGTATAATTTGGAAGAAAAAAGGTGCTCTTGATTAATTTTGATTAGCACAGATGTTTTGGGTTTGTCCTAAAGTAAATAGAACCCCTTAAATTTAAATTTCAAAAATAGTTTTTTCCCATATGTCCGTAAACATTTGTTTAATCGTGTTAAATTTGGTATGTATCATCCTGAAATACATATCTACAATTCAATGTAAAAAACTTTTTCCATAATGATACACTAGCACAGATTCTGGGGGATTCCCCTCTTTTTCTGACCCTATTTTCTACGCCACTGAATATTTTTTAATACTATTAGTTTTTTTATATTCTTTGCATAATTTGGAAGAAAAAAGGTGCCCTTGATTAATTTTGATTAGCACAGATGTTTTGGGTTTGTCCTAAAGTAAATAGAACCCCTTAAATTTAAATTTCAAAAATAGTTTTTTCCCATATGTCCGTAAACTTTTGTTTAATCGTGTTTAAATTTGGTATGTATCATCCTGAAATACATATCTATCATTCAATGTAAAAAACTTTTTCCATAATGATACACTAGCACAGATTCTGGGGGATTCCCCTCTTTTTCTGACCCTATTTTCTACGCCACTGAATATTTTTTAATACTATTAGTTTTTTTATATTCTTTGCATAATTTGGAAGAAAAAAGGTGCCCTTGATTAATTTTGATTAACACAATCGTTTTTGAAATATTTCAGTTTAAATATTTGGATAAAATTAAAATAAACATTAAAAGTGAAATATATGAAAAACAGTTGTGTTTATTAAAATTAATTGAGAGTATCTTTTTTCTTCTAAACAGTGCAAGATTGTAAAACACTTAATAATTTTAGAAAATAATCAGGGGCGTAGAAAATAGGACGAAAAAAAAGAAACCACCAAAATCTACCTACTGTGTGATATTAAGGAAAAAGCTTATTGCACTGAACTGTGGGTCAGCATTTTAGGATAATACATACTAAATTTAAACACGAAATATGAGAAAAAACAATTTTTAAAATTCAAATTTGAGGGGTTGTATATACATCAGGAGAAATTTTAGAAAAAATATTATTATATACTATTATATACATTTGTGTGTTTATTCAAGCCTATTTTAACTCCAAATGAAATAAACATTTTGTTTGTCTCAGCGCAATAAAATGTAATTACCATATTTGAATATAATCTTTGCATTATGTCACGGATATTAATACAATTGACCGAACAATTTGTTGGACATTTAATACAATTATCCCTTGCGCAATTTGTGCGTTATTATTGCACGTTATGTTCACACATTGTTGTTAAATTCACGGCTGTTGTTTACGTTCGTTTATGATTATATGGTACCTACACAATTTGTGGGAGATGATTATATTCTATTGTGGCACGAACAATTCACGTACCCACATTCAAACGTGGTTTTCGTGGACTAATTAAAGAGAAAAGTTTACGTATAACCACACTATTTAATTACAATAATGTTGCCCCAAATAGGGACAAATGTTGTGGATTAATTCAAGTCGTAAATCTTTGGTGTTCCTTTTTAATAAGATTAACCACTCGTTACAAATTGTATTTAAATATTATTTATAGTTTCCAATTAACATAATCAGATGATCGATGTGAAGTGCATGTTCACAGGCTTCCTGATCAAATTAACTATGCATTATACAATACATCTAACGCCCCAATATCAATTTTATTAATACACAATATTCACACCCTAGCCATTAACCAAATGCATTTTAGGGTGAGCAGATTCGGGTTACATAACAGCAATTTAATACTGTGGGGATTTAATGAACTAGGAAATTGTTATCTGTTGTGAGATAATATTTTCGATTATTGGGGGATTTCAAATATGTTTTATTCATTATAAGCAACAACTTTCTGTAACGCACAATTTAGAAAAAAAAGTCCTCTTGAGTAATATTCATAGCACAGCCGTTTAAATTTGATGCTTTTTGGTGTTTTAAATGAAATTACATATCATTCTATAAGTTTTCAATTGAATTTAGATCCGGACTTTAGGCTGGCCAATCGAAAATCTCAACATTTTATCTTTTAACCAACTTTGGATACAGTATCATGCCTAAAAATTTATGTAATTGATAATTTATCGTTGGCAAATGGTGCCATTACATCTCTCATGATATCTCTATATACAAGACAGTCCATTTTACTAATATTTTTTGTAATGATCCTATACCATGTCAAGAAAAGGAACCCCAAACCAAAACTCTTCCTTCACCATGTTTTGAAAGTTTGTGTAGTGTATCTGGAAACCAAATTTTTATTTGGAGGATGATGAATGGTGAATGAATGAGATTGTATGACTCAATTAATTCATTTTTCATTTACCTAGAGTACAAAAAAAGATGTCTTTTATCAATTTTTCCAATTTGTCTGTCAATAAAAGGAGTTGTTTTCATCTTATGACATTTTTTTATTGTATTTTCAATTGAATGTATTGTCATATATTTATTAATAAACGATTTTTCGAAAGCATTATAGGTTTTTAGCGGTATCAGTAATATCTAGACTTTATTATTTCCCTCTTCTCTGGAGAGCAATGTTCGCTTCTTCACACTGAAAGTGAATTTAGTTAATAAAATAATATAAATAATAAGAATAAATTCTAAATATTCTAACTACAAGAGTATATTATATTATTTATATAACTGAACAAAATTTAAATTAAATGCTTTTATGAAACAAATGATTTTAAATGTTGGGCTACTTCTTTGGGCACCACTAACTATATGGTATGTTCCAATTTAAAAACGCAGGTTAAGAATATAATATTTAATATTAATTTGTCAGTCAGATTTTTGCAATTTTATAAAGACGCAAAATTAGTAAAAACAGGTTTCCATGCCTTACATAAATTTACCATAATAACCATATCCAAAAATAAACAAATTGTGTAATTTTAGCTGTTAAATATTTAAGCAAGTTAGATTTTAAGGTCAAGATAAAAATTTTAAACATTTTAAACAAAACTAATTCGCTATTTTACGTGGTCTATTAGTAGTTCATATTGGAGAATGTAAATTAAAATAGTTTTTATTATTAGCCATAAAAGAACTTTCTATTTCACATTAGAAAAAAATGCCATACACGAACTCGTCCAACACAATAGAACCTATTCAATTCGTTAATTAGATAGCTTGAAAAATTTAATTTTAATGGGTCAATTTCCAAACAATTGGACCCGGCAAATAGATTAAAATTCAAAGTGGTTTCAATATTTTCACAGCCGATTTCTCAGAGTGCTAGAAGAGTTTTGGGTTCAATAAACCATTTGAGCAACACCAGGAAAATTATAATGAAGATTATTTCCTTAGTTTCATTAATGTAACCACTGTAATTTCAATTTAATGACTTTCTTTGGTTTATATTGTGCGAAAAACATATTAATGTATTCGTGATTAATGGTATTTTAGATTTAATCTTTTTTTGGTGGTAAATCATAACTATTATTGTATACATGACAACAAAATGATTGTTGAGCTAATTCTTGAAGGTTATTTGTGGGTTCCAGATTTCTTATGCGTCGCCCTAGGATGTTCCAAAGAGGTCCTATCGGATTCATATCGGGACTATTCGCTGACCTCTCCATAATCCACAAATTATGCTCTTCAAAGAAATTTTGAACAACTCTGACAGTGTGTGGTCTTGCATTATTTTGTTGTAATGTGAAATTTGATCCGTACTGATTCATGAAAGTATATACCACCCCATACAATTACACATCCTCCTCCAAAAGCTCTTCTCTCAGCCACAGTTGCATTCAAATATCTTTCTCTCGGCGTCTATAGACTCTTTGTCGTGCATCATTTGATCCTAAACAAAACCTGGATTCATCTGTAAAGAGAACCTGACTCCTTTGGTTCATGTTCCAGTTAATGTGTTCATTAGCAAAGCTTCTTCTCATTCTTCTGTGTGCTTCTAAACCAAATGTCGATCTCCTGGAGGAGTAGTCAATCTCTGACGAGCAGTATATGGTCTTTTATGACTGATACCAATTTTTCTGCACCGATTCTACAATCTGTGAATATTTGGCTGACTTGTTTGGAGCAAGTTTGCCACGTACCTCTGCGATCGACCTTCTTGCAGAAGTGTAAAGGCTCTAACAACTTCATCTCGATTGAGATGTCTTCTTTCTACAAGATGTTTTCCAAGAGCATCGTTGTTCATGAATTAAACGAGTCTCCTCTTAAGTATTTAATGATAAATTTCAATTATTTTAGTTTGTCTACAGATATTTAAAAAAAAATGATGTTGACACCTATTTCATTGTGAATTCATTGAATTTTTCATTTGAAAATTTCACTATCCATTCATTATTTATACACAAATGTATCCTCCAAATTTTAAAAGACTTGATGCATTAGTTTTCTTTAAAAAAATTCCAAAAATAACCTTTTTCTCAGGTGTGCCCCTTACTCTTCTTTGATGGTAAACCAAAACACAAAACAGTGGTGATTAATTAATTAATTATTTGTTTAGTTTAAGCCAAAATTAATTAAGGAGTCCTCAGCCAGTCCATTTATTTGTTTGGTGTTGGATAATTTTTGAGTTTATTCAGGAATATTCGTGGTTGCACAGCATCTGCACTGTTTATATTTATCATTCCCAGTTCCTCTTTATAAATATCAGTGACACAATACCTTACAAAACCAATTTATTGTGCATCCAGGGAATTCAAGCGGCGACCATCCGTTTTAAAAATATCGCATACATTTGCCCCGTCGTGGGCACACACTGTTCCGAAAAAGGCGACATGTAAATATCCCGCACCTACACCTCGAAAAGAAGTAAATAAAAACCATCAAGCGTCCAGTTGGACACGTGCAATCAACAGATCAATATTATGTGTGTATGCAAGTGAAGATTTGAACGAGTGAGCAACGTCGTGGTACAGTTCTTCGAGACTAAAAAATCGTCAGATGCGCCTCGTTTAAAATAGTATAAACGTGCATTTATTTATAGAATAAGCGCAGGATAAAACATTTTCATTTTGTCCATCGGTTCTAAAGCGGGCACTTACTTGAGGGGCTTTTTCAATGTGATAATCCCAGTGAATCAAAATAAGAACGTTCAAAAACACAAAATAAACCCACTGTTTTAACACAACCGGTGGTAGGAACTGAAGGCCGATTGAGGAACGAACATTTCTGACGACAATTCGCACGGTTTTCCGCCGATCCGGGACGGATTTGACACATAAATCATTAAATTTTGACAGGTCCTGTTACAGGTCGTCCGGACGCGCACCGAGTCTCACGCTTCGACGGCCGATCGACGAATGCGACAAAGAAAAACAAATCGACTGCGTTAAATGGTGCGGACGGTGGCGGCATCTATTTTGCGTTGGGCGGCGGCACCGCGCGCCATCTGTGCCGGCTCTTTGCTTTGTAATATATATTTGTAGATTTCATTAGCACTGTGTATCTTCATCACACATTATGTATTTGCGAGAGCTTAGTTTATTCACCGCTAGATGCATTGAGGGTATCCGCGGAGTTTAGACAATAAATATTTGAATTATTTTACATGAGGGGATTCACATTACTTTTATTTTTATCTTTTGCTCTGTTTAAATTGATATATTCTATTTTAATAATTTTATAATTGTCATTTAAACTATTTGAATTTTTAATTAATTTTGTATGTTAAATATGTTAATTATTCATTTCATTTTTATGTAACTGTGGTTGCATATACTGGAAAATCAATTTAAATCTTGAACAAAGATTTTAAATATTTAAGATTAAATTGTATCTAAAATACCATCAAACATACATATACCATATATGTTTATATATACATATATTTAATCTTTGATACCATGGTAAATTTATACGAATTTTAATTTAATTTAGTTATTTAATAAATAGTTACGATCTAATTGAGAAATACAACAATAGTTTTTATTGTAAAATATTTTATGTGAGTTAATAATACTTTTCTATTGTTTTTTTTTAGTTATGACATATTTGAATAAAATAAACTTAATATTAACATTAGGATTTAATGTACAGTAGTGAACATAAATAGAGCAACTTTAAACAACGTTATTCGCAAATTAAACAGAAGCATTTTATGATACATTTCTATTATTTTAGTTTTTCTTGAGATATTAAAAAAATAATGAAGTTTTTTGTAACATTAAAATTTACTGTAGTGTGTGTAAATAATGCGTACAAATTTATACTATTTTTGGCTCTATCAACTTGTATCTGGTACCAAGTACCTTATAGATTAGAATAAAGATCAGTGAATAAATGGAGGAACAGTTACGATTAAATGTTCAAATTGAAATGACTTAATTTTAAGTAATTTATCGCATTATTGACAAACTAGTTTACAATTATTGATAATTATCAGATACAATCTACAAAAATAATAAAAAATGTTGGCAATATTATAGTTAATCTTCTTCATAATTGTTTTAGTTTAATATTTAATTAATCCTTTCTTTACTTTATCACATAGAGGATTCTCTTATGAAAATTTTGACTACATAGATTTGGGTCTGGTACCACCTATCTTACAGAATTTAATATACACCATTAAATACACGAAAGAAGAGTTGCAGTTGAATTTTCAAATAAAAATGACAGTTCTAAGAAATTTGTTTTATTATTGAGAGGTTACACTCTAATTTATAATCATTGATAACTTTTAGACACAATTTACAAAAAAAATTCAAAATGTTGGTAATTTTGTAGTTAATCATCTTCATAATTGTTGTAATTTAGTGTCATTTAATTAATCCTTCCTTTGTTTAATCACATAGAGGACTCTCTTACGAAATTTTTAACCACATAGACATAGATCTGGTACCACGCATCTTACAGAGTTTAATAAACACCATTGGATTCAGGAAGGAAGAGTTACAATTGAATTTTATAATTGAAATGGTCCAGTTTTAAGAAATTTGTCGTATTATTGAGAGGTAACACATTAGTTTATAATTAGTGATAACTTTTAGACACAATTTACAAAAAAAATTCAAAATATTGGTAATTTTTTAGTTAATCATCTTCATAATTGTTGTAATTTGGTGTCATTTAATTAATCCTTTCTTTGTTTCATCACATAGAGGACTCTCTTACGAAAATTTTGACCCCATAGACATAGATCTGGTACCACGCATCTTACAGAGTTTAATAAACACCATTGGATTCAAGAAGGAAGAGTTACAATTGAATTTTATAACTAAAATGACCCAGTTTTAAGAAATTTGTCTTATTATTGAGAGGTAACACATTAGTTTATAATTAGTGATAACTTTTAGACACAATTTACAAAAAAAATTCAAAATATTGGTAATTTTTTAGTTAATCATCTTCATAATTGTTGTAATTTGGTGTCATTTAATTAATCCTTACTTTGTTTCATCACATAGAGGACTCTCTTACGAAAATTTTGACCCCATAGACATAGATCTGGTACCACGCATCTTACAGAGTTTAATAAACACCATTGGATTCAAGAAGGAAGAGTTACAATTGAATTTTATAATTGAAATGACCCAGTTTTAAGAAATTTGTCTTATTATTGAGAGGTAACACATTAATTTATAATTAATGATAACTTTTAGACACAATTTACAAAAAAAATTCAAAATATTGGTAATTTTATAGTTAATCATCTTCATAATTGCCGTAATTTGGTGTCATTTAATTAATTCTTTCTTTGTTTCATCGCATAGAGGACTTTCTTATGAAAATTTTGACTACATAGACTTAGATCTGGTACCATACATATTACAGAGTTTAATAAACACCACTGGATTCAGGAAGGAATAGTTACAATTGAATTTTAAAATTGAAATAATAGAGGACTCTCTTACGAAAATTTTGACTACATAGACATAGATCTAGTACCACGCATCTTAAAGAGTTTAATAAACACCATTGGATTCAGGAAGGAAGAGTTTAAGAAATTTGTCATATTATTGAGAGGTAACACACTTGTTTATAATTATTGATAACTTTCAGAAACAATTTACTAAAAAAATTCAACATTTTGGTAATTTTTTCATTATTCTACCTTGTTAGTGTCACTTCTTATCTGTAAAAGATGCAATTAATGAATCTTGAGGCCTCAGGTAAAATAAGATAAGCAAAAATGTCACCGTCACTATATATTTTTGGTGCTAATATTCTAAAAACAGTCACAATTTAAAATGATTAATAGACAAAATCCACAAGACTCTTAAGTTTTACCTCTCATAAACCCTGGAACAAAGAAAGCTCAACAATAATTTTAATTAATCCCCAAAGAGATTACAGTTGCGCATCCATAAATAATCCTAAAGGCGGCAATTGTCTGCGAAACACCGAACCAAGAACGTCGGGAATGCCGACCGAAAAACGGCAAAAAAAGGAGCGTCGTCACCTGTCAGCGGTGCCATCGTTTCGGACGTCTTCCTAGCGAGCTGAAGGCATCCGAAAAGTGAATGCACACGTCTGGCTTAATGGTGGCAGTTCGTTTATTCCAGTCTGATGCCTCCGCCAAACGATAAGATCGGATGGGACGAAAATCCACATCAATCCTGTTGTCAGGGGGGGGGATGATTGTTACGAAAAAACTTGTCTTAACATACTTTAATTACAGATTTATTCCGTATCAATTATTCGTCGTTCAAATGAAACTTGAGGTGTTCAACCTTGAAGCAGCTCTTGGTGGCTAAAAAATAATTGCTGGTCATTTATTTTCATCGCTTCGTCAGTTTTATCAGATGAATCGTGTTTTAGCGACACATGAATAACAATCAGAGACGTCGGTTCTTGTTGCGTCTGACAGGCTGAAGGATGCAGAACAGGGCAAGTATGGGTAAAAAAATTAAATCCGGATCTTAACTGGTACAATCCTTCATGATTACCATACCATGGACAGAGCGACAATTGTTCGAAATCGAGTATCATCATGGTTTAAATTATGGCCCATCAAAGTAGGAGTGCTCGAGGTTTTTCGTATGAATGATGACATAGAAAAGGGATTAAACAATGTGTTAGAAGGGGATTGAAGATTAAAATCAATTTGCCAATAACGCAGATTTAATCTAAGACCTTTCACCACAAGAAAATTATCACCATTGGTACTGAAGTGAGTACCTGCCCAGCAGCAAATATTTATGACCATAAATTGCCAACAACAAAATTTTCTATATAGTCTATGCATCAATTGATTTATTGATAAACATTTATAACAAATCGATTAATGTTTACAAAACGTACGAGACGAAAAAAATAAAATAATTTACGGGCAGATTCTTGATTGACATTAACAGCACTTAGTGCATTTTGTACCTAAAGGTCAATATTTATTTATAACTTACGATGTGAGGAAAAGTGACTTTACGACGTGTCACGACATAATGCTAGATTTGTGACGTACCACATTTTTTTGTAACCCTTATAAGTACCGGCATAATATACAAATAGTACTGGACAAATAAACCCAATAAAACTTATGAATATTCAAGTGCGTTGTAATATTTAATAGTCTAATGTGAAAAATGAATAGTTTAATTTTTATAGTCGCACATTTTACGCCAATGAAATACTTAATGTAGTTGAAAACAATCTGTTATTCGGATGATGAATTTGAATTGTTTATTGCTTCCTTTTAATCATTACAATGTGAATTACCATATTGCTCATGAGATTAAATAATGAACGATTAAAAGAGAATTTATATGAGGTTTTATGACAAATAATAAATGTCTTCCTACATGCTTCCATTTTTATTGTAAACAATCATAAACCTATAAAAGTAGAAAATTTTCTGATCCGTGTTGTGGTACGGGTACTAAATCAGCAAGCAACAAAAGAGTTTTGACAAATTAAAAATATGATTCGTTTCACCGAATAAAATGACGAAACAACACACATTGTGTGTAACATTTTCATAAATCCCAATAAAAAACTTTTTAATAATTTAATGCTATTGAACTCCCACTCATAATCTGAACAATGGTTTTAAACAAATTGACTTGTGGTAATTTTAATAGGTTTAACGTATTGTTCTGGTACTTTATTGTTGTCCACTGCTACCGAGGCAATATAATCAACTGCTGATCATTACATAATCGCAATGTCATTTGAATGAAATGCATCGTGGTACTACTGAGTTGAATAAACACTATGGGATACAGGAAGGAAGACTTACAATTGAATTTTCAAATTAGAATGGCCTAATTTTAAGTAATTTATCATACAATCGAGAGATCACACACAATTAATTAATGATATTTTTGACCACAATCTACAAAAATAAGTCCAAAATGTTGGTTGGTAATTTTGTAGTTAATCATCTTCATATTGTAGTTTGGTGACATTTAATTAATCATTTCCTTGTTTCATCATATAGAGGACTCTCTCACGAAAATTTTGGCTCCATAAACTTGAATCTGGTACCACACATCTTACACCATTGGATACAGGAAAGAATAGTTACAATTGAATTTTAAAATTGAAATGATCCAATTTTATAGTTAATAATCTTCATAATTTGGTGTCATTTAATTAATATATTTCTTTGTTACATCAGATAGAGTACTCTTTTATGTAAATTGTGACTACGTAGACTTGGATCTGGTACGACACATCTTACAGAGTTTAATAAACACCATTGGATTCAGGAACGAAGAGTTAGAATTGAATTTTAAAATTAAAATGACCCAGTTTTAAGAAATTTGTCACATTAACACACTAGTTTACAATTATTGATGACTTTTAGACACAATTTACAACAAATAACCAAAATCTTGGCAATTTTATAGTTAATAATCTTCATAATTGTTGTAATTTGATGTGAATTAATTTTTTCTTTGTTACATCAGATAGAGTACTCTCTTACGTGTATTTTGACTACATAGACTTGGATCTGGTACGACACATCTTACAGAGTTTAATAAACACCATTGGATTCAGGAACAAAGAGTTACAAATAAATTCTAAAATTAAAATGACTCAGTTTTAAGAAATTTGTCATATTATGGAGAGGTAACACACTAGTTTACAATTATTGATGACTTTCAAACGCAATTCACAACAAATAACCAAAATCTTGGCAATTTTATAGTTAATAATCTTCATAATTGTTGTAATTTGGTGTCATTTAATTAATTCATTCTTTGTTACATCAGATAGAGTACTCTCTTACGTAAATTTTGACTACATAGACTTAGATCTGGTACCATACATCTTACAGAGTTTAATAAACACCATTTGATTCAGAAACGAAGAGTTACAATTGAATTTTAAAATTAAAATGATCCAGTTTTAAGAAATTTATCATATTTTATGGAGAGATAACACACTAGTTTACAATTATTGATGACTTTCAGACACAATTTACAACAAATGACCAAAATCTTGGCTATTTTATAGTTAATAATCTTCATAATTATTGTAATTTGGTGTAATTTAATTAATTCTTTCTTTGTTACATCAGATAGAGTACTCTCTTACGTAAATTTTGACTACATAGACTTGGATCTGGTACTACCCATCTTACACAGTTTAATAAACACCATTAGATTCAGGAACGAAGAGTTACAATTGAATTTTAAAATTAAAATGATCCAGTTTTAAGAAATTTATCATATTTTATGGAGAGATAACACACTAGTTTACAATTATTGATGACTTTCAGACACAATTTACAACAAATGACCAAAATCTTGGCTATTTTATAGTTAATAATCTTCATAATTATTGTAATTTGGTGTAATTTAATTAATTCTTTCTTTGTTACATCAGATAGAGTACTCTCTTACGTAAATTTTGACTACATAGACTTGGATCTGGTACTACCCATCTTACACAGTTTAATAAACACCATTAGATTCAGGAACGAAGAGTTACAATTGAATTTTAAAATTAAAAAGATCCAGTTTTAAGAAATTTATCATATTTTATGGAGAGATAACACACTAGTTTACAATTATTGATGACTTTCAGACACAATTTACAACAAATTACCAAAATCTTGGCTATTTTATAGTTAATAATCTTCATGATTATTGTAATTTGGTGTAATTTAATTAATTCTTTCTTTGTTACATCAGATAGAGTACTCTCTTACGTAAATTTTGACTACATAGACTTGGATCTGGTACTACCCATCTTACACAGTTTAATAAACACCATTAGATTCAGGAACGAAGAGTTACAATTGAATTTTAAAATTAAAATGATCCAGTTTTAAGAAATTTATCATATTTTATGGAGAGATAACACACTAGTTTACAATTATTGATGACTTTCAGACACAATTTACAACAAATTACCAAAATCTTGGCTATTTTATAGTTAATAATCTTCATAATTATTGTAATTTGGTGTCATTTAATTAATTCTTTCTTTGTTACATCAGATAGAGTACTCTCTTATGTAAATTTTAACTACATAGACTTGAATCTGGTACGATACATTTTACAGAATTTAATAAACAACATTGGATTCAGGAATGAAGAGTTACAATTGAATTTTAAAATTAAAATGATCCAGTTTTAAGAAATTTATCATATTTTATGGAGAGATAACACACTAGTTTACAATTATTGATGACTTTCAGACACAATTTACAACAAATTACCAAAATCTTGGCTATTTTATAGTTAATAATCTTCATAATTATTGTAATTTGGTGTCATTTAATTAATTCTTTCTTTGTTACATCAGATAGAGTACTCTCTTACTTAAATTTTGACTACATAGACTTAGATTTGGTACGACACATCTCACAGAATTTAAGAAACACCATTAGATTAAGGAACGAAGGGTTCCTGTTAAATTTTAAAATTAAAATGTCACAGTTTTAAGAAATTTGTTATATTATTGAGAGGTGGTAACACTAGTTTATAATTATTGATAAATTTCAGAGACAATTTACAAAAAAATTCGTAATTTTTCTAGATTGAAGTCATTTAATCAATCTACTCTTTGTTTCATCATATAGAGGACTCTCTTACGTAAATTTTAACTCCATAGATTTAGATCTGGTACCACGCATCTTACAGAAACAGTTCCTTTCGTATACTTCTTTATTTATTAACAAAACATATGAAGTTTGATACATAAATTTAAGCTGAAACAAAGTACATTATTTATGCCAGTCCACCTCTGTCCTAACTACGGCATAAACCCAAATAAATTTCGAGGAAATTAAGCAAACAAAACCATATTAGCATGGCATTAATTTACATAGAACGTGTGACCGTTTGTTTCGAGTACCATCAACTTAGAAAACTTTGTACGAAGCCCACACAGACTGAGAAAACCGATTTCATAACGTTCCACATAAAATAGTAAGTAAATTTTGGCGTTTGATTCGTATGTAATTTGACTACACAACGGCACATAACAGATATAATTCCACCGAGTTTCGGAATATCAATTACAATGAAAGTGGGGAACAAACGGTAACTGAAGCATTTGTAATTGTCTGGCGGGTACAGTAATAGACAAAACAATAACTCAACCGAGTCCTGAAGCTGAAGGCTCGAAATGTCTTTTAACGAGCTCGAAACATTCAAATAATCCAATCCGATCCTGAACTGAATTAATTGTAATATTCAATGGGCATATTAAACGATGATCGACGATTTTATTGTCATGCACTGTGAATAAACATCTGACAATTCTTTCAACACATATACATACATAATGAGTGTTATGAATATTTTCGTTCACGTTCCAATTGGTCGTTCAAAAAATGATACGTCGCAGTTGCAGTTGTTCACTGGTACTACGAAAACTTATATTTCTCTTAAATAACAGTACCTTTTATGTATTTATTAATGTCGTCGGTACATATGTTTTTCTCTGTGCATTTTTGCAGACATTTTACGACGATAAACATTGTTTAACTCGAGGTAAACGCATCAATAAACTCCGTCCTTTTATTCCAACCTCAGCGTATCATAAACCAAACCAGCGGATAAACACAAATGCCAGATGGCCGTGCTGGTTCGTCTTAATTCAAGGAGCTGAAAAATCAGTCAGATAAGCGTGCAACGCGTGTAGGTGAGATCGTGCCGCAATATAAATATGTGGCCAGATAGTCGTGAAATCGTTTCCAGCTTCCAAGTGGCACAAGACGATAACGAAGCCTACAAATGGACACAAACAAGGTGCAATAAATCCCAACGTAGTGGTCCAGTACGGACCATTTCGATAATTGAACTGGGACAAGAGCACTTTCGTCGTTAATCTCGGCGAACAGATCATTAGCACAATTAGGGATGCATGGCTTCCATCGTGAATTAATAAAACTCTGCATGCAGGACGAAAGTGATCAGCTGTCTAATTAACAAGATGTAAACATCACTCACTTTACTACGTTTGTTTATTTTACAAATTACATGTTTGGCATTTCGCTGCTGAAATTAGTTTGGGAATTTTTTTAACGCAGTGCTGTGAACAAATCAATTAGGATGTCTTCATTTTTCTGACGATTTTAATTTTATACTGTTTAAACTAAGTAACTGTAAACATCTGGTTAGGGATTGGAATTTAATTTGACTACTCAAATATTCGAATATTTTTTCTTTATGCAGTATATTTGTGCAGTGATTTTTTTACAATTCTCTGCACAAAAGTCATAATTGTAAAGAAAAAAAGACATAAATGTCTGAAATATTTAAGTATCTAATATTCTATTAATGAAATATTGAAATACAAATATATCCAAAATAAATAAATAAATGTATTAATATTTGAAACCAATTCAATTCGAATAATTAGAATATTCATAATTAAAATTTTTATAAAATTAATTGATTTATAAGAATATTCTAATATATATTTTTCTTTATGTAATATAAATTTTAATAATAAAATTATATAAGAGAAAAAATTGTTTTATTTATACTATTTACAGTCAACATTTTATACTAAAGTAATTAATATGTTTAAAATTAAAGAATAATACTCTCTCTTTAAAACTAATTGTAAAGTTAGTTATTACGATAATAATATAAACAGCCTTTAAATGTTTAAATATTTGATCATTTTATTGAATATTCCAGTAATGAAACATTTAAAAACAGTAAATATTCAATAAATAAATGAATAGATATTTGAGACCAATTCAATTCAAATAATTGAATTAATCATAATTAAAATTTAATAAAATAATATATATATATATAATATATATTTCTCTTTATGTAATGTAAATTTTAGTAATAAAAGTATATAAGAGAAAGAATTTGTTTTATTTACAGGATTTACAATCAACAAATTACACTAAAGTAATTAATATCATTAGTAAAATTTAAAATTTAATACTTTCTTTAAAACTTAACTAAATATAAATATTTAAATATTTGATAATTTTATTGAATATTCTAATAATGAAATGTTTAAATACAGCAAATATTCAATAAGTAATGAATTGATATCTGAGACCAATTCAATTCAAATTATTGAAATAATCATAAATAAAATTTTATAAAATTAATTGATTTATAAGAATATTCGTATAAATATTTCTCTTTATGTAATGTAAATTTTAATAATAAAAATATGTAAGAGAAAAAATAGTTTTATTTACATTATTTACAATCAACATTTTGCACTAAAGTAATTAACATAATTAGTAAAATTGAAAGATTTTGAAAATTGAAATATCTTTAAAAAATTAAATATTTGATCATTTCATTGAAAATTCTGTGATACCAATTCAATTTAAATACTTGGAATATTCATCATTAAAATTTTTATAAAATTAATTGATTTATAAGAGAAAAAATTGTTTAATTTTATGTTTTTAATGAACATTTTACACTCAAGTAATTAATATAATTAGTAAAATTTAAAGGGTAATACTTTCTTTAGGATTAATTATACAATAAAATAAATTATACAATATATAAGATTGAATATTCTAATAATGAAATATTTAAATACATCAAATATTCAATAAATAAATGAATTAAAATTTAAATAATTGGAATAGTCATACTTAAAATTTTATAAAATTAATTCTTTATGTAATGTACATTTTAATAATAAAAATATATTTGACAAAAATATGTTTTTTGTACATTTTTTACAATCAACATTTTGCTCCAAAGTAATACTTTAAGACTAATTATAAAATTAATTATTAAAATAAGCATTCTAAATATTTAAATATTTAATCATTTTATTGAATTTTCAATTCGAATAATTGCAATAATCATAATTAAAATTTCATAAAATTAATTGATTTATAAAACATTTACACTATTAGAATGCACTCAAGTAATTAAAACAATTAGTAAAATTTAAACAGAAATACTTTCTTTAAAACTAACTGTAAAGTTAATTAATGAGATAAGAATATAAAGGTTTTTAAATATTTAAATATTTGTTCATTTTATTGAATATTCAATAAATAAATGAATTAATATTTAAGACCAATTCAATTAATTGGAATATTCATAATTAAAATTTTATAAAATTAATTGATTTTTAAGAATATTCGAATAAATATTTTTCTTTATGTAATCTACATTTGAATAATAAAAGTATATAAGAAAAATAAATTGAATTGAATATAAATATCTCTAAAAATTTAAATGTTTGTTCATTTTATTGAATATTCTAATAATGAAATATTCAATTTATATTTGATACTAATTAATTCAATTCGATTAATTGGAATATTCATAAATAAAATTTTATAAAATTAACTGATTTATAAGTATATACGAATATATATTTCTCTGTATTTAATGTACGTGTTGATAATAAAAATATATAGCAGAAAAAATGTGTTTTATATACACTATTTACAGTCAACATTTTGCACTAAAATAAACAATAATAATTAGTAAAATTTATTGAGTAATATTGAGACTAATTGTAAAGATAATTATTAAGAAAAGAATATAATTGTCCCTAAATATTTAATGATTTTATTGAATATTTAAATACAGAAAATATTCAATAAACAAATAAATTGATAGTTAAAATTTTATAAATTTGACTGATTTATACAAATATTCTAAAATAAATTTCTCAGTAAGAGAAAATATTTGTTACTGTCAATATTTTACACTAAACTAATTAAAATAGCTAATTAGTTTTATTTAAATTATTTAAATTATAAATATTTTATTTTTCGTTGCTTTATTCGAATTTTCATTCAAATGATTTTTAAAATTGAAATTCAATCCGAATAATTTGAATTTTATAAAATTAATTTATTCAAGTACTATTTAAATATTCAAATTTTTGAGTACATATTTCACTAGTCGAATATTTAAGCATTTCAACAGTCACAATAAAATTTATCTCGCTGCACAGGATCATGAATCTAAAAATATTTGCTAGTGTTCTTAAATAAATTTTAACCGAAACATACGAGTTTTAATTTAAATAATATGATGTGTTAGTTAAATAGTTGTACATATTATTTAAAACTAGGGAAAATAATTCAAGGTGAACACAAAAATATGTTCAAATATTTGACTATTCATTCATTTGAATGAATGTTGGAGGAATTCAATAAAATGAATGGAAATAGTCATTTAAAATATTCCGAACTATGACAAAAAATAAATAGTACCTACCAGTGTAATGACGACAGTAAAACAACTTGTGTAAAATTGCAAGTAATGTTTCTTATGTAGTGTGTTAATTTATAGTGTGGGTATTATGGAACACACGCAAACCTAATCTAAAAGCAAATACAGTTCTATATTAACAATGTTAATTATAACTCCGGTTGTTAAAATTTATGCAAAATCATTTAATGCCTGACAAGTTTAATCTTGTGGCATATTGTCGATTTTCGTTCATAACACTCGATTAATCCAAATGACTTTGAAAAGTTTAATCAATGGCTTTGAAAGTGTTTAATTTGCGAAACAATGTTTTGTTGGGGTTTTGCAAAGTGTAACGTTGTTTCACAATGTTTGTTTTGCTCGTACTAGTGGGTACTTTAACCCAGCTATGGTGGCTATAAAATAGAAACATATTAAGCTGTCCTTTTTTAAATGCAATAAATAACAATTTTAACGTGTTGCATGTCCGATGCGTTTAACGCGCTGAAGAATAACGATGAGTAACCACGATCGAATGGAAATGGTTCTGCGAAAACGAAGGTACTCACGTCATTGACGAAATGATGGACAGGTTTGACGTCACTGTTACCAGAATACAGCATAGACAATAAATGATAACAGGTAACCCATTCATCCTTATTTTCTAGTTCAAATAATAGTTTTCATAGAAATAAAGGATGGACACATGTTTAAAATGTCTTAAGCAAACATGAAAAATGAGCAATATTAATTGTTTTGATCAATATTTCATTTGTTCAAGGATGAACAAATTAAATGTTTGTTTTATGATTTGTTTTATGTGTTTCATCAATAGAAGTAATAAAGTGTTATTAGGTCCAATCAAAAAGTTGTCCAATTATATGGTATACATTTGTGTTAGCTCAAATTTACCACTCAAACATTACATTTGAGAGAATCATAAAGAAAATAATAAATTATTTCTGTGATTTATTTGTTAATAGTTATGAAGTAAATATTTATCCCATATTAAGTTTAAATTATTATATTTTATTAACATCAAATTTTGTTCATTTACAATTTTTATTAGAAAAATTATATTTTTTAAATTTTTTTGTAACAATTGAAAATAAAAATCTATTTTTAATTAAATATACAATGTGTGTTAATATAAGAATAACTTAATTAATAAAAAATTATGGTACATTTGTTATAAAAAAATTCAATAAAAATTAATTTTCTAAAAATATTTTTCTTTCTACTTTCTAAAATTAAATATTTTATTACTTTTATGAGAAACTGTAAGTTTATATTTTAAATTTACTTAATTTTTAATTTTTTTTTTGTAAAAATTGTGTAATTGTTAAGTGTTAAAGACCCCTCAAATTGAAATATATTAATATTAATTATATAATTGTTAAAAATATCCTAAATTTGATAATACCATTTACAGACAACAATTAAAATGATACTGATCTATGAATAACAAAAAATAATAATTTTGTTTTAGTGGTTATTCAGTATTTTTTTCAATTATTTACTAATTATAATAATAATTTAATTTAAAAAGTATGGTATATTTGTTATAAAAAAATTTAATAAAAATTAATTTTCAAAAAATATTTTGAAATTAAATGTTTTTTTATAATTTAATTAATTTTTTTATCTTCTCTAAAATATATACATTTACAGACAACAATTAAAATGAATGATATTGATAAAATCTATGAATAACAAAAAATATTGAATATACTTTTTATTGGTTATTTAGTATTTTTATTAATTAATAAATATCAACCGTTCAATTTGTAGATAATTCTGTATTCTTTTTTTCAATTATTTAATAATGATAATAATAATTAATTAAAAAATTATATTATATTTGTTATAAAAAAATTCAATAAAAATTAATTTTCGAAAAATATTTATCTTTCCAGTATTTAAAATTAAATATTTTATTACTTTTATTATATAATTTAGAAGAATGGGGGTAATATTTAAAAAATTGTTAATTATTGTTAAAAATATCTTAAAGTTGGAAACCATTTACAGACAACAATTAAAAAGATACTGATCTATGAATGACAAAAAATAATAAGTTTGATTTACTGGTTATTTAGTATTTTTAATTAATAAATATCTTCTGTTGAATTGGTAGACAATTTTGTATTTATTTTATTTTTCAATTATTTATTAATTATAATAATAATAATTTAATTTAAAAATTATGTTATATATGTAATAAAAAAATTTAATAAAAATTAATTTTCAAAAAATATTTTAAAATTAAATGTTTTTTTATAATTTAATTAGTTTTTTATCTTCTCTAAAATATATACATTTACAGACAACAATTAAAATGAATGATATTAATAAAATCTATGAATAACAAAAGATATTAAATATATTTTTTATTGGTTATTTAGTATTTTTATTAATTAATAAATATCAACCGTTCAATTCATAGATAATTTGATAATTAATTTTTTTTTTTTCAAATATTTAATAATGATAATAATAATTTAATCAAAAAAATATATTATGATCGTTATAAAAAAATTCAATAATAATTAATTTTCGAAAAATATTTATCTTTCCACTTTTTAAAATTAAATATTTTATTACTTTTATTATATAATTCAGAAGAATGGGGATAATATTTAAAAAAATGTTAATTATTGTTAAAAATTCTTAAATTTGGTATACCATTTACAGACAACAATTAAGAGGATACTGAATAACAAAAATAATAAGTTTGTTTTACTGGTTATTTGGTAGTTTTAATTAATAAATATCAACTGTTGAATTGATAGACAATTTTGTATTTTTTTTTTTCAATTATTTATCAATTATAATAATAGTTTAATTTAAAAATTATGGTATATTTGTTACAAAATCATTAAATGTTTTTTTATAATTTAATTAATTTTTTTTTCTTCTCTAAAAAATATAATTTTCAAAAAATCTATTTTATTTATTTTAATAATTAGCTGTAATGATTATTAACCACATTTATTTATAATAAAATTCTTGTTGACCAAATTTAATAGTATCATTAATATGTATTTTAATAATTTATTCTAACAAATCAATAAATTAATCAAATCAAAACTTTCTTCCCAACCCTTTCCACTTTTATAAGATTTTTTGTAATAAATAAATATACAAAGAGTGCCTCTTTTATAGGTCTAAATTTTTTACTAATGTAGAATAATATACAACCACATACAGTTCATGTTGTCCCAAATTATCTTACTGAATTTGGGATTAATCTATGGTTTGGTTAGCTCAGAGTCTGGACCTTAAGTCAATAGAACATATCTGGGACATTCTTGGGAGACATTTTAGGAACCATCCCAATAACTCTCTAGAACATCTTCTACTCGAAATTTGGAAGAATTCGAAGTATAGGTGGAAATACACCATATTAAGTTCAAATTTTTATTTATTTTATTAACATTATTAATAATTTATTTAGAAAAAAATCTGTTGTAACAATTATAAATAAAAATCTAATTTTAAATAGATATAATAAAAGTGTATAGGTTTATTTTTCCTGTTTTCAGAAAATGTTAATAATGATTAATTATTATTGGTGTTTCTTGGAACAATGTATGGTCATTCAAATAGTCAATAACATTTTTTCCTGAATCATTCATATGTTCATATGCGAGTGAAAATATTTTCACTCACATTTACCGGTGAACATTTCGAAAGTAATTAAAAAACAAACGACATCAAGGAGTTAAACTAAATCAACATCGAAGATCAACACGGACACCAATTAGTGGACACAAGATCAATGAATGAATTGCACATTGCCAGGCCGATATTTTTACAGCCGTAAAACGGTGAATCTGCCAAAATCGCGGCGTTGGATAAATTGGTCGGAGCGTCCATTCATTCGTTCATTCGCTCCTCGGGTCCAGTTCCCAGCATCCCGGCACACGCGGTTTCTGTTCGGCACCGAGTTTTCCCTGCAGTCGTTCGCCGACCGGTTGACTGAGCGGTTCCGTATGTGAATCGGTGGTTTTACGTTCAACAGAACTGTTTGGCGCGTCTACGAATTGTGCGCGAAGGATCTTTTTAATTTTTCAATTTTTTGGTGGTTTGGTTGAACGTGCTTTGTGACTTTTGAAACGAGATTATAAGGTTGGTTGTGACGTTTGATTATTTTTTGTGATTTTCCGTAAAAATTGTGCAACTGTTTAAGTGTTAGAGGTCACTGATATTAAACTAATATTAATATTAATTATATAATTCGCTAGAATGGGTAATACTGTAAAAATTATTAATTATTGTTAAAAATATCTTAAAATTTGTTTACTATTCACAGACAACAATTACAAGGATATTGATAAGATCTATGAATAACAAAAAATAATGAGTCGACTTTTCACTGCTTATTTTGTACTCTTAATTAATAAATATCAATTGTTCAAATGGTGGAAAATTTTGTATTTATATATATATATATATTTTTCAATAATTTATAAATTATAATGAGAATTTAACTTAAAAATTATGGTATTATGTTAATTATTGTTAAAAATATCTTAAATTTGGTCTATGAATAACAAAAAATAATAAGTTTAATAGGTTATTTAGTATTTTTAATTAATAAATATCAACTGTTGAATTGGTAAACAATTTTGTATTTATTTATTTTTTTTTTTTCAATCATTTATTAATTTAAAAATTGTGGCATATTTGGTATAAAAAAATTCAATAAAAATTAATTTTCTAAAAATATTTATCTTTCTACTTTTTAAAATTAAATATTTTATTACTTTTTTGAGAAACTGTAAACTTATATTTTAAATTAATTAATTTTTACATTTTTTTTTTTTTGTAAAAATTAGATAATTGTTAAGGGTTAAAGGCCACTCAAAATAAAATTTAATAATATTAATTATATAATTCAGAATAATGGGGGTGATATTTAAAAAATTGTTAATTATTGTTAAAAATATCTTAAATTTGGTCTATGAATAACAAAAAATATATAATAAAATATATAATAACAAAATAATATTTTAAAAATTATTAATTATTGTTAAAAATATCTTAAAATTTGTTTACCATTGACAGACAACAATTACAAGGATATTGATAAGATCTATGAATAACAAAAAATAATGAGTTGACTTTTCACTGCTTATTTTGTACTCTTAATTAATAAATATCAATTGTTCAAATGGTGGAAAATTTTGTATTTATATATATTTTTTTCAATAATTTATAAAATGTAATGATAATTTAACTTAAAAATTATGGTATTATGTTAATTATTGGTAAAAATATCTTAAATTTGGTCTATGAATAACAAAAAATAATAAGTTGGTTTGACTGGTTATTTAGTATTTTTAATTAATAAATATCAACTGTTGAATTGGTAAACAATTTTGTATTTATTTATTTTTTTTTTTTCAATCATTTATTAATTTAAAAATTGTCGCATATTTGGTATAAAAAAATTCAATAAAAATTAATTTTCTAAAAATATTTATCTTTCTACTTTTTAAAATTAAATATTTTATTACTTTTTTGAGAAACTGTAAACTTATATTTTAAATTAATTAATTTTTACATTTTTTTTTTTTTTGTATAAATTAGATAATTGTTAAGGGTTAAAGGCCACTCAAAATAAAATTTAATAATATTAATTATATAATTCAGAATAATGGGGGTGATATTTAAAAAATTGTTAATTATTGTTAAAAATATCTTAAATTTGGTCTATGAATAACAAAAAATATATAATAAAATATATAATAACAAAATAATATTTTAAAAATTATTAATTATTGTTAAAAATATCTTCAAATTTGTTTACCATTGACAGACAACAATTACAAGGATATTGATAAGATCTATGAATAACAAAAAATAATGAGTTGACTTTTCACTGCTTATTTTGTACTCTTAATTAATAAATATCAATTGTTCAAATGGTGGGAAATTTTGTATTTATATATATTTTTTTCAATAATTTATAAAATGTAATGATAATTTAACTTAAAAATTATGGTATTATGTTATAAGAAAACTCAATAAAAATTAATTTTCAAAAAATATTTACCTTTCTACTTTTTAAAATTAAATATTTTATTAATTTTATAGGAAGATGTTAATTTATATTTCAATTCACTTAATATTTACATTTTTCTGTAAAAATTGTGTAATTGTTGAGTATTGGAGGTCACTCAAATTAAAATATATTAATATTAATTATATAATTCGGAAGAATGGGAATAATATTTTAAAAAAGTGTTAATTATTGTTAAAAATATTTTAAATTTGGTATATCATTTACACACAACTGAAAGAATATTGATAATGTATATGAATAACCAAAAATAATAAAATTTATTAATTATTTTATTAATTATAATAATAATAAGTTAACTTAAAAATTATGGTAATATATTATAAAAAAACTCAATAAAAATTAATTTTCAACTTTCTACTTTTTAAAATTAAATATTTTATTAATTTTATAAGAAGGTGTTATTTTATATTTTAATTTGCTTAATATTTATATTTTTCTGTAAAAATCTTGTAATTGTTAAGTATTGAAGGTCACACAAATTAAAATACATTAATATTAATTATATAATTCAGAAGAATGGGAGTAATATTTAACAAAAAATGTTAATTATTGTTAAAATTATCTTAAATTTGGTATACCATTTATAGACAACAATTAAAATGAATGATATTGATAAAATCTTTGAATAAACAAACAAATAATAATATCAACTGTTGAATTGGTAGACAATTTTTCAATTATTTATTAACCATAATAATAATTTAACTTAAAAATTATGGTATATTTGTTATAAAAAAAGGAATAAAAATTAATTTTCAAAAATATTTATCTTTCTACTTTTTAAAATTAAATATTTTATTAATTTTATAGGAAGATGTTAATTTATATTTCAATTCACTTAATATTTACATATTTTTGTAAAAATTGTGTAATTGTTGAGTATTGGAGGTCACTCAAATTAAAATACATTAATATTAATTATATAATTCAGAAAAATGGAGTAATGTTAAAAAAAATTAAAATTATTGTTAAAATTATCTTAAATTTGGTATACCATTTACAGACAACAATTAAAATGAATGATATTGATAAAGTCTATGAATAGATAAAAAATAATAAGCAGATTTTTTAATGGTTATTTAGTATTTTTAATTAATAAATATGAATCGTTCAATTGGTAGATAATTTTGTATTTTTTTTTAATTATTTATTAACCATAATAACAATTTAACTTAAAAATTATGGTACATTTGTTAAAAAAAACTCAAGATAAATTAATTTTCAAAAGTACTTATCTTTCTACTTTTTAAAATTAAATATTTTATTAATTTTATAAAAAGATGTTATTTTATATTTTAATTTACTTAATATTTACATTTTTCTGTAAAAATTGTTTAATTGTTAAGTATTGAAAGTCACTCAAATTAAAATATATTAATATGAATTATTAAATTAAAAAAATGTTAATTATTGTTAAAAATATATTAAATTTGGTATACTATTTACAAACAACAATTAAAAGAATATTGATAAACTAGTATACTTTTTATTGATTATTTTTAATTAATAAATATCAACTCAATTGGTGGAAAATTTTGTTTCTTACTTTTAATTGTTATAATAATAATTGAAATAAAAAATTATTGTACATTTGGTATAAAAAATTTCAATAAAGTATATTATTTTTATAAGATGTTATTTTATATTTTAATTTATATAATTTTAACACTTTTTCGTAAAAATTGTGTAATGACTACTAAAATTAAAACATATTAATATTAATTACATAATTCATAAGAATTTAACATATTTTAGAAATTATTATTATTATTATTAACTTTTGTTTTGTTTACCATTTATAGACAATAATTACAGGGATAATTATAAGGTCTATGTACTATAACAAAAAATAATTAGTTGTCTTTTTACATGTTATCTTGTATTTTTAATTAATAAGTAGAAAATTTTATATTTAAATATTTTTTCAATTATTTATTAATTATAGTAATAATTTAAATAAAAATTTATGATACATTTGTTATACAAAATTTTAATAAAAGTTAATTTCCAAAAAATATTTGACTTCTCACTTTTTGGAATTAAATATTTTGTTATTTAATTTTTACACCTTTTCGTAAATATTTTGTAATTCTAATAATAAAAAGGCCACTAAAATAAATACATATTAATATTACGTTAATAAGAATTTAATATATTTAAAAAATTGTTAATTATTGTAAAAAATATTTTACCATTTACACCTACAATTAAAATGATATAACAAAAAATAATAAGTAGACTTTTTTTGATTATTTAGTATTTTTAATAAATAAATATTAACTATTCCATTGGTAGACAATTTTGTATTTAATTTGTTTCGATTATTTATTAATTAATATAATAATTTAACTTAAAAATTATAAAAAAATCAATAAAAACTAATTTTCAAAAAATAATTACTTAATGGGATAATATTTAAAAAAATGTTAATTATTGTAAAAAAATTGGTATACCATTTAGAGGAAACAATTAAAAGGATGTTGATAAAGTCCATCAGTAACCAAAAAATGAAAAGTAGACTTTTTATTAGTTTTCAATTAATAAATATCTTCTTTCAATTTTTTAAATGTTTTACTTTTTATATAAAAAATGTTTTTCTTTATATTTTAACTAATAATATTTAATAATCTTAATTAAAAAATATAATTTTCTAATTTTTTTTTATTTATAATAATAATTAACTGTAATGAATATTAACAAAATTTATTTATAATAAAATTCCTGTTGACCAGATTTAATGGCTTCATTAAGAAGTATTTCATCTTATTTGAACAACTTATTCTAACAAATCAATAAATCAATCAAAAATATTCATTACACGTTGACACTTCATAAGTTTAACCCTTTCTTCTCATCCCTTTTCACTTTTATTGACCCCATGATAAATGATTATTTAGTTAGGTCCTCTTCTGATCTGTCGTTAAAGTTTCTAAATAACACCTGATTGGACATTGTACCTTTAAAATATTATAGAAAAATTATACATGATAGTTAAAAAAAGATCACAATGTAGTTTTAAACAAGGTTGTTGGTAAGGTCAATATAACATTATAATTACAGTAATTAACATCATTTTTGCCGAATTTTAGCAATATTTTACTCTCAGTTCATGTGACAATTTCTTGCACCACAAGAATAAAATTTAATCAGTTCCTGTCAACCCATACATAATCAATATATAATTATTCTTTTATTTTACTCTACAAGATCTTGTTCTGAGAATTTGCTACAAGGTTATACAAGTTATTATTGATGGGTGATTAACAAAACGTTGTTACATGTACTTTGGAACTTGCAATGCCTGTTTCAAACTGTGCAAATTTTACTTGCTTGAACAACCTATTAATTACAGCGAAACAAATTTTTGCAAACAAATAAATTATAATTTATTTAATCAGACATGTAAACTGTACTAGTAAATACATATATTTGCATGTAATTATTGAAATTGTTTAATAAAATGACTTGCCATTTTCCAATCCGTTCATTTAACTCAATAAAAAGGCAAAAACAATCGTTTTACTGTAAAAATCCCCTTTTTTACTAAATACTTATGGTATTTAGGAATTTTACTCATCACTTAAAGTGTAAATAGAACCAAAGTTCACGTTGTGTAATTTTTTTTAGCTTTCAAATCAGTATTTTTAAATTAAACAAATGATTACGGTTCCTTGATTCGATTTCTTGAACACAGTTTAATGAAATCTCGAAATACGTGTGAAATTACTTTTGCAATACGATTTTGCATAATATTCCTACCTGGTATTAGCAATCTCCATTTCAAGTTAATTTTACGTCATTGACAGATCTCCTAATATAACTTTACAGATATAACTGTTGATAAACCACATTTGTATTTGGATGGAAATTAATTTTCCAGTTATATTTACTGCCTTAAGAGCTGTCGGTTCTTCTGATGTTTTATTTTTGTATGCAACGTTAAAAATTATTGTACAATAAAAATTTGTGAAGCATAATACGAAGCTAACACGAAAAAGCTGTTATGTTCCAAGAATAGGATTATACAAAAATAGATTGGGCCACAAAACTTTGTAACTAATTGATATTTCCTAATGCATTTTTACCATAATCTAAACAATCTCAACGGGGAAGTACTACAACTACTATAAAAACATTCAGTTGTTTATAGACTTTGAACCATGTAAATAAATGTATATTGAATCAGCACTTTTTGCCATGATGAGTTAAAACATCAATTTTTTATGGGTGGGATTAAATTACTTGTTAAAAAATTGTAACAGCCTCCTTTGAAAGGACAAAAAGCATTTGAGAAAGCGATACTGTAATTACTTCTATGTTTAAAGCCCACAACGGTTGATTCAATGCAAATTTGGCGTTAGAACAAGTTGCCAAGACCAGTTTGAGTTGTTGATAATCTTGATCTAAGCATGATAAATTTCAGGAAACTCTCTGGTTATAGAAATTGTTTATTTTAACGATTTAAAATAAGCTAACATCTTGGAATACGTTTGTTTAATGACATCATGTCAACCGCATGATCCAAAATCCAGGATTTTGACCGAGATAAATGACTAATTTTAGAACATCTTGTGCTTAAAGTGGTGGAAAAAAGTATGGAATATTATTTGTTGTACTTAAATTCTTAATATTCGGTCGGTTTCAACATGGAAAACACCATGTTTCTATTTGACGAGGAAGAGATGCTTAACTGTGCTTGAATGGCCGTCTCATTCCCCCGATCTAAGTTCTATTGAGCACCTTTGGGAAATATTGAACCGTCGCGTCTGAACAAAAAACATCAAAAGCAAAGAAGAACTTCTTCAAACCATTCTGGAGCAGTGGCAACAAATTTTTGTTGACACTTTACAGAGACTGATAGATTGGTTAATTCAATATTAAACTTATAATTAATTTCTGTTTTTTTAAAAAGGTATAAAGGCTTGAAAAGTGAAATTAATTTAACAATATTTCAATACAATTGAACAAATAAAATTTATGCACAGCTTCAAAAAATTATAGAAACTTGAAAATTGACTAAATCAATTTAATAAAATTAATTCAGACTCCTTTACACAAAATATCTGATTCTATTAAATACATAAATAAATAACTATTTGATTTTTAGATTCTACTTAATAAGATGTGCAGGATAAACAAAGATTAATAATTTTTAAACCTTCCATGCCCAAAAAACAAACCTGGTTAAATTAATTTTCAAATACAAATAGTTGAAATTAATTTAAACATAAATAGAGACATTATTTAACAATTATTTCTATTAATTGCAAGATTCTATAATATAAAGAAAAATTAAAACAGTAAATTTTCTGTAATCATAAAATAAAGTTTGTTAAGTAATTTTATAAACTCAATTGGACAAAAGAAATTTAAATAGATGTACAAAAAAATTATAGAAACTTGAAAATTGACTAAATTAATTGAATAAAATTAATTTCGACTCCTTGATAGAAAATATCTGATTATATTTAAATAAATAAATAATTATCCACTTCGTTGGATATTTCAACAAGACAACGATCCCAAACACACGTCTAAAATTATTAAAGTGTGGTTTCTAATGAAAAACTTAACTGTGCTTGAATGGCCGTCTCAGTCCCCCGATCTAAATCCTATTGAGCACCTTTGGAAAGTATTAGACCGTCGTATCTGAACAAAAAACATCAAAAGCAAAGAAGAACTTCTTCAAACCATACAGGAGCAGTGGCAACAAATTTCTGTTGACACTTTACAGAGACTGATAGATTGGTTAATTCAATATTAAACTTATAATTAATTTCTGTTTTTTTAAAAAGGTATAAAAGCTTGAAAAGTGAAATTAATTTAACAATATTTCAATTTAATTGAACAAGTGAAATTTAAGCACACATTTAAAAAATTATAGAAACTTGAAAATTGACTAAATCAATTTAATAAAATTAATTCAGACTCCTTTACACAAAATATCTGATTCTATTAAATACATAAATAAATAACTATTTGATTTTTAGATTTTACTTAATAAGATGTGGAGGATAAACAAGGATTAATAATTTTTAAACCTTCTATGCTCAAAAAACAAACCTGGTTAAATTAATTTTCAAATACAAATAGTTGAAATTAATTTAAACATAAATAGAGACATTATTTAACAATTATTTCTATTAATTGCAAGATTCTATAATATAAAGAAAAATTAAAACAGTAAATTTTCTGTAATCATAAAATAAAGTTTGTTAAGTAATTTTATAAACTCTATTGGACAAAAGAAATTTAAATAGATGTACAAAAAAATTATAGAAACTTGAAAATTGACTAAATTAATTGAATAAAATTAATTTCGACTCCTTGATAGAAAATATCTGATTATATTAAAATAAATAAATAATTATCCACTTCGTTGGATATTTCAACAAGACAACGATCCCAAACACACGTCTAAAATTATTAAAGTGTGGTTTCTAATGAAAAACTTAACTGTGCTTGAATGGCCGTCTCAGTCCCCTGATCTAAGTCCTATTGAGCACCTTTGGGAAGTATTAGATCGTCGTATCTGAACAAAAAACATCAAAAGCAAAGAAGAACTTCTTCAAACCATATAGGAGCAGTGGCAACAAATTTCTGTTGACACTTTACAGAGACTGATAGATTGGTTAATTAAATATTAAACTTATAATTAATTTCTGTTTTTTTAAAAAGGTATAAAAGCTTGAAAAGTGAAATTAATTTAACAATATTTCAATTCAATTGAACAAATGAAATTTAAGTACAGCTTCAAAAAATTGTAGAAACTTGAAAATTGACTAAATCAATTTAATAAAATTAATTCAGACTCCTTTACATAAAATATCTGATTCTATTAAATACATAAATAAATAACTATTTGATTTTTAGATTCTAAATAATAAGATGTGCAGGATAAACAAAGATTAATAATTTTTAAACCTTCTATGCTCGAAAAACAAACCTGGTTAAATAAATTTTCAAATACAAATAGTTGAAATTAATTTAAACATAAATAGAGACATTATTTAACAATTATTTCTATTAATTGCAATATTCTAAAATATAAAGAAAAATTAAAACAGTAAGTTTTTTATAATCATAAAATAAAGTTTGTTACATAATTTTATAAACTCAATTGGACAAAAGAAATTTAAATAGATGTACAAAAAAATTATAGAAACTTGAAAATTGACTAAATTAATTGAATAAAATTAATTTCGACTCCTTGATAGAAAATATCTGATTATATTTAAATAAATAAATAATTATCCACTTCATTGGATATTTCAACAAGACAACGATCCCAAACACACGTCTAAAATTATTAAAGTGTGGTTTCTAATGAAAAACTTAACTGTGCTTGAATGGCCGTCTCAGTCCCCCGATCTAAATCCTATTGAGAACCTTTGGGAAGTATTAGACCGTCGTATCTGAACAAAAAACATCAAAAGCAAAGAAGAGCTTCTTCAAACCATACAGGAGCAGTGGCAACAAATTTCTGTTGACACTTTACAGAGACTGATAGATTGGTTAATTCAATATTAAACTTATAATTAATTTCTGTTTTTTTAAAAAGGTATAAAAGCTTGAAAAGTGAAATTAATTTAACAATATTTCAATTTAATTGAACAAGTGAAATTTAAGCACACATTTAAAAAATTATAGAAACTTGAAAATTGACTAAATCAATTTAATAAAATTAATTCAGACTCCTTTACACAAAATATCTGATTCTATTAAATACATAAATAAATAACTATTTGATTTTTAGATTTTACTTAATAAGATGTGGAGGATAAACAAGGATTAATAATTTTTAAACCTTCTATGCTCAAAAAACAAACCTGGTTAAATTAATTTTCAAATACAAATAGTTGAAATTAATTTAAACATAAATAGAGACATTATTTAACAATTATTTCTATTAATTGCAAGATTCTATAATATAAAGAAAAATTAAAACAGTAAATTTTCTGTAATCATAAAATAAAGTTTGTTACGTAATTTTATAAACTCAATTGAACAAAAGAAATTTAAATAGATGTACAAAAAAATTATAGAAACTTGAAAATTGACTAAATTAATTGAACAAAATTAATTTTGACTCCTTGATATAAAATATCTGATTATATTAAATAAATAAATAAATAATTATCCACTTCGTTGGATGTTTCAACAAGACAACGATCCCAAACACACGTCTAAAATTATTAAAGTGTGGTTTCTAATGAAAAACTTAACTGTGCTTGAATGGCCGTCTCAGTCCCCCGATCTAAATCCTATTGAGCACTTTTGGAAAGTATTAGACCGTCGTATCTGAACAAAAAACATCAAAAGCAAAGAAGAACTTCTTCAAACCATACAGGAGCAGTGGCAACAAATTTCTGTTGACACTTTACAGAGACTGATAGATTGGTTAATTCAATATTAAACTTATAATTAATTTCTGTTTATTTAAAATGGTATAAAAGCTTGAAAAGTGAAATTAATTTAACAATATTTCAATTCAATTGAACAAATGAAATTTAAGCACAGCTTCAAAAAATTATAGAAAATTGAAAATTGACTAAATCAATTTAATAAAATTAATTCAGACTACTTTACACAAAATATCTGATTCTATTAAATACATAAATAAATAACTATTTGATTTTTAGATTCTACTTAATAAGATGTGCAGGATAAACAAAGATTAATAATTTTTAAACCTTCTATGCCCAAAAAACAAACCTGGTTAAATTAATTTTCAAATACAAATAGTTGAAATTAATTTAAACATAAATAGAGACATTATTTAACAATTATTTCTATTAATTGCAAGATTCTATAATATAAAGAAAAATTAAAACAGTAAATTTTCTGTAATCATAAAATAAAGTTTGTTACGTAATTTTATAAACTCAATTGAACAAAAGAAATTTAAATAGATGTACAAAAAAATTATAGAAACTTGAAAATTGACTAAATTAATTGAACAAAATTAATTTTGACTCCTTGATATAAAATATCTGATTATATTAAATAAATAAATAAATAATTATCCACTTCGTTGGATATTTCAACAAGACAACGATCCCAAACACACGTCTAAAATTATTAAAGTGTGGTTTCTAATGAAAAACTTAACTGTGCTTGAATGGCCGTCTCGGTCTCCCGATCTAAATCCTATTGAGCACCTTTGGGAAGTATTAGACCGTCGTATCTGAACAAAAAACATCAAAAGCAAAGAAGAACTTCTTCAAACCATACAGGAGCAGTGGCAACAAATTTCTGTTGACACTTTACAGAGACTGATAGATTGGTTAATTCAATATTAAACTTATAATTAATTTCTGTTTTTTTAAAAAGGTATAAAAGCTTGAAAAGTGAAATTAATTTAACAATATTTCAATTTAATTGAACAAGTGAAATTTAAGCACACATTTAAAAAATTATAGAAACTTGAAAATTGACTAAATCAATTTAATAAAATTAATTCAGACTCCTTTACACAAAATATCTGATTCTATTAAATACATAAATAAATAACTATTTGATTTTTAGATTTTACTTAATAAGATGTGGAGGATAAACAAAGATTAATAATTTTTAAACCTTCTATGCTCAAAAAACAAACCTGGTTAAATTAATTTTCAAATACAAATAGTTGAAATTAATTTAAACATAAATAGAGACATTATTTAACAATTATTTCTATTAATTGCAAGATTCTATAATATAAAGAAAAATTAAAACAGAAAATTTTCTGTAATCATAAAAAAAAGTTTGTTAAGTAATTTTATAAACTCAATTGGACAAAAGAAATTTAAATAGATGTACAAAAAAATTATAGAAACTTGAAAATTGACTAAATTAATTGAATAAAATTAATTTCGACTCCTTGATAGAAAATATCTGATTATATTTAAATAAATAAATAATTATCCACTTCGTTGGATATTTCAACAAGACAACGATCCCAAACACACCTCTAAAATTATTAAAGTTTGGTTTCTAATGAAAAACTTAACTGTGCTTGAATGGCCGTCTCAGTCCCCCGATCTAAATCCTATTGAGCACCTTTGGGAAGTATTAGACCGTCGTATCTGAACAAAAAACATCAAAAACAAAGAAGAACTTCTTCAAACCATTCTGGAGCAGTGGCAACAAATTTTTGTTGACACTTTACAGAGACTGATAGATTGGTTAATTCAATATTAAACTTATAATTAATTTCTGTTTTTTTAAAAAGGTATAAAAGCTTGAAAAGTGAAATTAATTTAACAATATTTCAATACAATTGAACAAATAAAATTTATGCACAGCTTCAAAAAATTATAGAAACTTGAAAATTGACTAAATCAATTTAATAAAATTTATTCAGACTCCTTTACACAAAATATCTGATTCTATTAAATACATAAATAAATAACTATTTGATTTTTAGATTCTACTTAATAAGATGTGCAGGATAAACAAAGATTAATAATTTTTAAACCTTCCATGCCCAAAAAACAAACCTGGTTAAATTAATTTTCAAATACAAATAGTTGAAATTAATTTAAACATAAATAGAGACATTATTTAACAATTATGCAGTAAGTTTTCTGCAATCATAAAATAAAGTTTGTTAAGTAATTTTATAAACTCAATTGGACAAAAGAAATTTAAATAGATGTACAAAAAAATTATAGAAACTTGAAAATTGACTAAATTAATTGAATAAAATTAATTTCGACTCTTTGATAGAAAATATCTGATTATATTTAAATAAATAAATAATTATCCACTTCGTTGGATATTTCAACAAGACAACGATCCCAAACACACGTCTCAAATTATTAAAGTGTGGTTTCTAATGAAAAACTTAACTGTGCTTGAATGGCCGTCTCAGTCCCCCGATCTAAATCCTATTGAGCACCTTTGGGAAGTATTAGACCGTCGTATCTGAACAAAAAACATCAAAAACAAAGAAGAACTTCTTCAAACCATACAGCAGTCTAAAAGTTGCCAAGCAGTGAAGGAAGCCAAAAGTTACCTCACAAAATATTGGAATATTTAAATTATTGTTAATTTTTTACGGATATTATTAAAATATTCAACAGCTTTTCAAGACAAAACTAATTTTTTATTAAAAAAAGTAAAAACCTGTGAATATATTGATCATTGTGATTAATACTTTTGTCCACCACTGTATTTTAACAATTTTTATAAACAATAAAAACCAACGCACTGACATTATCCAACAACCAGGTGTGTTTGCTTATGCTTGCAAGTTACGTTTGGCATTTTTATGTCTGTTCTGTGTCAGGCACTTAATAATTGCTTCCTCGTGTATCTCAATAGAAAATTGCATCGTATATCACATTCATTCGAGATCCACGGTTTTATGTTAGTTATTATGAGGGCGTCCATCACCAACACAAAAAACATTCATTTTCATATTTTTGTTGTTGTTGTTGTTGTTACAAGTTCAAGAGATGGATGTGACCCGTTCGTTATAAAAGTCACATATTAATCTTAAGCCATTAATTTAATAACACACGAATCTATCTCACAGTTGTCGCGGGTCCCTCGGTGGAGCCCGAGGGGGTCTTATATTTTTAAAAAACCCATCGGCAACTTAAATGAATATTAATGGGGCCCAGTAACACGATCGTACCTGTTCTCTAATCCTATTAGACTAAAACGGCCTTTTCGGCATCAAATTAACCCGATAGACGGTCGTGTTTCCAAAATTAATACCAATCAAGGAAATTAGGGGAAAAGATTTATTCACGACTGGTCGGTCGTTAAGCGTTTCGGAGTCGAAAAATGCCACATGAATAAATAGGATGATTATTTTGAGGCACAACAGCCTTGAGCATGTGTATAACGGATACGTATTCTCAGTAATACCAGTATAAATATTTTTAATTATATTCATCAGTATCTACACCAAATTAATAGCCACACAATTAGTTTATAATAAATAAATAGACAAAATAGAGTTGAACCATTCCAAATATCAGTATTTTATGATGTGTTCTGTTTAATTCAAGTTTTGTTTATAAATTTAAGTTAAAAATAAGTGTTAAGATACATAAAATTGATGAAAGGGTAATTTCAAAGTAAATCAATGGTTTACTAAAACCTAATTTAGAAAGTTATTTTAATAAATTTTAATACTAAATCTTTGATTCTATGAAATAATTCAATGCCATGTTTTTCTGGAGGTTATTTTTATAATTAAATTGATGTTTCAGATAAGAGACATTAATTGTTAACTATTAGTTTTAATTAGAAAATTCTATAATATAAACAAAAACTAAACCTGTCAACTTTCTATATTAATAAAAATTTGTTGAACAAATTTCTAAATTAAATTGGTTACTTAATTAAACATAGATTTAAATTTCTGATATACTAAAACCTGGTTGAAAAAAGTGATGATATTAATTTGATTTTTTGATAAAAATATTTCTGATGAGTTTATTAAATAACTCTTAATTGAAGATTCTAAAATAAATAAACATAAACGAAAATTGTAATTTTCCATGTTCATAAAATAACGTTTGATAAACAAATTTGTAAATTCAGTTGGTTAATTAAATATTAAACGTATAATTAATTAATTTTTAAAAAGGCATAAATGCTTAAAAAGTGACTGAATTAATTTAACAGTATTTTAATTCAATTGAACAAAAGAAATTTATACATAGGCAAAAAATATAGAAATTTGAAAATTGACTAAATTAATTTAACAATTCAGGGTCCTTTATATAAATTATCTAATTTAAATAAATAAATAATTAACTACTTTAATTATAGATTCTAAAAAATAAAATATACAGGATAAACAAACAAATCTGGTTAAATAAATTTTCAAATACAAATAAATGGAATTAATTTAAACATAAAGAGAGACATAATTAATTTGTATTAATTGCAAGATTCTAAAATATAAACGTAAATTAAAACTGTAAATTTTCTATATTCATAAAATAATGTTTGTTAAGTAATTTTATAAATTCAATTGGAGAAAATAAATTTAAACAGAGGCTCAAAATTATAGAAACTTGAAAATTGACTAAATTGATTGTACAAAATTAATTCTGAATCACTGATATAAAATATCTGATTCTATTAAATAAAAAAATAACTCAAATGTGCGGGATAAATAAAGATTAAATAATTGTTAATCTTTCTATGCTCAGAAAACAAATATAGTTAAATAAATTTTCAAATATAAACAATTGGAATTAATTTAAACATAAACAGAGTCATTATTTATTAACTGATTGAATTAATTGCAAGAGTCTAAACTATAAACAAAATTTAAAATAGTAAATTGTCTATATTCATAAAATAATGTTTGTTAAGTAATTTTATAAATTTAATTGGACAAAATAAACTTAAACAGAGGCTCAAAAAATTATAGAAACTTGAAAATTGACTAAATTAATTGTACAAAATTAATTCTGAATTTTTGATATAAAATATCTGATTCCATTAAATAAAAAAATAATTCAAATGTGTAGGATAAATAAAGATTAAATAATTGTTAATCTTTCTGTGCTCGAAAAACAAATATAGTTAAATAAATTTTCAAATATAAACAATTGGAATTAATTTAAACATAAACAGAGTCATTATTTATTAACTGATTGAATTAATTGCAAGATTCTAAACTATAAACAAAAATTAAAACAGTAAATTGTCTGTATTCATAAAATAATGTTTGTTAAGTAATTTTATAAATTCAATTGGACAAAATAAATTTAAACAGAGGCTCAAAAAAATTATAGAAACTTGAAAATTGACTAAATTAATTGTACAAAATTAATTCTGAATCCTTGATATAAAATATCTGATTCCATTAAATAAAAAAATAATTCAAATGTGTAGGATAAATAAAGATTAAATAATTGTTAATCTTTCTGTGCTCGAAAAACAAATATGGTTAAATAAATTTTCAAATATAAACAATTGGAATTAATTTAAACATAAACAGAGACATTATTTATTAACTGATTGAATTAATTGCAAGATTCTAAACTATAAATAAAAATTAAAACAGTAAATTGTCTGTATTCATAAAATAATGTTTGTTAAGTAATTTTATAAATTCAATTGGACAAAATAAATTTAAACAGAGGCTTAAAAAAATTATAGAAACTTGAAAATTGACTAAATTAATTGTACAAAATTAATTCTGAATCCTTGATATAAAATATCTGATTCCATTAAATAAAAAAATAATTCAAATGTGTAGGAAAAATAAAGATTAAATAATTGTTAATCTTTCTGTGCTCAAAAAACAAATATAGTTAAATAAATTTTCAAATATAAACAATTGGAATTAATTTAAACATAAATAGAGACATTATTTATTAACTGATTGAATTAATTGCAAGATTCTAAACTATAAACAAAAATTAAAACAGTAAATTGTCTGTATTCATAAAATAATGTTTGTTAAGTAATTTTTTAAATTTAATTGGACAAAATAAACTTAAACAGAGGCTCAAAAAAATTATAGAAACTTGAAAATTGTCTAAATTAATTGTATAAAATTAATTTTGAATCCTTGATATAAAATATCTGATTCCATTAAATAAAAAAATATTTCAAATGTGTAGGATAAATAAAGATTAAATAATTGTTAATCTTTCTGTGCTCGAAAAACAAATATAGTTAAATAAATTTTCAAATATAAACAATTGGAATTAATTTAAACATAAATAGAGACATTATTTATTAACTGATTGAATTAAATGCAAGATTCTAAACTATAAACAAAAATTAAAACAGTAAATTGTCTGTATTCATAAAATAATGTTTGTTAAGTAATTTTATAAATTTAATTGGACAAAATAAACTTAAACAGAGGCACAAAAAATTATAGAAACTTGAAAATTGACTAAATTAATTGTACAAAATTAATTCTGAATTCTTGATATAAAATATCTGATTCCATTAAATAAAAAAATAATTCAAATGTGTAGAATAAATAAAGATTAAATAATTGTTAATCTTTCTGTGCTCGAAAAACAAATATAGTTAAATAAATTTTCAAATATAAACAATTGGAATTAATTTAAACATAAACAGAGTCATTATTTATTAACTGATTGAATTAATTGCAAGATTCTAAACTATGAACAAAAATTAAAACAGTAAATTGTTTGTATTCATAAAATAATGTTTGTTAAGTAATTTTATAAATTCAATTGGACAAAATAAATTTAAACAGAGGCTTAAAAAAATTATAGAAACTTGAAAATTGACTAAATTAATTGTACAAAATTAATTCTGAATCCTTGATATAAAATATCTGATTCCATTAAATAAAAAAATAATTCAAATGTGTAGGATAAATAAAGATTAAATAATTGTTAATCTTTCTGTGCTCGAAAAACAAATATAGTTAAATAAATTTTCAAATATAAACAATTGGAATTAATTTAAACATAAACAGAGACATTATTTATTAACTGATTGAATTAATTGCAAGATTCTAAACTATAAACAAAAATTAAAACAGTAAATTGTCTGTATTCATAAAATAATGTTTGTTAAGTAATTTTTTAAATTTAATTGGACAAAATAAACTTAAACAGAGGCTCAAAAAAATTATAGAAACTTGAAAATTGACTAAATTAATTGTACAAAATTAATTTTGAATACTTGATATAAAATATCTGATTCCATTAAATAAAAAAATAATTCAAATATGTAGGATAAATAAAGATTAAATAATTGTTAATCTTTCTGTGCTGAAAAAACAAATATAGTTAAATAAATTTTCAAATATAAACAATTGGAATTAATTTAAACATAAACAGAGACATTATTTATTAACTGATTGAATTAATTGCAAGATTCTAAACTATAAACAAAAATTAAAACTTAAAAAATAATTCAAATGTGCAGAATAAATAAAGATTAAATAATTGTTAATCTTTTTGTGCTTAAAAAACAAATACAGTCAAATAAATTTTCAAATATAAACAATTGGAATTAATTTAAACATAAACAGAGATTGATTGAATTAATTGCAAGATTCTAAATTATAAACAAAAATTAAAACAGTAAATTGTCTATAATCATAAAATAATGTTTGTTAAGTAATTTTATAAATTCAATTGGAATTGATTCTAAAATACAAAAATAAAATGTGTAGAATAAATAAATATTAATAATTGTTAAACTTTCTGTACACGAAAAACAAATCTGGTCAAATAAATTTTCAAATACAATTAATTACAAGATTCTAAAACATAAACAAAAATTAAAACTGTAAATATTGTATATTCATAATCATAAAATAAAGTTTAATAAATAATTTTGTAAATTGAATATAACAAAGGAAATTTAAAGAGAAACACAAAGAAATTATATAAATATATCTGATTTTATTAAATAATAAATTTATTAACTAACTGATTTTAAGATTCTAAAAGATGTGCGTGATAAATAAATCTTTAAATGCAAATAGTTAGAATTAATTTAAACACACGTCTGATTTATTTAAACCTTATTTGGTAAATGTAATTAATGATGTCTGGAGAAATTAGTTTTTGAAAGTTCAATGTTTCACATCAAAGTTTATACGTGTAATTTATATATTTATTACCCTTTTGTCATCTTTATTAGTTTACATGTTTATTTGAATGACAAAGCCATATTTTCATACTTAATTAAAACCTACAACCATCAAACCTAACACAATAATAAAACTCATCTTGCTGCTGTTAATGTGTTTTCCAATCGTTTCGTGTCAGCAAATCCATAAATCGCACCGTTTGTGTGGTCCGTACGCAAAATACATAAACCACTAAATCCATCGTTTGTATCTACTGCACAAGAATAAATTTACAACCCAAAATAATATATTCCCCAGCAGCAGAAAAACGATCTGCGAGTGTTCCGTATCAAATATGAAACCGTCCGTCATCACAAAATGTATGTCATCAGTTTGTTTACCGACCAGTTTCCCACAACTCGAACAATATTGCACACGATTTAATTAACGAAGATGAACGCTTATATTACAAGCAATTAGTCCAATTGTGGACCGGGTGGGGAAAACCACCGGCGAAGACTCCGGGAATTGATCGTGTGTCGGTGGTGATGGTTGAAAAATGTTATTATGAGTTATTATTGATGTCGGGCAATGAAAGGAAAGTGGGCAGACTAAAATAAGATGCGTTAATAACACAATAAATTAGACTGACTGACGCAAACTACTTTATAACGTAATTTTTTTTTTTTTTGAGTACCACGGTACTACAGAACCAACTGAGTTTTAGTTACGTAATAAATTGGAATTTTAATGACAGGCTACTCGACTTTGCAAGGACGTGATTCGGCGAATTATTCGAATATTCTCGCAAAGTTATCTAAGATAACTACGATACATGCATACTGATCACACTAGGAAGCACCTTCATTAATAATAAACGGTTTGTTTTGGTTTTTGTATGTAATTTTATTGTTTTTATGCGGCAAAAGTAATTTACGTTTAGAATTTTAATATACCATGACTTTCTATAAAATAATTTTATTCAACAAAATAAACAAAACTATAAACAGAAACACTAGATTTATGGATACTAGTTTTGACTCCCTCTTTTAATTAATTAAATCATTTGTTATGTGATAGAGGTAGTATGGTACTTCCCATTTAACAATGTTCACATGAACTTAATTCATTTCAGTGAAACATATTCACAAGTTTTCCTTTCTGATATAACATATCTGGTTCATCAGCTTCAATGCATTGTCTTGATTGGCCTATTTCCAAATATTTTGCATCAAAATTGATTGATTAATTCCAATATTGGTAAAGATTCCAAAAACATTCATTCAATGATTGTTTTGCCACGTTTAAACTAACGAAAAAATCAAATCATCACTTACAGAATCTTCTATTCCTTTAAGCAGACTTTTGAAGCCACAAAGTAAATTTCTTTGAATTATAACACTTGAATATATCATTTTTAACCCAGAAATGTAGGAAAAATATAAATAATATAATTAGACAATGCATAAGAACAGCTTTTAAATATTATTAACACCTTGATATAATTTTCTTAAAATATAATTTACAAATTCACTCAAATTTATATTTTTCTCAAATCTTACTACTAAATTTACTTCTTAATTAGAATTTTATTTAGTTTTATTTAAAAATGAAAAAAATAATTTAATTAAACTTTTTTTTAATTTTTATAATTTCATTTTTTATATAAATTCTACTCCAAACGTTGTAGAAAAATGGGAGACTTAATAGACTAGTTAATTTGATAATTTGATTATTGTTATAGTCAAAAAACGTTTAAAATTTATTAAAATGAAACTATAAACGTCAATAAATCTCTTTTAAATTGGAACATTAAGATTAAATAAACACTTTTTATCTCCTTGTTCAGATTTTCAAAGCTGTTAATTAAAACTTTATCTCTACATTCATTTTATTCTACTGTACATATTTTATTTTTAGATTAACCATTCATTTATTTTTGTCTTAGCAACAATTAAATTGCCCTATTTTTAATATTTAAAATGTTTCAAAAATCTTAATAGCAGATAAAAAATATTCTTACAATCTTTCATTTATTTTAATTAATTATGTTTGAAATTTCAATGAATTTTTAAAGAATTATCAGTATTCAACAGTTTCAAGATTATAAAAAAGACTAAAAATAACATTTTATGTTAAATTTTAAATGTGATTTGATAGAAAATATCCTAATAAGTTTGTTAATTAATTTTTAACTAAATTTTAAATATAATTTTTCTAAAAATATTTAAAATGTTGAAAAAATCTTAAAATTAAAACAAGCTAGTAAGGCACAAACATTTTCTTACACTTACAGATATTTTTTCATTTATTTTTTATTAATATATAAAGTATAAAATGATTTTTTAAAGAATTATTGGGATTCAACAATTTCAAGATTATAAAAAAGACTAAAAATCACATTTTATATTAAATTTTAAAAGTGATTTGATAGAAAATATCCTAATAAGTTTGTTAATTAATTTTTAACTAAATTTTAAATATAATTTTTCTAAAAAATATTTAAAATGTTGAAAAAATCTTAAAATTAAAACAATCTAGTAAGGCACAAACATTTTCTTACACTTACGAATATTTTTTCATTTTTTGAAGAATTATCAGGATTCAACAGTTTCAAGATTATAAAATAGACTAAAAATCACATTTTATATTAAATTTTAAAAGTGATTTGATAGAAAATATCCTAATAAACTTGATAATTAATTTTTAACTAAATTTTAAATATAATTTTTCTAAAAAATATTTAAAATGTTGAAAAAATCTTAAAATTAAAACAAGCTAGTAAGGCACAAATATTTTCTTACACTTACAGATATTTTTTCATTTATTTTTTATTAATATATAGAACTTAAAATGATTTTTTAAAGAATTATCAGGATTCAACAGTTTCAAGATTATAAAAAAGACTAAAAATCACATTTTATATTAAATTTTAAAAGTGATTTGATATAAAATTTCCTAATAAGCTTAATAATTAATTTTTTACTAAATTTTAAATACAATTTTTCTAAAAAACATTTAAAATGTTCAAAAAATCGTAAAATTAAAAGAAGCTAGTAAGACACAAAAATTTTCTTACACTTACAGATATTTTTTCATTTATTTTTTATTAATATATAGAATATAAAATGATTTTTTTAAGAATTATCATGATTCGACTGTTTTAAGATTATAAAAAAGACACATTTTATATTAAATTTTAAAAGTGATTTGATAGAAAATATCCTAATAAGTTTGTTAATTAATTTTTAACTAAATTTTAAATATAATTTTTCTAAAAAATATTTAAAATGTTGAAAAAATCTTAAAATTAAAAGAAGCTAATAAGACACAAAAATTTTCTTACACTTACAGATATTTTTTCATTTATATTTAATTGATATTTGGAATATAAAATGATTTATTAAAGGATTGTGATAAATTAACAGAAAACTATATTTTAAATTGAATTGTTGGAAAATTTGAATAAGTAAATTTAATGTTTTAAATACTGTTACAATATTTGATATATGCTAAAGTAATTTTGAACTTGATCAGTTGTCCAGTTAAGATTTAATAAACATTCTTTATCTACTTGTTACATTTCATACAGTGTAATTATTATTTCAAATTAATATTCCTTAATTTCAATTGACATTAATTAGTTCTAAACGCTGAATCATTATCACATGTGTCCACGTTTTAATAAATGCGCTCGATCATTCAACAATATGTATGATAAAATTAGAATATGTAGATTAGCGGACTTACTCTCAAGGTTTATTGATAATATAACGTAATATATTGCGTGATATTAAATATTTAGATGGATATGGTTTTATTATTACAGTTTAACAGAATATATAATTAAGACATGTGCTTCTGAATCTAACAATAATCTTGTTTTTTAACTTGATTTATAAATTTTCTGAACAATAAGTAATGTTAATAACATTTACCTATGTTTGTGCAACTTAAACATTACAATGAGATTAATGTACGATATTTAAGCTTTAGCGTTTCGAAAAACATCAACACTCAGTCACAGTACACCAATAAACATCTTGCAAAGTACTGTTTTCAAGATATTACCATCCTGTCAACCATTTTTATTTTTAACTTTTATTGCAGGTTCCAAAACCACATCAATACCGAAGACTGAGAAAACAGGGTAGTACCGGAGGCCGTAAAACAAATCCATTTCCACGACAATAAAACATTAAATAACGCCCGAGGTTGAAGCACCTCAGCGAGGAGAAAAAGAAAACTGAAGCATTCCAGAAGTGCTCGTAAAAGTGTAAATACGTCGAGTGCGAGAATTAAGTGCGGGTGGTTGACTGATGTGGTTGACCGAAAATGGATATCACCAAGGAGACTCACAATCCGAATCCGAGAGAAGGAGCCAATCCCCTCTCGGTATTATTTTTTACGTGAGTATTTTTGCGGACCACAAAACAAACAACAGATAATCTGAACTAATTATATGCACTTCCTGTGTCCCAGTGTCGGCTTTTGCTGAGGGTGTTTAAAAATGATTTGCTGATTTTTACGTTCGCATGAACATAAAAAAAAAAAATGTGGGCAATTTGCCAACGGTTCTCAAAACATTCGTCCGAAATTTCCGGGAACGATTTGGAAGATTCGTTTTCAATAAGTGTGAGTCACGGTGACATACTACCAACAACTATGATGAGTTATGAATTTTCCCTGCATAAATAAATTGTTTTATTGATGTCCATTCCTCTTACCTCATTTCGCCTTCCACAAATTTGCTTTTGGACCAAGTCCAAAGTGTTTAAGTATAGCAGTTATGGCAATTTTGACCGTGAGTGTTGCTTTGATATGAACGAAAGATGCGGGGAATATAAATAAATAGTTCTCTGTAACGTTTGTAAAATAACTTAAAAGTAAACACGCTGATGTGCGATTTATTGCAAGTGATGATGGGAATAGGACATACGACTGCTTATTTTACTTTCAAAGAATTTACGATAAGAAACGCATTAAAAAGTACAGAATTCAGCTGAGTTGAGTTAGTTTAATCCCAGTTAATCTTACTATTTGAATAAGGGCCAAGTTTAATTGCTTTTTGTTGAAAATACAGGGTAAATAAACTTATCTATAAGCTTTACTTATTTGCTTCAACTGGCTCATTTATTCATTTTTTTTTTTTTTTTTGTAGGATTTCTAACAGTTTAGGCACCCACGAGATAACATATTTTATTTAAAATAATTAGTATTATTATTCATTTTGTACCCTACAAAATAATAAATGTGAAATGTAGCTGATCATAGAAATAGCACACTTTTGATAATTGTTAAATAATTTATACATAATTTTAAACAAAATTGTTAATATTTGTTCGTTATAACCACCTATAAAGAGTGAGGCAAAGATTCGATAAAATTCGTCAATGGTCGTTTGAAATTAAATTTCACGACCTTCAATTAATAACCACAATTCATATAAATTTGATGCTTTTTGGAGTTTTAATTAAGATTACATGATATTCCACAAGTTTTCAATTGTGTTTAGATCCGGACTTTACGCTGGCCAATCGAGAATCTCAACATTTTTATCTTTAAACCAACTTTGTACAACTTTGGATGCATGTTTCGTGTCATTATCATGTATGAAAATCTATGTAATTGGTAAATTATCGTTGTCAAATGGTTCCATTACATCTCTCATCATGTCTCTATATACCCAATGGCTAATAATTTTCTGAAATGGTTCTATACCATGCCAAGGAAAGGGACCCCAAACCAAAACTATTCCTCCACCTTCTTTCAAAGTTTTTGTAGTGTATCTGGGTCCAAACTTTTATTAGGAGGACGATGAATTAATTTTTTTCCATGTGATCTTGTTCTATTGAACATGAATTCATCACTTCAAAGTACCCTTCGCCAAAATTCTGAAGGATAATTAATACATTTTTGGGCAAACTTTTGGTCTTCTTCGAATATTCTTTTTTGATACCAATAGTTTCTTTACTGAGATATATCATTGCAAGTTTTGTTTATTCAGTGGACGTCTTATTGTTCTATTTATCACAATGATATTGTATGACCCAATTAATTCATTTTTTATTTACCTAAAAGACAAGAAAAGATGTCGTCTATTGATTTTTCCAATTTGTCTGTGAATAAAAGAAGTTGCTCTCTTGTTAGGACATTTTCTTATTTAGTTATTTATTTTGTACCTAATTCAGATTAATTTCTATTTAAATTAAATCTTAAACAAAATAAATAGGAGGTGTGCTTGAACACAGAAATAACACACTTTTGAAAAATATGTATTTGTTAAATAATTTATACGTAAATTTAAACAAAATTGTTAATATTATTTTTGGGTAACCTTTGTTCGTTATAACCACCTGTAAACGGTGAGGCAAATATTCAATGAAATTCGCCAATGGTCGTTTGAAATTAAATTTCACAACTCTTCAATTAATAACCACAATTCATATAAATTTGATGCTTTTTGGAGTTTTAATTAAGATTACATTCTATTCCACAAGTTTTCAATTGTGTCAATCGAGAATCTCAACATTTTTATCTTTAAACCAACTTTGAACAACTTTGGATACATGTTTCGTGTCATTATCATGTATGAAAATCTATGTAATTGGTAAATTATCGTTGTCAAATGGTTCCATTACATCTCTCATCATGTCTCTATATACCCAATGGCTAATAATTTTCTGAAATGGTTCTATACCATGCCAAGGAAAGGGACCCCAAACCAAAACTATTCCTCCACCTTCTTTCAAAGTTTTTGTAGTGTATCTGGGTCCAAACTTTTATTAGAAGGACGATGACTCTATTTTTTACCATCTGATCTTGTTCTATTGAACATGAATTCATCACTTCAAAGTACCCTTCGCCAAAATTCTGAAGGATAATTAATACATTTTTGGGCAAACTTTTAGTCTTCTTCGAATATTCTTTTTTGATACCAATAGTTTCTTTACTGAGATATATCATTGCAAGTTTTGTTTATTCAATGGACGTCTTATTGTTCTATTTATCACAATGATATTGTATGACCCAATTAATTCATTTTTTATTTACCTAAAAGACATGAAAGGATGTCGTCTATTGATTTTTCCAATTTGTCTGTGAATAAAAGAAGTTGCTCTCTTGTTAGGACATTTTCTTATTCAATTATTTATTTTGTACCTAATTCAGAATAATTTCTATTTAAATTAAATCTTAAACAAAATAAATAGGAGGTGTAGTTGATTACAGAAATAACACACTTTTGAAAAATATATATTTGTTAAATAATTTATACATAACTTTAAACAAAATTGTTAATATTTTGTTGGGTACTCCTTGTTCGTTATAACCACCTGTAAACGGTGAGGCAAAGATTCAATGAAATTCGCCAATGGTCGTTTGAAATTAAATTTCACAACTCTTCAATTAATAACCACAATTCATATAAATTTGATGCTTTTTTGAGTTTTAATTAAGATTACATGATATTCCACAAGTTTTCAATTGTGTTTAGATCTGGACTTTACGCTGGCCAATCGAGAATCTCAACATTTTTATCTTTAAACCAACTTTGTACAGCTTTGGATGCATGTTTCGTGTCATTATCATGTATGAAAATCTATGTAATTGGTAAATTATCGTTGTCAAATGGTTCCATTACATCTCTCATCATGTCTCTATATACCCAATGGCTAATAATTTTCTGAAATGGTTCTATACCATGCCAAGGAAAGGGACCCCAAACCAAAACTATTCCTCCACCTTCTTTCAAAGTTTTTGTAGTGTATCTGGGTCCAAACTTTTATTAGGAGGACGATGAATTAATTTTTTTCCATGTGATCTTGTTCTATTGAACATGAATTCATCACTTCAAAGTACCCTTCGCCAAAATTCTGAAGGATAATTAATACATTTTTGGGCAAACTTTTAGTCTTCTTCGAATATTCTTTTTTGATACCAATAGTTTCTTTACTGAGATATATCATTGCAAGTTTTGTTTATTCAGTGGACGTCTTATTGTTCTATTTATCACAATGATATTGTATGACCCAATTAATTCATTTTTTATTTACCTAAAAGACATGAAAGGATGTCGTCTATTGATTTTTCCAATTTGTCTATGAATAAAAGAAGTTGCTTTCTTGTTAGGACATTTTCTTATTTAATTATTTATTTTGTACCTAATTCAGAATAATTTCTATTTAAATTAAATCTTAAACAAAATAAATAGGAGGTGTAGTTGATTACAGAAATAACACACTTTTGAAAAATATATATTTGTTAAATAATTTATACATAACTTTAAACAAAATTGTTAATATTTTGTTGGGTACTCCTTGTTCGTTATAACCACCTGTAAACGGTGAGGCAAAGATTCAATGAAATTCGCCAATGGTCGTTTGAAATTAAATTTCACAACTCTTCAATTAATAACCACAATTCATATAAATTTGATGCTTTTTTGAGTTTTAATTAAGATTACATGATATTCCACAAGTTTTCAATTGTGTTTAGATCTGGACTTTACGCTGGCCAATCGAGAATCTCAACATTTTTATCTTTAAACCAACTTTGTACAGCTTTGGATGCATGTTTCGTGTCATTATCATGTATGAAAATCTATGTAATTGGTAAATTATCGTTGTCAAATGGTTCCATTACATCTCTCATCATGTCTCTATATACCCAATGGCTAATAATTTTCTGAAATGGTTCTATACCATGCCAAGGAAAGGGACCCCAAACCAAAACTATTCCTCCACCTTCTTTCAAAGTTTTTGTAGTGTATCTGGGTCCAAACTTTTATTAGGAGGACGATGAATTAATTTTTTTCCATGTGATCTTGTTCTATTGAACATGAATTCATCACTTCAAAGTACCCTTCGCCAAAATTCTGAAGGATAATTAATACATTTTTGGGCAAACTTTTAGTCTTCTTCGAATATTCTTTTTTGATACCAATAGTTTCTTTACTGAGATATATCATTGCAAGTTTTGTTTATTCAGTGGACGTCTTATTGTTCTATTTATCACAATGATATTGTATGACCCAATTAATTCATTTTTTATTTACCTAAAAGACATGAAAGGATGTCGTCTATTGATTTTTCCAATTTGTCTATGAATAAAAGAAGTTGCTTTCTTGTTAGGACATTTTCTTATTTAATTATTTATTTTGTACCTAATTCAGAATAATTTCTATTTAAATTAAATCTTAAACAAAATAAATAGGAGGTGTAGTTGATTACAGAAATAACACACTTTTGAAAAATATATATTTGTTAAATAATTTATACATAACTTTAAACAAAATTGTTAATATTTTGTTGGGTACTCCTTGTTCGTTATAACCACCTGTAAACGGTGAGGCAAAGATTCAATGAAATTCGCCAATGGTCGTTTGAAATTAAATTTCACAACTCTTCAATTAATAACCACAATTCATATAAATTTGATGCTTTTTTGAGTTTTAATTAAGATTACATGATATTCCACAAGTTTTCAATTGTGTTTAGATCTGGACTTTACGCTGGCCAATCGAGAATCTCAACATTTTTATCTTTAAACCAACTTTGTACAGCTTTGGATGCATGTTTCGTGTCATTATCATGTATGAAAATCTATGTAATTGGTAAATTATCGTTGTCAAATGGTTCCATTACATCTCTCATCATGTCTCTATATACCCAATGGCTAATAATTTTCTGAAATGGTTCTATACCATGCCAAGGAAAGGGACCCCAAACCAAAACTATTCCTCCACCTTCTTTCAAAGTTTTTGTAGTGTATCTGGGTCCAAACTTTTATTAGGAGGACGATGAATTAATTTTTTTCCATGTGATCTTGTTCTATTGAACATGAATTCATCACTTCAAAGTACCCTTCGCCAAAATTCTGAAGGATAATTAATACATTTTTGGGCAAACTTTTAGTCTTCTTCGAATATTCTTTTTTGATACCAATAGTTTCTTTACTGAGATATATCATTGCAAGTTTTGTTTATTCAGTGGACGTCTTATTGTTCTATTTATCACAATGATATTGTATGACCCAATTAATTCATTTTTTATTTACCTAAAAGACATGAAAGGATGTCGTCTATTGATTTTTCCAATTTGTCTATGAATAAAAGAAGTTGCTTTCTTGTTAGGACATTTTCTTATTTAATTATTTATTTTGTACCTAATTCAGAATAATTTCTATTTAAATTAAATCTTAAACAAAATAAATAGGAGGTGTAGTTGATTACAGAAATAACACACTTTTGAAAAATATATATTTGTTAAATAATTTATACATAACTTTAAACAAAATTGTTAATATTTTGTTGGGTACTCCTTGTTCGTTATAACCACCTGTAAACGGTGAGGCAAAGATTCAATGAAATTCGCCAATGGTCGTTTGAAATTAAATTTCACAACTCTTCAATTAATAACCACAATTCATATAAATTTGATGCTTTTTTGAGTTTTAATTAAGATTACATGATATTCCACAAGTTTTCAATTGTGTTTAGATCTGGACTTTACGCTGGCCAATCGAGAATCTCAACATTTTTATCTTTAAACCAACTTTGTACAGCTTTGGATGCATGTTTCGTGTCATTATCATGTATGAAAATCTATGTAATTGGTAAATTATCGTTGTCAAATGGTTCCATTACATCTCTCATCATGTCTCTATATACCCAATGGCTAATAATTTTCTGAAATGGTTCTATACCATGCCAAGGAAAGGGACCCCAAACCAAAACTATTCCTCCACCTTCTTTCAAAGTTTTTGTAGTGTATCTGAGTCCAAACTTTTATTAGGAGGACGATGAATTAATTTTTTTCCATGTGATCTTGTTCTATTGAACATGAATTCATCACTTCAAAGTACCCTTCGCCAAAATTCTGAAGGATAATTAATACATTTTTGGGCAAACTTTTAGTCTTCTTCGAATATTCTTTTTTGATACCAATAGTTTCTTTACTGAGATATATCATTGCAAGTTTTGTTTATTCAGTGGACGTCTTATTGTTCTATTTATCACAATGATATTGTATGACCCAATTAATTCATTTTTTATTTACCTAAAAGACATGAAAGGATGTCGTCTATTGATTTTTCCAATTTGTCTATGAATAAAAGAAGTTGCTTTCTTGTTAGGACATTTTCTTATTTAATTATTTATTTTGTACCTAATTCAGAATAATTTCTATTTAAATTAAATCTTAAACAAAATAAATAGGACGTGTGCTTGATCACAGAAATAACACACTTTTAAAAAATATGTATTTGTTAAATAATTTATACGTAAATTTAAACAAAATTGTTAATATTATTTTTGGGTAACCTTTGTTCGTTATAACCACCTATAAACGGTGAGGCAAAGATTCAATGAAATTCGCCAATGGTCGTTTGAAATTAAATTTCACAACTCTTCAATTAATAACCACAATTCATATAAATTTGATGCTTTTTGGAGTTTTAATTAAGATTACATGATATTCCACAAGTTTTCAATTGTGTTTAGATCCGGACTTTACGCTGGCCAATCGAGAATCTCAACATTTTTATCTTTAAACCAACTTTGTACAACTTTGGATGCATGTTTCGTGTCATTATCATGTATGAAAATCTATGTAATTGGTAAATTATCGTTGTCAAATGGTTCCATTACATCTCTCATCATGTCTCTATATACCCAATGGCTAATAATTTTCTGAAATGGTTCTATACCATGCCAAGGAAAGGGACCCCAAACCAAAACTTTTCCTCCACCTTCTTTCAAAGTTTTTGTAGTGTATCTGGGTCCAAACTTTTATTAGGAGGACGATGACTATTTTTTACCATCTGATCTTGTTCTATTGAACATGGATTCATCACTTCAAAGTACCCTTTGCCAAAATTCTGGAGGATAATTAATACATTTTTGGGCAAACTTTGAGTCTTGTTCAAATATTCATTTTTGTTAAAAATGGGTTCTTTACTGAGATATATCATTGCAAATTTTGTTCATTCATTGTTTTACTTATCAAAATGATATCTTATGACCCAATTAACTCATTTTTATTTACCTAGAGGACAAAAAAGGATGTCGTTTACTGACCAATTTAACTGTCAATAAAATAAGTTTTTTGTTAGAATATTTTCTATGATGTTTTCATTTGAGTGTGTAGTTT